>NC_070617.1:28291682-28642682 GCF_027172205.1 Podarcis raffonei
TTATGGCAACTAGGGCAATTATTTTATTTTATTTTTTAGAATAATGCTTAAAAAAATGAAAAAGAAGTAATAAATGAAGAGCCAGTGTGGTGTAGTGGTTAAGAGCACTAGACTCATAATCTGGTGAACCAGGTTCGCTTCCCCGCTCCTCCACATGCAGCTGCTGGGTGACCTTGGGCTAGTCACACTTCTCTGAAGTCTCTCAGCCCCATTCACCTCACAGAGTGTTTGTTGTGGGGGAGGATGGGAAAGGAGAATGTTAGCCGCTTTGAGACTCCTTCGGGTAGTGATAAAGCGGGATATCAAATCCAAACTCTTCTTCTTCTTCTTCTTCTTCTTCTTCTTCTTCTTCTTCTTCTTCAGAAGCTAATTTTATGGGGGAGATGTTCCCCCAAAAAGCTCAAAAACTTTGAAAAACAAAAAGGCAACCCTACTTTTGGATTATGCCAACCCTACTTTGGACCAGATCCAGAAAGGCTCATTGTATATTCTTTAAATTACTTATGCACAATGAACATAGATGCTGACGCCCTGGGGCCCTGGGTGCCTGAGCACCCACAAATTTCCCCATGAACAGACCAGGCACCCACAAATTTCAGTTCCAGGGCCATGGACGCTGCATGGCACCCATGGTCTCGGGCACCCACAGTCCTGGGGCCAAGTTGGCACTCCTGGCAATGATAGTTCTCCATGTGTACAAGAACAAATAAGGTGCTTTGTAGATCTCTCCTTTGCTATGGCTGTCAGTATAAATATGTGAGTTTAAAAGTGCATATCAGGCAGGGAATGTATATCCCAGTTGCTAAGCAGCTCTCCAGTTTCTAAATTAGTCTTAACTTTGTTTTATCTTTGTGTTAATTGGTTTTAACTCATCAATATTTTATAGAGCGGAGATGAAAGGACAGAAGTTCAGAAGGTTTTTCAAAGCCCTACGTAGAAATGTCAGACTATGACCCCAAGACCTTTTGCATGGAAACCATGCTCTGTAGCCTCTCCCATTAGCATAGACGTATGATCTACAACTCCCTCCCATGTGCACTATGATATTCTAGTTGCAGATATTCCTAACCAGACTCATGCACTGTGATGAGAAGGAGAAATCTCTGAATAAACTCTTCCTCTTACAGATCACCACAGCTCAAGGGTGCCAAGAATGGCTGTGTTGCTTCATAGACCAAAAGATACAGCTTCAATTATGTGCATATTGCACAACAATATTTTCAGTGCTATGAAGCATTAAGGTTCAGTTCCACTTGGCAATTTTCGGAGAATCATGAAGAGGTCAAAGGGGTCTTCAACCACACCTAGTCCAACTTACAGCTCAATGATCCCTCTTTCTAAAAATAGATGGTTCCAGGAGCCACCATTTAAATTTCCTCGCAGTGCCTCAGAGTAATGCAGGAGCATTATGGGAAATTTAAATAGCAGCTCCCAGTTTCTGACACCACCATCACATGGAGCACAATAAATCTTTTAGGATACATCCATATGATATATTAAATGGTGGGGCACTCTGAGAATATATAATGCATAATAGCAGTTAAACAGAGAAGAAGGCTTCACAATCAACAGTATTACAAAGTTTCTTGAGGCTGGGGGAGAAGAAAAGCTTTTGGAGGAGATTAACATCAACAAGTCATGGCTTCAAGATAGTCAAATGTCATTACAAAACATTTCAGGACACAACTTTGGGGAATAGAGTTAGATAGTACTTCCTTTATGAAATCAAATAAATTATTACATGTGTCAAATATTTAATACCCCCTTGAGACACGACACTTAACCAGATTTCCCCTTGACTTCCAGGTCAGCCAACAGTACCTCCAACAGTGAACGTCTTCCCACCATCCCCAGAAGAATTGAAGAGCTCAGACAAAGCAACCGCAGTGTGTCTCATGGATGGCTTTTACCCAGGCACTGTCCAAGTTACCTGGCAGGCTGATGGTGCCACCATCTCCTCTGGGGTGGAGACAACCACGCCCACCAAGCTGAATGACAAGTATGCGGCCAGCAGCTACCTCAGCATGAAAAAGTCCGACTGGGAGAGCTATGAGACAGTCATCTGCAAAGTGACACATGATGGGAAGACCGTTGAGAAGGTGGTGAGGAGATTGGACTGTGCCTAAAGGCTGGATGGGTCTGATGAGTTCCTCGTGCCTCCAGAAGCCGAGAAGAAAGAGTCCTTTCATGTTCAAGGGGGCCAAGTTTATTCTCTGATTTCCTCTAATGCTACGTTGATCCATCAAGTCTGTTTTCTTTCCTATGTCGTTCCCCTCCCCACACCTCCTCCCTTCCTCTTCTCCCTGGAATCTCCTTTGTATGTTGGCTTATAATGTTAGCAAATTAATAAAATGTCATACATTTCACCAGTGTTCTTTCTTGACCAACTTATTTATTCCATCTCCTTCAAGCAGGTTGTATTCATGGTTTCCTGTCCTATTACAGAAGGAAGTGTGCTGTTACTCTGCCAAATTGCACTCAGCTCAGGTCGACAGCTGGTAGCAGCAGTGGTAAAAGCAGTGTGATTTCATGGGAATGTAGGAATTGGCCTTCTCCCAAGTCAGCCCAGTGGTCCATCTAGGTGGGCATTTTCTACACTGGTGGGATGTGGCTTTCCTGGAGTTCAGGCAGGGGTCTCTCTTAGTCCTACCTACCAATTTCGGTCCTGAGAAATGGAAAAGGTCAATTTCGGGTTGGGATGCATCCCAGATTCATTTCTGGTGGGTATTTCAAACATTCCCAAACATCACTTACATGTTCTTCCTTCCACTCAGTGGCTCACTCATTGCATTGATGATGTTTAATGAAGAGGTACTAGGCTCTAATGAATTAAAATCCCGGGTTTCTCCAGAGTATGAGAAAATAAAATAAAATAATAAAATAAAATTCCATAATCACTAGGAAGTGTTAGCCAATACCTTACCAATATACCCACTAAATCAGCAGACATGGAGTAAAGGTAGAAATCTTTGTACCTTGTGACTGACCTGTGGCCCTTGAGTTGTTATAATTCCCACCATCCCTGGCCATTGGCCATGCTGGCTGAGTGGGATGCAAGCTGCAGTCCCACAGCATCTGCAGGGTCCAACCCTGGCATAAAGCAACAGCTATGGGACAGGATTTTGGTAAGCTTCCCGTTTGCTCAATCAGATTGCTGTCACCCTGCCTATACCATAAAAATGCATCTCCCGGTTTTATGCACAATACTGTCATGAGGTATGTAGCCCGTGAAGAAAATGCCACAGCACACCTTGTTGCCAGCTTTCTGCGCACTCCTATTTGAATTAGGCTATCCGGGGGGGGGGGATGTCAGGGACTGGGCAGAGAAGGAATGGTGCAGACCGCCTCCCCATCCTGATCCCTCCAGGGAGGAGGAAGAGGAAGACAGTACAGTGGTACCTCGGGTTAAGTACTTAATTCGTTCTGGAGGTCCGTTCTTAACCTGAAACTGTTCTTAACCTGAAGCACCACTTTAGCTAATGGGGCCTACTGCTGCTGCCGCACCACTGGAGCACAATTTCTGTTCTCATCCTGCAGCAAAGTTCTGAACCTGAAGCACTATTTCTGGGTTAGCGGAGTCTGTAACCTGAAGCATCTGTAACCTGAAGCCTATGTAAGCTGAGGTACCACTGTATAGATCTAGAACAGGGGTTTGAGGGAGGTCACAGCTCAGAGGCAGAGGAGGGTGGAAGTTGGGAAATAATGGGAGAGGAGGAGACAGGACCGGAATGGCAGCTGGCTGACACGGTGTCTTTAGAAAGCATCCCAGACCCTCCATCTCCCAGAACCCGCAAGCCTTAAAAGTAGGAGATCAAAGAGCTCAAAGACAGAGGGCACGTAGCATCACCTATAGAAGTGATGATGAATGAGGAAGTGGGAGAGATGGGGGTGGAGATTCACTCAGGAGAACATCATTATCCAAGAGGGTGGGTTCTAGAGCTTCTCTCTGTAATATTAAAATAAAAAAGGACAGTAAGAAACCTTTCCTTGTTTTTATACTTTCCTGGGCAACCAGCCAAGAGCTGCTGACGCAACCTGACAGGGGGAAAGGGAGAGAGAGGAAAATACCCATGTCCTTGCAAGATGTTTATGGCTGCTTCTGAGCCATATGTACACAATGGGTACCAGGAATGCCAACTTGACTCCGCGACTGTGGCTGTCTGGCACCGTAGGTGCAATGAAGTGATCATGGCCCTGGCACAGAAATTTGTGGGTGCCCAGCCCCTTCACGGGGAATTTTGTGGGTGCTCAGGAACTCAGGGCACCAGGGAGCGAACCTATGATGGGTATCAAATGTCAGGGAGCATCAAATGGTGAGGATTTACACCAGCTCAGCAAGCAGGTCTCTCCTTAGCCAGCTCCCACTTTTTTATTTCCAACCCGTCCATGGAGGGTCAGCTTCCTCCCCTTCACTCTCAAAGTTCTCCAGCTGCTGCGTCTCACCTTTCCTCAGCATCCAACTGGACCCTACTTAAGCCAGAGTTCTCTTGACCAAAGTTGTCTTCCATTCCATGCCTCATGCTCACAGATTCACCCCCATAACAATGAGCTGCAGCCCCCACTGCATCTCCCCCAGTTTCTGCTTACGATGGACTACTACAAACACACACAACGGGGCAATTATGATCGAAATGCGCATCTACAATGTTTCAAAGAGGTCTTCCACAGCATCATTTGTTTATTATAGTCTGTCTATGCCGTCCTTCCTTCCAAAGGAGCCCAATGTGCCACAGGCATCGTTTCATGTGTACCCGCTCTTATTTAGGCCTGAACATAGGTAAGCAGACATGGTCCAAGCTACCTTGCTGACCAGGTGACCATGGCTGAACCTCATGGATGGTTCAGCAGGTCAACTCTCTACCTTGGAACTAATTGCCACTCAAATGAGATACATAAATCAGAATAATAAAAGCAATCAGACTGTGATTATCGGCTTTACAGAAGTCTGCTCAAAAGTCTGCTCCTGTTGGCTTCTATCTATGAAATCCTTGGTGCTGACCACAAAATCCATGGTGCAGTGCAATTCTGATCGAAATACATTTGCAGGGAAACTTCCCAGGCCTGCATTATTTCACACAGGAAGTTGGACAGTGTGCCAATGAGAGAAGTCAGAAGCCATAGAAGCAATCGAGAGTTTTCTTCTAGCCACAAATCCTAAGTGACAGATTATGCATCAGTGGAAGCATCTCTGTTTCACCCTGAAGAAATGAAATTCATTGGCACCTCTCAAAACTCAATAACAAGATCATTTTTAAAAAATCAGTGATAACTGTTTTCTCTGAAACATACCTGGAGCTGATTAGGGAAGTTCATATTTAAGCTCCAGTGCATTGAGTTTAATTTATAAGAAGACAAAGCTTCACTGCTTACAGATTAATTCACTTGTGAGGACTCTTGTAAGAAACAGAGCCAACATCTGCTGCGCAAAATAAGGCAGTGGTATCAATGGTTTGGTTCTCCTATAGAGATCTAGTTAGGATGACTAAAGCAGAGGTAGACAACATGGTGGCTTCCAGATCTTTTGGACTACAATGCCCATCATCCACAGTTAGGATGGTCAATGCTTAGGGACGATAGGAGTTGTAGTTCACAGGAACTGAAGGGCACCACAGTGGCTTCCCATGGACCAGAGAAATCCATCTATAATACTCCTTACATTTAGAAATGAATAACTTGGAACAGAACTACTTGGAAGTCCAGAGATTCTTCCAGATACTCAGCACAGACTATGTCTGTCTTGCCCAGAGATGAGCCAGGTAAGTATGACATTTTTCTTCCCAAACATACTGCTCTGTACAATATTTCATTGCATGTTCCATTGACTCTAAGCATTCTTTAAAACTGTATTTGAACCGCTTGTTTGGACTGGTGTTTGTATACCACTTTATGAAACGTTGGATTTCTGGGGAAAGCAGCTTATAAATCTATTAAAAAGAAACTTCTTCAGAATTGGGGGGGGAAATGTCACGGTGGCGCTGTGGGTTAAACCACAGAGTCTAGGACTTGCTGATCAGAATGTTGGTGGTTCGAATCCCCGCGACGGGATGAGCTCCCGTTGCTCGGTCCCTTCTCCTGCCAACCTAGCAGTTCGAAAGCACGTCAAAGTGCAAGTAGATAAATAGGTACCGCTCCGGCGGGAAGGTAAACGGCATTTATGTGCGCTGCTCTGGTTTGCCAGAAGCGGCTTAGTCATGCTGGCCCCATGACCCGGAAGCTATACGCCGGCTCCCTCAGCCACTAAAGCGAGATGAGCGCCGCAACCCCAGAGTCGGTCGCGACTGGACCTAATGGTCAGGGGTCCCCTTACCTTTACCTTATGTCACCGTAAGGACAATAGAAGTTCTCCTATTGCCCATTCTATTCCCAAATGGGATAGTTGTCACATTGTGAAGGAACAGCAGGTTTTTGTCAAGCTGTGTGTCACTGTGGTTCGTCTTCGGAGGAGGGACTCACTTGACTGTCCTTGGTAAGTCACTGAATTTATCAGTCCTTTCCACACCTGTGGCAATATTTTAACTTTTCCATCACTTTTGCCCTCTTTTCCTTCTCCAGCTGTCATTTACTTTGCAATGAGAATTTACTATAAACGGTATTTGAAATCCTAGCCAGAGCTGAATTGTGCAAACCCATTTTGCAGGTTTCTTCTCTCCTCAATAACACTGGAAAGTTAGGGGTGGATGGAGATTTCTTTTCCTTAGTCTAGGTCCTTGTGACAGTATTGGGGGGGAAATATCTCAAAATAGCCTTGGTGGCTGAACCATTGGATGCAAAAGATGGTAAAAAAATAAAACTGAGCTGTAATGTCACTGGAAGGAAAACAGAAGTTGTCCTATTACCCATACTAATCCCATATGGGATAGTTGTTAATGGCCTTGTGAAGGAACAGCAGGTTTTTGTACAGCTTTGTGTCACTGTGGTATGTCTTCGGAGGAGGGACCCACCTGACTGTCACAGGTAAGTCACTGAATTTATCACAACCCTTTCCATACCTGTGACTATAGTCTAACTTTTCCATCATTTTTGCCCTCTTTTCCCTCTCTGACTGTAAAGCTGACTTTAGGGTTTCTGTTGTTTAGTTTACAACGAGCCTTTAATAGAAACTGTATTTGTAATCCTAGCCAGAGCAGGATGTTGCAAATCCGTTTTACAAGCCTCTTCTCTCCTCAATAACCCTGGGAAATTATTGGTGGGTCATTGTGACAATCTTTGAAAATATTTCTATGAAATTCCCCTAACCTTGACATAATCTTACTGTTGGGTGCAAAAGATGGCAGAGAAGTAAATTTGAGTTGTAGTGTTCCTTCCAGGTACCCAATATGATTTATGAGGAAGGTTGAATCAGTTTCTAATGGTGCTCCAAAATCCATATTAGTGCAAGAGACCAACCAAAATGTAATAAAATAGTGTGGAGAATTTCAGCTTTCCAGACCATTCTGGAGAACTGATAAACTTGCAGACTGCCCTGTGACATTTGGGCTGGGTTTATAAATGTATAGTCCTACTGTAGATTTCTGAATTTTTCTTAGGAACTAATGTGGCTCTCTTCACTTTTTCTATTGTGGGTCTTCCTATCTAGAATCATAGAACAGATTCTGTTCAAAAGAACTGTTTTTGGTTTTGTCAAACTCAGTAATCCACAGGCGCAGGCTCCCAAACGACTTTTTAAAATAAAAATCTGAAGATGTTCAACATTTTGTTGATAGTTAAATGTAGCCACGTAAAATGTAAACCACAGTCTACATATTTCAGCAAAACTGAATGGGTTTTTCGGAGAAAGTTGAGTGAGGGTTTTGCAAGAAGGCTAAGAGAGATCTAAACTGATATATCTAGAAAAATCACCTGAGATTTAAGGGGCACGATGGAATCAAATGCAACAAACTCCATTTTTTAACTGAAATAGAGGCACAGCAGGAGAGAGAATTAACCAGTTTCCCTATTTCTTTAGTCTCAATTCTCACACCCTCAACTTAATGTTGGTCTCACTGGGGAAAAAATATGTGGGTACTTTTATTTTTATTTGCAAGTATAAAAGGAAGGAGCAAAGCCAAAGACATTAGGTTGTCTCTAATACTAGTCCTGTTTGGAGTAAACCAATTGCAGGCATAAAAAACTTACGTTCACTCATTTCAGTGGGTCTTTTTGGATTAAAACTGAGTTGCAATCTACCCAGCTGGCACTGGCAATAAGAATATTCCATTAATCCTAATGTAAATATAAATATAGGCAGATTTACAAATAGGTATATAAATGATACTGATCATTATAAGCCATGCATTAAAAGGGAGAAAGCCCAGGGAGCTCTTCAGACCGTTGTGACACCTTCAGACCTAGAGGGGTTTAACAATCAATTTGTCTCCCGTGGGAATTCTGGGAATTGTAGCTCTGTGACGGGAATAGAGGGATCCTAAAATCTCTCCGCAACCTTTCCAAACTACACTTCCCAGAGTTCTTTGGGGGGAGCCATGACTATTTAGAGTGCTTTGATCCTATTTTAAATGGATGGTGCAAATGGGTCTATACAAAGAGGGGTATTCCATTAATCCTAATGTGTGCATGTTGGGGGGAAAGATGGTGAACATAAACTGATTTGAAAACATGGGAAATGGAACTTAAGCCCAGGAAAATAAGAAACTAAAATTGACCCATTAACGTATCCCTGTTACCTGACTACAACACTTGCCAATAGGATGCCTTATTCAGAGGTGCTTGTTCTTTTTCTCTGACCATAGTTGAAATCATTATTATTATTATTATTATTATTATTATTATTATTATTATTATTTGGATAAAAACCCATGCTCCTATTCTGCTTTCAGTGAAGCCATCCGCTAACATATGAGAAGGGGAAAGAGTTTTCTCTGATTCACCCCACCCAACTCAGGTCTCCCCTGGCTTAAAATTCATTCCAGATGGTTGTGGGTCCTTCTGAACAGTGTGAGGCAGTTGGCAGCGAGGGGAACAGGGAACCAGAGAAAAACCAGCTCTCCCTTTTTATGTTTTAAAAAAATAATAACTGGAAGGGCTTTCACCTCAGTGATTTTTATCCTCCAGATTCAGAGTTAAGGCTTGTTTACAGAAGTGAAATGCTGTCTTTCCCTTCTATATGGCTGTGCCAATGAGCAAAAATAGCTGTTGCTTGGACTCCCAAATGGGCAGAGTGCTTCTGCACTCTGTTCATGCTTGTGAGCTTCCAAAAAGACACCCAGTTGATCACTGTGAGAGCAGAATGGAGCACTAGATGGGCCATTGCAACGCTGATCCAGCAAACCTCTTGTTTTCTGATGCTCTTAGAGTCCCAAGCCAGATGGGCTTCTCGCCTGATCCAGAAGGGCTCATCTTATTGACTTTAAAATATTTATGTGCTATGAAAGTTCACCCCCTCTGAGAGCAAACAGGGTGCTTTATTGATCTCTCCTTTGCTATGGCAGTCAGTATAAACATGTGGGTCATTTCCCCAGAAGAACTCGTAATTTTAAACAATCCTTTGTACAGTGGTACCTCAGGTTAAGTACTTAATTCGTTCCGGAGGTCCGTACTTAACCTGAAACTGTTCTTAACCTGAAGCACCACTTTAGCTAATGGGGCCTCCTGCTGCTGCCGTGCCACCGGAGCACAATTTCTGTTCTCATCCTGAAGCAAAGTACTTAACCTGAGGTAATATTTCTGGGTTAGCGGAGTCTGTAACCTGAAGCGTATGTAACCTGAAGCGTATGTAACCTGAGATACCACTGTGCTTAAGAACAAGTGACCAGTCCAAATTGTGCATTGATCTTGTCCACTCCTGACCATGTCAGGGATGGGGTAACATAGTAACCCTCTACCTTTGCCCGGATGCTGTGACTCCAGAAATCACATCAGCCCTGGCCATGCTTAATGGGGCTGTCACATATTGGAGAGATACATATTCCATATCCTTGCTTTATGCTGAATGGCAGCACTTGCACAGTTATGGGATAGGGAGATCTGAACAGCTTTCTTCTTTCTTCGGCCAAGTAAGATTGTCTTCCATAAACACAGTTTTAAAAGAGAGTCTGTAAGTGACTGTGGAGGCCAATTCTGGATCCACATGTCCTTCCACAGTGGAGACATGGGTTTCCAGGTGGGCGTTGGTCATGGTGAGGGTTTGCCGAGTGTGCCTTCCTCTTAGCATGGTTCTCCCTTTCGTTCTGAGTTTGAGCACCTTCAAAGTCCACAACACCTTTGGTAAAAGCTGTTCTCCAACTGGAGTGCTCGCAGGCCAGTGCTTCCCAGTTGTCGGTTATTATACAGTGGTACCTCGGGTTACATACGCTTTAGGTTACATACACTTCAGGTTACAGACTCCGCTAACCCAGAAATAGTACCTCGGGTTAAGAGCTTTGCTTCAGGATAAGAACAGAAATCGTGCAGCAGCGGTGCAGCGGCAGCAGGAGGCCCCATTAGCTAAAGTGGTGCTTCAGGTTAAGAACAGTTTCAGGTTAAGAACAGACCTCCAGAACGAATTAAGTTCTTAACCCAAGGTACAACTGTACGACATGTTTTTATATTTGCCTTGAGAGTCTTTCAATCTCTTTTGTTGACCACCAGCATTGCACTTCCCATTTTTAAGTTCAGAATAGAGTACAGTGGTACCTCCATTTGCAAACGGTAGGATCCCAAGGAATTCGCAACTGGAGGTGCAGCTACTGCGCATGTGCGTGGCACCGTTTAGCGCTTTTGCGCATGCGCGCACGGCGAAAACCAGAAAAATACTTCTGGGTTTGCTGCGTACGTATCCCGAAGGATACGTAACCCAAGGTCAATGTAAGTAGAGGTACCACTGTAGTTGCTTTGGAAGACGATAATCAGGCATCTGCACAAGATGATCAGTCCAACTTTGCTTTTTTGGTTGCTATAAAGGAATACGACCTGGTTCTCCTGGGACTTTTTCACAGAATCATAAAGAGCTGTAAGACATCTTGTAGGACACTTCCAGCTCAAAGTATAGCTACCAAATAGTAACAGGTCCTTCCAAAACATTTCAGCACACTACATTGGGGAACTGGGTCAGATAGTGCTTCCTTTATGAAATCAAATAACTTATTACATGTGTCAGCGCTGCCCGAGGTCCCAGCTCACAGAAGACCAACGCTGCTTTGCTCTTTAGTATAAAAGTCTTTATTGAAGTTCAGTTTCACTTCCGCACGCACAGCGTGCAACGCTACGTCTCTAACCTTAGACCGCCGAAGCTCCATCTGAATCTCCTCCCCCCTGACACCAGTTTAAGATTCTAGCCTTACTCCACCTCTTCCTCTGTTCCTTCCTCCTCTGGGTCCGCCTGCTAGTCGGGGTCTCACCCTTCCTAGACTCTTCTGACGCTGAGTCCCCTGACTCTTCCCCCTCCCTCCTTCGGGCTTTAGGACCTGGCTCCCAATCCGGGTTTTCTGCTGATCCGCGCTCCTGCACATTTGAACTTGGCGCGCGAGCGCAGCCTCCCACTTTCCTCCTGACCGTTACACTTGTGTCACTGCTCCCTCCTTCGGGGAGGCTAGCTGGACCTGACCTCCCCTCCGTTTCCCCACTTTCCGATGGGGGCGTGGTCAGCCCTGACTCATCTTCTCTCCCCACTGGAGGAGAGGCTGGTCCTGACTCATGTGACTCTTCCCCCCCACTGCGCTCTGGTGGGGGGGCTGGTCCTGATCCTCCGCTGCTCCCTTGGGAGTCCCCACTGGCCCCTTGCTTCTGGTGCGTCCCCCCTGGGACCCCCCTTGCCATTACCATAGGCGCCCCCTTCTGGGAATCTTCTGATTCGCTGGAGAAGCTCATGGAATCTCTCGGGTCGCTGTCATACTCCCCTACGCTCCCCACGGATTCCTCTCCTTCGCTCCCTATTTGCTCTCTCCCCTGTGCTTCTGCTCCTGAGCCCCTGACAACATGTGTCAAATATTTAATACTCCCCTGAGACACGACACTTAACCAAATTTCCCCTTGACTTCCAGGTCAGCCAACAGTACCTCCAACAGTGAACGTCTTCCCACCATCCCCAGAAGAATTGAAGAGCTCAGACAAAGCCACCGCGGTGTGTCTCATGGATGGCTTTTACCCAGGCACTGTCCAAGTTACCTGGCAGGCTGATGGCGCCACCATCTCCTCTGGGGTGGAGACAACCACGCCCACTAAGCTGAATGACAAGTATGCGGCCAGCAGCTACCTCAGCATGAGAAAGTCCGACTGGGAGAGCTATGAGACAGTCATCTGCAAAGTGACGCATGATGGGAAGACCGTTGAGAAGGTGGTGAGGAGATTGGACTGTGCCTAAAGGCTGGATGGGTCTGATGAGTTCCTCGTGCCTCCAGAAGCCGAGAAGAAAGAGTCCTTTCATGTTCAAGGGGGCCAAGTTTATTCTCTGATTTCCTCTAATGCTACGTTGATCCATCAAGTCTGTTTTCTTTCCTATGTCGTTCCCCTCCCCACACCTCCTCCCTTCCTCTTCTCCCTGGAATCTCCTTTGTATGTTGGCTTATAATGTTAGCAAATTAATAAAATGTCATACATTTCACCAGTGTTTTTTCTTGACCAACTTATTTATTCCATCTCCTTCAAGCAGGTTGTATTCATGGTTTCCTGTCCTATTACAGAAGGAAGTGTGCTGTTACTCTGCCAAATTGCACTCAGCTCAGGTCGACAGCTGGTAGCAGCAGTGGTAAAAGCAGTGTGATTTCATGGAAACATAGGAATTGGCCTTCTCCCAAGTCAGGCCAGTGGTCCATCTAGGTGGGCATTTTCTACACTGGTGGGATGTGGCTTTCCTGGAGTTCAGGCAGGGTTCTCTCTTAGTCCTACCTACCAATTTAGGTCCTGAGAAATGGAAAAGGTCAATATCGGTTCGGGGTGCATCCCAGATTCATTTCTGGTGGGTATTTCAAACATTCCCAAACATCACTTACATGTTCTTCCTTCCACTCAGTGGCTCACTCATTGCATTGATGATGTTTAATGAAGAGGTACTAGGCTCTAATGAATTAAAATCCCGGGTTTCTCCAGAGTATGAGAAAATAAAATAAAATAATAAAATAAAATTCCATAATCACTAGGAAGTGTTAGCCAATACCTTACCAATATACCCACTAAATCAGCAGACATGGAGTAAAGGTAGAAATCTTTGTACCTTGTGACTGACCTGTGGCCCTTGAGTTGTTATAATTCCCACCATCCCTGGCCATTGGCCATGCTGGCTGAGTGGGATGCAAGCTGCAGTCCCACAGCATCTGCAGGGTCCAACCCTGGCATAAAGCAACAGCTATGGGACAGGATTTTGGTAAGCTTCCCGTTTGCTCAATCAGATTGCTGTCACCCTGCCTATACCATAAAAATGCATCTCCCGGTTTTATGCACAATACTGTCATGAGGTATGTAGCCCGTGAAGAAAATGCCACAGCACACCTTGTTGCCAGCTTTCTGCGCACTCCTATTTGATTTAGGCTATCCGGGGGGGGGGGATGTCAGGGACTGGGCAGAGAAGGAATGGTGCAGACCGCCTCCCCATCCTGATCCCTCCAGGGAGGAGGAAGAGGAAGACAGTACAGTGGTACCTCGGGTTAAGTACTTAATTCGTTCTGGAGGTCCGTTCTTAACCTGAAACTGTTCTTAACCTGAAGCACCACTTTAGCTAATGGGGCCTACTGCTGCTGCCGCACCACTGGAGCACAATTTCTGTTCTCATCCTGCAGCAAAGTTCTGAACCTGAAGCACTATTTCTGGGTTAGCGGAGTCTGTAACCTGAAGCATCTGTAACCTGAAGCCTATGTAAGCTGAGGTACCACTGTATAGATCTAGAACAGGGGTTTGAGGGAGGTCACAGCTCAGAGGCAGAGGAGGGTGGAAGTTGGGAAATAATGGGAGAGGAGGAGACAGGACCGGAATGGCAGCTGGCTGACACGGTGTCTTTAGAAAGCATCCCAGACCCTCCATCTCCCAGAACCCGCAAGCCTTAAAAGTAGGAGATCAAAGAGCTCAAAGACAGAGGGCACGTAGCATCACCTATAGAAGTGATGATGAATGAGGAAGTGGGAGAGATGGGGGTGGAGATTCACTCAGGAGAACATCATTATCCAAGAGGGTGGGTTCTAGAGCTTCTCTCTGTAATATTAAAATAAAAAAGGACAGTAAGAAACCTTTCCTTGTTTTTATACTTTCCTGGGCAACCAGCCAAGAGCTGCTGACGCAACCTGACAGGGGGAAAGGGAGAGAGAGGAAAATACCCATGTCCTTGCAAGATGTTTATGGCTGCTTCTGAGCCATATGTACACAATGGGTACCAGGAATGCCAACTTGACTCCGCGACTGTGGCTGTCTGGCACCGTAGGTGCAATGAAGTGATCATGGCCCTGGCACAGAAATTTGTGGGTGCCCAGCCCCTTCACGGGGAATTTTGTGGGTGCTCAGGAACTCAGGGCACCAGGGAGCGAACCTATGATGGGTATCAAATGTCAGGGAGCATCAAATGGTGAGGATTTACACCAGCTCAGCAAGCAGGTCTCTCCTTAGCCAGCTCCCACTTTTTTATTTCCAACCCGTCCATGGAGGGTCAGCTTCCTCCCCTTCACTCTCAAAGTTCTCCAGCTGCTGCGTCTCACCTTTCCTCAGCATCCAACTGGACCCTACTTAAGCCAGAGTTCTCTTGACCAAAGTTGTCTTCCATTCCATGCCTCATGCTCACAGATTCACCCCCATAACAATGAGCTGCAGCCCCCACTGCATCTCCCCCAGTTTCTGCTTACGATGGACTACTACAAACACACACAACGGGGCAATTATGATCGAAATGCGCATCTACAATGTTTCAAAGAGGTCTTCCACAGCATCATTTGTTTATTATAGTCTGTCTATGCCGTCCTTCCTTCCAAAGGAGCCCAATGTGCCACAGGCATCGTTTCATGTGTACCCGCTCTTATTTAGGCCTGAACATAGGTAAGCAGACATGGTCCAAGCTACCTTGCTGACCAGGTGACCATGGCTGAACCTCATGGATGGTTCAGCAGGTCAACTCTCTACCTTGGAACTAATTGCCACTCAAATGAGATACATAAATCAGAATAATAAAAGCAATCAGACTGTGATTATCGGCTTTACAGAAGTCTGCTCAAAAGTCTGCTCCTGTTGGCTTCTATCTATGAAATCCTTGGTGCTGACCACAAAATCCATGGTGCAGTGCAATTCTGATCGAAATACATTTGCAGGGAAACTTCCCAGGCCTGCATTATTTCACACAGGAAGTTGGACAGTGTGCCAATGAGAGAAGTCAGAAGCCATAGAAGCAATCGAGAGTTTTCTTCTACCCACAAATCCTAAGTGCCAGATTATGCATCAGTGGAAGCATCTCTGTTTCACCCTGAAGAAATGAAATTCATTGGCACCTCTCAAAACTCAATAACAAGATCATTTTTAAAAAATCAGTGATAACTGTTTTCTCTGAAACATACCTGGAGCTGATTAGGGAAGTTCATATTTAAGCTCCAGTGCATTGAGTTTAATTTATAAGAAGACAAAGCTTCACTGCTTACAGATTAATTCACTTGTGAGGACTCTTGTAAGAAACAGAGCCAACATCTGCTGCGCAAAATAAGGCAGTGGTATCAATGGTTTGGTTCTCCTATAGAGATCTAGTTAGGATGACTAAAGCAGAGGTAGACAACATGGTGGCTTCCAGATCTTTTGGACTACAATGCCCATCATCCACAGTTAGGATGGTCAATGCTTAGGGACGATAGGAGTTGTAGTTCACAGGAACTGAAGGGCACCACAGTGGCTTCCCATGGACCAGAGAAATCCATCTATAATACTCCTTACATTTAGAAATGAATAACTTGGAACAGAACTACTTGGAAGTCCAGAGATTCTTCCAGATACTCAGCACAGACTATGTCTGTCTTGCCCAGAGATGAGCCAGGTAAGTATGACATTTTTCTTCCCAAACATACTGCTCTGTACAATATTTCATTGCATGTTCCATTGACTCTAAGCATTCTTTAAAACTGTATTTGAACCGCTTGTTTGGACTGGTGTTTGTATACCACTTTATGAAACGTTGGATTTCTGGGGAAAGCAGCTTATAAATCTATTAAAAAGAAACTTCTTCAGAATTGGGGGGGGAAATGTCACGGTGGCGCTGTGGGTTAAACCACAGAGTCTAGGACTTGCTGATCAGAATGTTGGTGGTTCGAATCCCCGCGACGGGATGAGCTCCCGTTGCTCGGTCCCTTCTCCTGCCAACCTAGCAGTTCGAAAGCACGTCAAAGTGCAAGTAGATAAATAGGTACCGCTCCGGCGGGAAGGTAAACGGCATTTATGTGCGCTGCTCTGGTTTGCCAGAAGCGGCTTAGTCATGCTGGCCCCATGACCCGGAAGCTATACGCCGGCTCCCTCAGCCACTAAAGCGAGATGAGCGCCGCAACCCCAGAGTCGGTCGCGACTGGACCTAATGGTCAGGGGTCCCCTTACCTTTACCTTATGTCACCGTAAGGACAATAGAAGTTCTCCTATTGCCCATTCTATTCCCAAATGGGATAGTTGTCACATTGTGAAGGAACAGCAGGTTTTTGTCAAGCTGTGTGTCACTGTGGTTCGTCTTCGGAGGAGGGACTCACTTGACTGTCCTTGGTAAGTCACTGAATTTATCAGTCCTTTCCACACCTGTGGCAATATTTTAACTTTTCCATCACTTTTGCCCTCTTTTCCTTCTCCAGCTGTCATTTACTTTGCAATGAGAATTTACTATAAACGGTATTTGAAATCCTAGCCAGAGCTGAATTGTGCAAACCCATTTTGCAGGTTTCTTCTCTCCTCAATAACACTGGAAAGTTAGGGGTGGATGGAGATTTCTTTTCCTTAGTCTAGGTCCTTGTGACAGTATTTGGGGGGAAATATCTCAAAATAGCCTTGGTGGCTGAACCATTGGATGCAAAAGATGGTAAAAAAATAAAACTGAGCTGTAATGTCACTGGAAGGAAAACAGAAGTTGTCCTATTACCCATACTAATCCCATATGGGATAGTTGTTAATGGCCTTGTGAAGGAACAGCAGGTTTTTGTACAGCTTTGTGTCACTGTGGTATGTCTTCGGAGGAGGGACCCACCTGACTGTCACAGGTAAGTCACTGAATTTATCACAACCCTTTCCATACCTGTGACTATAGTCTAACTTTTCCATCATTTTTGCCCTCTTTTCCCTCTCTGACTGTAAAGCTGACTTTAGGGTTTCTGTTGTTTAGTTTACAACGAGCCTTTAATAGAAACTGTATTTGTAATCCTAGCCAGAGCAGGATGTTGCAAATCCGTTTTACAAGCCTCTTCTCTCCTCAATAACCCTGGGAAATTATTGGTGGGTCATTGTGACAATCTTTGAAAATATTTCTATGAAATTCCCCTAACCTTGACATAATCTTACTGTTGGGTGCAAAAGATGGCAGAGAAGTAAATTTGAGTTGTAGTGTTCCTTCCAGGTACCCAATATGATTTATGAGGAAGGTTGAATCAGTTTCTAATGGTGCTCCAAAATCCATATTAGTGCAAGAGACCAACCAAAATGTAATAAAATAGTGTGGAGAATTTCAGCTTTCCAGACCATTCTGGAGAACTGATAAACTTGCAGACTGCCCTGTGACATTTGGGCTGGGTTTATAAATGTATAGTCCTACTGTAGATTTCTGAATTTTTCTTAGGAACTAATGTGGCTCTCTTCACTTTTTCTATTGTGGGTCTTCCTATCTAGAATCATAGAACAGATTCTGTTCAAAAGAACTGTTTTTGGTTTTGTCAAACTCAGTAATCCACAGGCGCAGGCTCCCAAACGACTTTTTAAAATAAAAATCTGAAGATGTTCAACATTTTGTTGATAGTTAAATGTAGCCACGTAAAATGTAAACCACAGTCTACATATTTCAGCAAAACTGAATGGGTTTTTCGGAGAAAGTTGAGTGAGGGTTTTGCAAGAAGGCTAAGAGAGATCTAAACTGATATATCTAGAAAAATCACCTGAGATTTAAGGGGCACGATGGAATCAAATGCAACAAACTCCATTTTTTAACTGAAATAGAGGCACAGCAGGAGAGAGAATTAACCAGTTTCCCTATTTCTTTAGTCTCAATTCTCACACCCTCAACTTAATGTTGGTCTCACTGGGGAAAAAATATGTGGGTACTTTTATTTTTATTTGCAAGTATAAAAGGAAGGAGCAAAGCCAAAGACATTAGGTTGTCTCTAATACTAGTCCTGTTTGGAGTAAACCAATTGCAGGCATAAAAAACTTACGTTCACTCATTTCAGTGGGTCTTTTTGGATTAAAACTGAGTTGCAATCTACCCAGCTGGCACTGGCAATAAGAATATTCCATTAATCCTAATGTAAATATAAATATAGGCAGATTTACAAATAGGTATATAAATGATACTGATCATTATAAGCCATGCATTAAAAGGGAGAAAGCCCAGGGAGCTCTTCAGACCGTTGTGACACCTTCAGACCTAGAGGGGTTTAACAATCAATTTGTCTCCCGTGGGAATTCTGGGAATTGTAGCTCTGTGACGGGAATAGAGGGATCCTAAAATCTCTCCGCAACCTTTCCAAACTACACTTCCCAGAGTTCTTTGGGGGGAGCCATGACTATTTAGAGTGCTTTGATCCTATTTTAAATGGATGGTGCAAATGGGTCTATACAAAGAGGGGTATTCCATTAATCCTAATGTGTGCATGTTGGGGGGAAAGATGGTGAACATAAACTGATTTGAAAACATGGGAAATGGAACTTAAGCCCAGGAAAATAAGAAACTAAAATTGACCCATTAACGTATCCCTGTTACCTGACTACAACACTTGCCAATAGGATGCCTTATTCAGAGGTGCTTGTTCTTTTTCTCTGACCATAGTTGAAATCATTATTATTATTATTATTATTATTATTATTATTATTATTTGGATAAAAACCCATGCTCCTATTCTGCTTTCAGTGAAGCCATCCGCTAACATATGAGAAGGGGAAAGAGTTTTCTCTGATTCACCCCACCCAACTCAGGTCTCCCCTGGCTTAAAATTCATTCCAGATGGTTGTGGGTCCTTCTGAACAGTGTGAGGCAGTTGGCAGCGAGGGGAACAGGGAACCAGAGAAAAACCAGCTCTCCCTTTTTATGTTTTAAAAAAATAATAACTGGAAGGGCTTTCACCTCAGTGATTTTTATCCTCCAGATTCAGAGTTAAGGCTTGTTTACAGAAGTGAAATGCTGTCTTTCCCTTCTATATGGCTGTGCCAATGAGCAAAAATAGCTGTTGCTTGGACTCCCAAATGGGCAGAGTGCTTCTGCACTCTGTTCATGCTTGTGAGCTTCCAAAAAGACACCCAGTTGATCACTGTGAGAGCAGAATGGAGCACTAGATGGGCCATTGCAACGCTGATCCAGCAAACCTCTTGTTTTCTGATGCTCTTAGAGTCCCAAGCCAGATGGGCTTCTCGCCTGATCCAGAAGGGCTCATCTTATTGACTTTAAAATATTTATGTGCTATGAAAGTTCACCCCCTCTGAGAGCAAACAGGGTGCTTTATTGATCTCTCCTTTGCTATGGCAGTCAGTATAAACATGTGGGTCATTTCCCCAGAAGAACTCGTAATTTTAAACAATCCTTTGTACAGTGGTACCTCAGGTTAAGTACTTAATTCGTTCCGGAGGTCCGTACTTAACCTGAAACTGTTCTTAACCTGAAGCACCACTTTAGCTAATGGGGCCTCCTGCTGCTGCCGTGCCACCGGAGCACAATTTCTGTTCTCATCCTGAAGCAAAGTACTTAACCTGAGGTAATATTTCTGGGTTAGCGGAGTCTGTAACCTGAAGCGTATGTAACCTGAAGCGTATGTAACCTGAGATACCACTGTGCTTAAGAACAAGTGACCAGTCCAAATTGTGCATTGATCTTGTCCACTCCTGACCATGTCAGGGATGGGGTAACATAGTAACCCTCTACCTTTGCCCGGATGCTGTGACTCCAGAAATCACATCAGCCCTGGCCATGCTTAATGGGGCTGTCACATATTGGAGAGATACATATTCCATATCCTTGCTTTATGCTGAATGGCAGCACTTGCACAGTTATGGGATAGGGAGATCTGAACAGCTTTCTTCTTTCTTCGGCCAAGTAAGATTGTCTTCCATAAACACAGTTTTAAAAGAGAGTCTGTAAGTGACTGTGGAGGCCAATTCTGGATCCACATGTCCTTCCACAGTGGAGACATGGGTTTCCAGGTGGGCGTTGGTCATGGTGAGGGTTTGCCGAGTGTGCCTTCCTCTTAGCATGGTTCTCCCTTTCGTTCTGAGTTTGAGCACCTTCAAAGTCCACAACACCTTTGGTAAAAGCTGTTCTCCAACTGGAGTGCTCGCAGGCCAGTGCTTCCCAGTTGTCGGTTATTATACAGTGGTACCTCGGGTTACATACGCTTTAGGTTACATACACTTCAGGTTACAGACTCCGCTAACCCAGAAATAGTACCTCGGGTTAAGAGCTTTGCTTCAGGATAAGAACAGAAATCGTGCAGCAGCGGTGCAGCGGCAGCAGGAGGCCCCATTAGCTAAAGTGGTGCTTCAGGTTAAGAACAGTTTCAGGTTAAGAACAGACCTCCAGAACGAATTAAGTTCTTAACCCAAGGTACAACTGTACGACATGTTTTTATATTTGCCTTGAGAGTCTTTCAATCTCTTTTGTTGACCACCAGCATTGCACTTCCCATTTTTAAGTTCAGAATAGAGTACAGTGGTACCTCCATTTGCAAACGGTAGGATCCCAAGGAATTCGCAACTGGAGGTGCAGCTACTGCGCATGTGCGTGGCACCGTTTAGCGCTTTTGCGCATGCGCGCACGGCGAAAACCAGAAAAATACTTCTGGGTTTGCTGCGTACGTATCCCGAAGGATACGTAACCCAAGGTCAATGTAAGTAGAGGTACCACTGTAGTTGCTTTGGAAGACGATAATCAGGCATCTGCACAAGATGATCAGTCCAACTTTGCTTTTTTGGTTGCTATAAAGGAATACGACCTGGTTCTCCTGGGACTTTTTCACAGAATCATAAAGAGCTGTAAGACATCTTGTAGGACACTTCCAGCTCAAAGTATAGCTACCAAATAGTAACAGGTCCTTCCAAAACATTTCAGCACACTACATTGGGGAACTGGGTCAGATAGTGCTTCCTTTATGAAATCAAATAACTTATTACATGTGTCAGCGCTGCCCGAGGTCCCAGCTCACAGAAGACCAACGCTGCTTTGCTCTTTAGTATAAAAGTCTTTATTGAAGTTCAGTTTCACTTCCGCACGCACAGCGTGCAACGCTACGTCTCTAACCTTAGACCGCCGAAGCTCCATCTGAATCTCCTCCCCCCTGACACCAGTTTAAGATTCTAGCCTTACTCCACCTCTTCCTCTGTTCCTTCCTCCTCTGGGTCCGCCTGCTAGTCGGGGTCTCACCCTTCCTAGACTCTTCTGACGCTGAGTCCCCTGACTCTTCCCCCTCCCTCCTTCGGGCTTTAGGACCTGGCTCCCAATCCGGGTTTTCTGCTGATCCGCGCTCCTGCACATTTGAACTTGGCGCGCGAGCGCAGCCTCCCACTTTCCTCCTGACCGTTACACTTGTGTCACTGCTCCCTCCTTCGGGGAGGCTAGCTGGACCTGACCTCCCCTCCGTTTCCCCACTTTCCGATGGGGGCGTGGTCAGCCCTGACTCATCTTCTCTCCCCACTGGAGGAGAGGCTGGTCCTGACTCATGTGACTCTTCCCCCCCACTGCGCTCTGGTGGGGGGGCTGGTCCTGATCCTCCGCTGCTCCCTTGGGAGTCCCCACTGGCCCCTTGCTTCTGGTGCGTCCCCCCTGGGACCCCCCTTGCCATTACCATAGGCGCCCCCTTCTGGGAATCTTCTGATTCGCTGGAGAAGCTCATGGAATCTCTCGGGTCGCTGTCATACTCCCCTACGCTCCCCACGGATTCCTCTCCTTCGCTCCCTATTTGCTCTCTCCCCTGTGCTTCTGCTCCTGAGCCCCTGACAACATGTGTCAAATATTTAATACTCCCCTGAGACACGACACTTAACCAAATTTCCCCTTGACTTCCAGGTCAGCCAACAGTACCTCCAACAGTGAACGTCTTCCCACCATCCCCAGAAGAATTGAAGAGCTCAGACAAAGCCACCGCGGTGTGTCTCATGGATGGCTTTTACCCAGGCACTGTCCAAGTTACCTGGCAGGCTGATGGCGCCACCATCTCCTCTGGGGTGGAGACAACCACGCCCACTAAGCTGAATGACAAGTATGCGGCCAGCAGCTACCTCAGCATGAGAAAGTCCGACTGGGAGAGCTATGAGACAGTCATCTGCAAAGTGACGCATGATGGGAAGACCGTTGAGAAGGTGGTGAGGAGATTGGACTGTGCCTAAAGGCTGGATGGGTCTGATGAGTTCCTCGTGCCTCCAGAAGCCGAGAAGAAAGAGTCCTTTCATGTTCAAGGGGGCCAAGTTTATTCTCTGATTTCCTCTAATGCTACGTTGATCCATCAAGTCTGTTTTCTTTCCTATGTCGTTCCCCTCCCCACACCTCCTCCCTTCCTCTTCTCCCTGGAATCTCCTTTGTATGTTGGCTTATAATGTTAGCAAATTAATAAAATGTCATACATTTCACCAGTGTTTTTTCTTGACCAACTTATTTATTCCATCTCCTTCAAGCAGGTTGTATTCATGGTTTCCTGTCCTATTACAGAAGGAAGTGTGCTGTTACTCTGCCAAATTGCACTCAGCTCAGGTCGACAGCTGGTAGCAGCAGTGGTAAAAGCAGTGTGATTTCATGGAAACATAGGAATTGGCCTTCTCCCAAGTCAGGCCAGTGGTCCATCTAGGTGGGCATTTTCTACACTGGTGGGATGTGGCTTTCCTGGAGTTCAGGCAGGGTTCTCTCTTAGTCCTACCTACCAATTTAGGTCCTGAGAAATGGAAAAGGTCAATATCGGTTCGGGGTGCATCCCAGATTCATTTCTGGTGGGTATTTCAAACATTCCCAAACATCACTTACATGTTCTTCCTTCCACTCAGTGGCTCACTCATTGCATTGATGATGTTTAATGAAGAGGTACTAGGCTCTAATGAATTAAAATCCCGGGTTTCTCCAGAGTATGAGAAAATAAAATAAAATAATAAAATAAAATTCCATAATCACTAGGAAGTGTTAGCCAATACCTTACCAATATACCCACTAAATCAGCAGACATGGAGTAAAGGTAGAAATCTTTGTACCTTGTGACTGACCTGTGGCCCTTGAGTTGTTATAATTCCCACCATCCCTGGCCATTGGCCATGCTGGCTGAGTGGGATGCAAGCTGCAGTCCCACAGCATCTGCAGGGTCCAACCCTGGCATAAAGCAACAGCTATGGGACAGGATTTTGGTAAGCTTCCCGTTTGCTCAATCAGATTGCTGTCACCCTGCCTATACCATAAAAATGCATCTCCCGGTTTTATGCACAATACTGTCATGAGGTATGTAGCCCGTGAAGAAAATGCCACAGCACACCTTGTTGCCAGCTTTCTGCGCACTCCTATTTGATTTAGGCTATCCGGGGGGGGGGATGTCAGGGACTGGGCAGAGAAGGAATGGTGCAGACCGCCTCCCCATCCTGATCCCTCCAGGGAGGAGGAAGAGGAAGACAGTACAGTGGTACCTCGGGTTAAGTACTTAATTCGTTCTGGAGGTCCGTTCTTAACCTGAAACTGTTCTTAACCTGAAGCACCACTTTAGCTAATGGGGCCTACTGCTGCTGCCGCACCACTGGAGCACAATTTCTGTTCTCATCCTGCAGCAAAGTTCTGAACCTGAAGCACTATTTCTGGGTTAGCGGAGTCTGTAACCTGAAGCATCTGTAACCTGAAGCCTATGTAAGCTGAGGTACCACTGTATAGATCTAGAACAGGGGTTTGAGGGAGGTCACAGCTCAGAGGCAGAGGAGGGTGGAAGTTGGGAAATAATGGGAGAGGAGGAGACAGGACCGGAATGGCAGCTGGCTGACACGGTGTCTTTAGAAAGCATCCCAGACCCTCCATCTCCCAGAACCCGCAAGCCTTAAAAGTAGGAGATCAAAGAGCTCAAAGACAGAGGGCACGTAGCATCACCTATAGAAGTGATGATGAATGAGGAAGTGGGAGAGATGGGGGTGGAGATTCACTCAGGAGAACATCATTATCCAAGAGGGTGGGTTCTAGAGCTTCTCTCTGTAATATTAAAATAAAAAAGGACAGTAAGAAACCTTTCCTTGTTTTTATACTTTCCTGGGCAACCAGCCAAGAGCTGCTGACGCAACCTGACAGGGGGAAAGGGAGAGAGAGGAAAATACCCATGTCCTTGCAAGATGTTTATGGCTGCTTCTGAGCCATATGTACACAATGGGTACCAGGAATGCCAACTTGACTCCGCGACTGTGGCTGTCTGGCACCGTAGGTGCAATGAAGTGATCATGGCCCTGGCACAGAAATTTGTGGGTGCCCAGCCCCTTCACGGGGAATTTTGTGGGTGCTCAGGAACTCAGGGCACCAGGGAGCGAACCTATGATGGGTATCAAATGTCAGGGAGCATCAAATGGTGAGGATTTACACCAGCTCAGCAAGCAGGTCTCTCCTTAGCCAGCTCCCACTTTTTTATTTCCAACCCGTCCATGGAGGGTCAGCTTCCTCCCCTTCACTCTCAAAGTTCTCCAGCTGCTGCGTCTCACCTTTCCTCAGCATCCAACTGGACCCTACTTAAGCCAGAGTTCTCTTGACCAAAGTTGTCTTCCATTCCATGCCTCATGCTCACAGATTCACCCCCATAACAATGAGCTGCAGCCCCCACTGCATCTCCCCCAGTTTCTGCTTACGATGGACTACTACAAACACACACAACGGGGCAATTATGATCGAAATGCGCATCTACAATGTTTCAAAGAGGTCTTCCACAGCATCATTTGTTTATTATAGTCTGTCTATGCCGTCCTTCCTTCCAAAGGAGCCCAATGTGCCACAGGCATCGTTTCATGTGTACCCGCTCTTATTTAGGCCTGAACATAGGTAAGCAGACATGGTCCAAGCTACCTTGCTGACCAGGTGACCATGGCTGAACCTCATGGATGGTTCAGCAGGTCAACTCTCTACCTTGGAACTAATTGCCACTCAAATGAGATACATAAATCAGAATAATAAAAGCAATCAGACTGTGATTATCGGCTTTACAGAAGTCTGCTCAAAAGTCTGCTCCTGTTGGCTTCTATCTATGAAATCCTTGGTGCTGACCACAAAATCCATGGTGCAGTGCAATTCTGATCGAAATACATTTGCAGGGAAACTTCCCAGGCCTGCATTATTTCACACAGGAAGTTGGACAGTGTGCCAATGAGAGAAGTCAGAAGCCATAGAAGCAATCGAGAGTTTTCTTCTACCCACAAATCCTAAGTGCCAGATTATGCATCAGTGGAAGCATCTCTGTTTCACCCTGAAGAAATGAAATTCATTGGCACCTCTCAAAACTCAATAACAAGATCATTTTTAAAAAATCAGTGATAACTGTTTTCTCTGAAACATACCTGGAGCTGATTAGGGAAGTTCATATTTAAGCTCCAGTGCATTGAGTTTAATTTATAAGAAGACAAAGCTTCACTGCTTACAGATTAATTCACTTGTGAGGACTCTTGTAAGAAACAGAGCCAACATCTGCTGCGCAAAATAAGGCAGTGGTATCAATGGTTTGGTTCTCCTATAGAGATCTAGTTAGGATGACTAAAGCAGAGGTAGACAACATGGTGGCTTCCAGATCTTTTGGACTACAATGCCCATCATCCACAGTTAGGATGGTCAATGCTTAGGGACGATAGGAGTTGTAGTTCACAGGAACTGAAGGGCACCACAGTGGCTTCCCATGGACCAGAGAAATCCATCTATAATACTCCTTACATTTAGAAATGAATAACTTGGAACAGAACTACTTGGAAGTCCAGAGATTCTTCCAGATACTCAGCACAGACTATGTCTGTCTTGCCCAGAGATGAGCCAGGTAAGTATGACATTTTTCTTCCCAAACATACTGCTCTGTACAATATTTCATTGCATGTTCCATTGACTCTAAGCATTCTTTAAAACTGTATTTGAACCGCTTGTTTGGACTGGTGTTTGTATACCACTTTATGAAACGTTGGATTTCTGGGGAAAGCAGCTTATAAATCTATTAAAAAGAAACTTCTTCAGAATTGGGGGGGGAAATGTCACGGTGGCGCTGTGGGTTAAACCACAGAGTCTAGGACTTGCTGATCAGAATGTTGGTGGTTCGAATCCCCGCGACGGGATGAGCTCCCGTTGCTCGGTCCCTTCTCCTGCCAACCTAGCAGTTCGAAAGCACGTCAAAGTGCAAGTAGATAAATAGGTACCGCTCCGGCGGGAAGGTAAACGGCATTTATGTGCGCTGCTCTGGTTTGCCAGAAGCGGCTTAGTCATGCTGGCCCCATGACCCGGAAGCTATACGCCGGCTCCCTCAGCCACTAAAGCGAGATGAGCGCCGCAACCCCAGAGTCGGTCGCGACTGGACCTAATGGTCAGGGGTCCCCTTACCTTTACCTTATGTCACCGTAAGGACAATAGAAGTTCTCCTATTGCCCATTCTATTCCCAAATGGGATAGTTGTCACATTGTGAAGGAACAGCAGGTTTTTGTCAAGCTGTGTGTCACTGTGGTTCGTCTTCGGAGGAGGGACTCACTTGACTGTCCTTGGTAAGTCACTGAATTTATCAGTCCTTTCCACACCTGTGGCAATATTTTAACTTTTCCATCACTTTTGCCCTCTTTTCCTTCTCCAGCTGTCATTTACTTTGCAATGAGAATTTACTATAAACGGTATTTGAAATCCTAGCCAGAGCTGAATTGTGCAAACCCATTTTGCAGGTTTCTTCTCTCCTCAATAACACTGGAAAGTTAGGGGTGGATGGAGATTTCTTTTCCTTAGTCTAGGTCCTTGTGACAGTATTTGGGGGGAAATATCTCAAAATAGCCTTGGTGGCTGAACCATTGGATGCAAAAGATGGTAAAAAAATAAAACTGAGCTGTAATGTCACTGGAAGGAAAACAGAAGTTGTCCTATTACCCATACTAATCCCATATGGGATAGTTGTTAATGGCCTTGTGAAGGAACAGCAGGTTTTTGTACAGCTTTGTGTCACTGTGGTATGTCTTCGGAGGAGGGACCCACCTGACTGTCACAGGTAAGTCACTGAATTTATCACAACCCTTTCCATACCTGTGACTATAGTCTAACTTTTCCATCATTTTTGCCCTCTTTTCCCTCTCTGACTGTAAAGCTGACTTTAGGGTTTCTGTTGTTTAGTTTACAACGAGCCTTTAATAGAAACTGTATTTGTAATCCTAGCCAGAGCAGGATGTTGCAAATCCGTTTTACAAGCCTCTTCTCTCCTCAATAACCCTGGGAAATTATTGGTGGGTCATTGTGACAATCTTTGAAAATATTTCTATGAAATTCCCCTAACCTTGACATAATCTTACTGTTGGGTGCAAAAGATGGCAGAGAAGTAAATTTGAGTTGTAGTGTTCCTTCCAGGTACCCAATATGATTTATGAGGAAGGTTGAATCAGTTTCTAATGGTGCTCCAAAATCCATATTAGTGCAAGAGACCAACCAAAATGTAATAAAATAGTGTGGAGAATTTCAGCTTTCCAGACCATTCTGGAGAACTGATAAACTTGCAGACTGCCCTGTGACATTTGGGCTGGGTTTATAAATGTATAGTCCTACTGTAGATTTCTGAATTTTTCTTAGGAACTAATGTGGCTCTCTTCACTTTTTCTATTGTGGGTCTTCCTATCTAGAATCATAGAACAGATTCTGTTCAAAAGAACTGTTTTTGGTTTTGTCAAACTCAGTAATCCACAGGCGCAGGCTCCCAAACGACTTTTTAAAATAAAAATCTGAAGATGTTCAACATTTTGTTGATAGTTAAATGTAGCCACGTAAAATGTAAACCACAGTCTACATATTTCAGCAAAACTGAATGGGTTTTTCGGAGAAAGTTGAGTGAGGGTTTTGCAAGAAGGCTAAGAGAGATCTAAACTGATATATCTAGAAAAATCACCTGAGATTTAAGGGGCACGATGGAATCAAATGCAACAAACTCCATTTTTTAACTGAAATAGAGGCACAGCAGGAGAGAGAATTAACCAGTTTCCCTATTTCTTTAGTCTCAATTCTCACACCCTCAACTTAATGTTGGTCTCACTGGGGAAAAAATATGTGGGTACTTTTATTTTTATTTGCAAGTATAAAAGGAAGGAGCAAAGCCAAAGACATTAGGTTGTCTCTAATACTAGTCCTGTTTGGAGTAAACCAATTGCAGGCATAAAAAACTTACGTTCACTCATTTCAGTGGGTCTTTTTGGATTAAAACTGAGTTGCAATCTACCCAGCTGGCACTGGCAATAAGAATATTCCATTAATCCTAATGTAAATATAAATATAGGCAGATTTACAAATAGGTATATAAATGATACTGATCATTATAAGCCATGCATTAAAAGGGAGAAAGCCCAGGGAGCTCTTCAGACCGTTGTGACACCTTCAGACCTAGAGGGGTTTAACAATCAATTTGTCTCCCGTGGGAATTCTGGGAATTGTAGCTCTGTGACGGGAATAGAGGGATCCTAAAATCTCTCCGCAACCTTTCCAAACTACACTTCCCAGAGTTCTTTGGGGGGAGCCATGACTATTTAGAGTGCTTTGATCCTATTTTAAATGGATGGTGCAAATGGGTCTATACAAAGAGGGGTATTCCATTAATCCTAATGTGTGCATGTTGGGGGGAAAGATGGTGAACATAAACTGATTTGAAAACATGGGAAATGGAACTTAAGCCCAGGAAAATAAGAAACTAAAATTGACCCATTAACGTATCCCTGTTACCTGACTACAACACTTGCCAATAGGATGCCTTATTCAGAGGTGCTTGTTCTTTTTCTCTGACCATAGTTGAAATCATTATTATTATTATTATTATTATTATTATTATTATTATTATTATTTGGATAAAAACCCATGCTCCTATTCTGCTTTCAGTGAAGCCATCCGCTAACATATGAGAAGGGGAAAGAGTTTTCTCTGATTCACCCCACCCAACTCAGGTCTCCCCTGGCTTAAAATTCATTCCAGATGGTTGTGGGTCCTTCTGAACAGTGTGAGGCAGTTGGCAGCGAGGGGAACAGGGAACCAGAGAAAAACCAGCTCTCCCTTTTTATGTTTTAAAAAAATAATAACTGGAAGGGCTTTCACCTCAGTGATTTTTATCCTCCAGATTCAGAGTTAAGGCTTGTTTACAGAAGTGAAATGCTGTCTTTCCCTTCTATATGGCTGTGCCAATGAGCAAAAATAGCTGTTGCTTGGACTCCCAAATGGGCAGAGTGCTTCTGCACTCTGTTCATGCTTGTGAGCTTCCAAAAAGACACCCAGTTGATCACTGTGAGAGCAGAATGGAGCACTAGATGGGCCATTGCAACGCTGATCCAGCAAACCTCTTGTTTTCTGATGCTCTTAGAGTCCCAAGCCAGATGGGCTTCTCGCCTGATCCAGAAGGGCTCATCTTATTGACTTTAAAATATTTATGTGCTATGAAAGTTCACCCCCTCTGAGAGCAAACAGGGTGCTTTATTGATCTCTCCTTTGCTATGGCAGTCAGTATAAACATGTGGGTCATTTCCCCAGAAGAACTCGTAATTTTAAACAATCCTTTGTACAGTGGTACCTCAGGTTAAGTACTTAATTCGTTCCGGAGGTCCGTACTTAACCTGAAACTGTTCTTAACCTGAAGCACCACTTTAGCTAATGGGGCCTCCTGCTGCTGCCGTGCCACCGGAGCACAATTTCTGTTCTCATCCTGAAGCAAAGTACTTAACCTGAGGTAATATTTCTGGGTTAGCGGAGTCTGTAACCTGAAGCGTATGTAACCTGAAGCGTATGTAACCTGAGATACCACTGTGCTTAAGAACAAGTGACCAGTCCAAATTGTGCATTGATCTTGTCCACTCCTGACCATGTCAGGGATGGGGTAACATAGTAACCCTCTACCTTTGCCCGGATGCTGTGACTCCAGAAATCACATCAGCCCTGGCCATGCTTAATGGGGCTGTCACATATTGGAGAGATACATATTCCATATCCTTGCTTTATGCTGAATGGCAGCACTTGCACAGTTATGGGATAGGGAGATCTGAACAGCTTTCTTCTTTCTTCGGCCAAGTAAGATTGTCTTCCATAAACACAGTTTTAAAAGAGAGTCTGTAAGTGACTGTGGAGGCCAATTCTGGATCCACATGTCCTTCCACAGTGGAGACATGGGTTTCCAGGTGGGCGTTGGTCATGGTGAGGGTTTGCCGAGTGTGCCTTCCTCTTAGCATGGTTCTCCCTTTCGTTCTGAGTTTGAGCACCTTCAAAGTCCACAACACCTTTGGTAAAAGCTGTTCTCCAACTGGAGTGCTCGCAGGCCAGTGCTTCCCAGTTGTCGGTTATTATACAGTGGTACCTCAGGTTACATACGCTTTAGGTTACATACACTTCAGGTTACAGACTCCGCTAACCCAGAAATAGTACCTCGGGTTAAGAGCTTTGCTTCAGGATAAGAACAGAAATCGTGCAGCAGCGGTGCAGCGGCAGCAGGAGGCCCCATTAGCTAAAGTGGTGCTTCAGGTTAAGAACAGTTTCAGGTTAAGAACAGACCTCCAGAACGAATTAAGTTCTTAACCCAAGGTACAACTGTACGACATGTTTTTATATTTGCCTTGAGAGTCTTTCAATCTCTTTTGTTGACCACCAGCATTGCACTTCCCATTTTTAAGTTCAGAATAGAGTACAGTGGTACCTCCATTTGCAAACGGTAGGATCCCAAGGAATTCGCAACTGGAGGTGCAGCTACTGCGCATGTGCGTGGCACCGTTTAGCGCTTTTGCGCATGCGCGCACGGCGAAAACCAGAAAAATACTTCTGGGTTTGCTGCGTACGTATCCCGAAGGATACGTAACCCAAGGTCAATGTAAGTAGAGGTACCACTGTAGTTGCTTTGGAAGACGATAATCAGGCATCTGCACAAGATGATCAGTCCAACTTTGCTTTTTTGGTTGCTATAAAGGAATACGACCTGGTTCTCCTGGGACTTTTTCACAGAATCATAAAGAGCTGTAAGACATCTTGTAGGACACTTCCAGCTCAAAGTATAGCTACCAAATAGTAACAGGTCCTTCCAAAACATTTCAGCACACTACATTGGGGAACTGGGTCAGATAGTGCTTCCTTTATGAAATCAAATAACTTATTACATGTGTCAGCGCTGCCCGAGGTCCCAGCTCACAGAAGACCAACGCTGCTTTGCTCTTTAGTATAAAAGTCTTTATTGAAGTTCAGTTTCACTTCCGCACGCACAGCGTGCAACGCTACGTCTCTAACCTTAGACCGCCGAAGCTCCATCTGAATCTCCTCCCCCCTGACACCAGTTTAAGATTCTAGCCTTACTCCACCTCTTCCTCTGTTCCTTCCTCCTCTGGGTCCGCCTGCTAGTCGGGGTCTCACCCTTCCTAGACTCTTCTGACGCTGAGTCCCCTGACTCTTCCCCCTCCCTCCTTCGGGCTTTAGGACCTGGCTCCCAATCCGGGTTTTCTGCTGATCCGCGCTCCTGCACATTTGAACTTGGCGCGCGAGCGCAGCCTCCCACTTTCCTCCTGACCGTTACACTTGTGTCACTGCTCCCTCCTTCGGGGAGGCTAGCTGGACCTGACCTCCCCTCCGTTTCCCCACTTTCCGATGGGGGCGTGGTCAGCCCTGACTCATCTTCTCTCCCCACTGGAGGAGAGGCTGGTCCTGACTCATGTGACTCTTCCCCCCCACTGCGCTCTGGTGGGGGGGCTGGTCCTGATCCTCCGCTGCTCCCTTGGGAGTCCCCACTGGCCCCTTGCTTCTGGTGCGTCCCCCCTGGGACCCCCCTTGCCATTACCATAGGCGCCCCCTTCTGGGAATCTTCTGATTCACTGGAGAAGCTCATGGAATCTCTCGGGTCGCTGTCATACTCCCCTACGCTCCCCACGGATTCCTCTCCTTCGCTCCCTATTTGCTCTCTCCCCTGTGCTTCTGCTCCTGAGCCCCTGACAACATGTGTCAAATATTTAATACTCCCCTGAGACACGACACTTAACCAAATTTCCCCTTGACTTCCAGGTCAGCCAACAGTACCTCCAACAGTGAACGTCTTCCCACCATCCCCAGAAGAATTGAAGAGCTCAGACAAAGCCACCGCGGTGTGTCTCATGGATGGCTTTTACCCAGGCACTGTCCAAGTTACCTGGCAGGCTGATGGCGCCACCATCTCCTCTGGGGTGGAGACAACCACGCCCACTAAGCTGAATGACAAGTATGCGGCCAGCAGCTACCTCAGCATGAGAAAGTCCGACTGGGAGAGCTATGAGACAGTCATCTGCAAAGTGACGCATGATGGGAAGACCGTTGAGAAGGTGGTGAGGAGATTGGACTGTGCCTAAAGGCTGGATGGGTCTGATGAGTTCCTCGTGCCTCCAGAAGCCGAGAAGAAAGAGTCCTTTCATGTTCAAGGGGGCCAAGTTTATTCTCTGATTTCCTCTAATGCTACGTTGATCCATCAAGTCTGTTTTCTTTCCTATGTCGTTCCCCTCCCCACACCTCCTCCCTTCCTCTTCTCCCTGGAATCTCCTTTGTATGTTGGCTTATAATGTTAGCAAATTAATAAAATGTCATACATTTCACCAGTGTTTTTTCTTGACCAACTTATTTATTCCATCTCCTTCAAGCAGGTTGTATTCATGGTTTCCTGTCCTATTACAGAAGGAAGTGTGCTGTTACTCTGCCAAATTGCACTCAGCTCAGGTCGACAGCTGGTAGCAGCAGTGGTAAAAGCAGTGTGATTTCATGGAAACATAGGAATTGGCCTTCTCCCAAGTCAGGCCAGTGGTCCATCTAGGTGGGCATTTTCTACACTGGTGGGATGTGGCTTTCCTGGAGTTCAGGCAGGGTTCTCTCTTAGTCCTACCTACCAATTTAGGTCCTGAGAAATGGAAAAGGTCAATATCGGTTCGGGGTGCATCCCAGATTCATTTCTGGTGGGTATTTCAAACATTCCCAAACATCACTTACATGTTCTTCCTTCCACTCAGTGGCTCACTCATTGCATTGATGATGTTTAATGAAGAGGTACTAGGCTCTAATGAATTAAAATCCCGGGTTTCTCCAGAGTATGAGAAAATAAAATAAAATAAAATAATAAAATAAAATAAAATTCCATAATCACTAGGAAGTGTTAGCCAATACCTTACCAATATACACACTAAATTAGCAGACATGGAGTAAAGGTAGAAATCTTTGTACCTTGTGACTGACCTGTGGCCCTTGAGTTGTTATAATTCCCACCATCCCTGGCCATTGGCCATGCTGGCTGAGTGGGATGCAAGCTGCAGTCCCACAGCATCTGCAGGGTCCAACCCTGGCATAAAGCAACAGCTATGGGACAGGATTTTGGTAAGCTTCCAGTTTGCTCCATCAGATTGCTGTCACCCTGCCTATACCATAAAAATGCATCTCCCGGTTTTATGCACAATACTGTCATGAGGTATGTAGCCCATGAAGAAAATGCCACAGCACACCTTGTTGCCAACTTTCTGCGCACTCCTATTTGAATTAGGCTATCCGGGGGGGGGGATGTCAGGGACTGGGCAGAGGAGGAATGGTGCAGACCGCCTCCCCATCCTGATCCCTCCAGGGAGGAGGAAGAGGAAGACAGTACAGTGGTACCTCGGGTTAAGTACTTAATTCGTTCCGGAGGTCCGTTCTTAACCTGAAACTGTTCTTAACCTGAAGCACCACTTTAGCTAATGGGGCCTCCTGCTGCTGCCGCACCACTGGAGCACAATTTCTGTTCTCATCCTGAAGCAAAGTTCTTAACCTGAAGCACTATTTCTGGGTTAGCGGAGTCTGTAACCTGAAGCATCTGTAATCTGAGGTACCACTGTATAGATCTAGAACAGGGGTTTGAGGGAGGTCACAGCTCAAAGGCAGAGGAGGGTGGAAGTTGGGAAATCATGGGAGAGGAGGAGACAGGACCGGAATGGCAGCTGGCTGACACGGTGTCCTTAGAAAGCATCCCAGACCCTCCATCTCCCAGAACCCGCAAGCCTTAAAAGTAGGAGATCAAAGAGCTCAAAGACAGAGGGCACGTAGCATCACCCATAGAAGTGATGATGAATGAGGAAGTGGGAGAGATGGGGGTGGAGATTCACTCAGGAGAACATCATTATCCAAGAGGGTGGGTTCTAGAGCTTCTCTCTGTAATATTAAAATAAAAAAGGACAGTAAGAAACCTTTCCTTGTTTTTCTACTTTCCTGGGCAACCAGCCAGGAGCTGCTGACAGCAACCTGACAGGGGGAAAGGGAGAGAGAGGAAAATACCCATGTCCTTGCAAGATGTTTATGGCTGCTTCTGAGCCATATGTACACAATGGGTACCAGGAAGGCCAACTTGACTCCGCGACTGTGGCTGTCTGGCACCGTAGGTGCAATGAAGTGATCATGGCCCTGGCACAGAAATTTGTGGGTGCCCAGCCCCTTCATGGGGAATTTTGTGGGTGCTCAGGAACTCAGGGCACCAGGGAGCGAACCTATGATGGGTATCAAATGTCAGGGAGCATCAAATGGTGAGGATTTACACCAGCTCAGCAAGCAGGTCTCTCCTTAGCCAGCTCCCACTTTTTTATTTCCAACCCGTCCATGGAGGGTCAGCTTCCTCCCCTTCACTCTCAAAGTTCTCCAGCTGCTGCACCTCACCTTTCCTCAGCATCCAACTGGACCCTACTTAAGCCAGAGTTCTCTTGACCAAAGTTGTCTTCCATTCCATGCCTCATGCTCACAGATTCACCCCCATAACAATGAGCAGCAGCCCCCACTGCATCTCCCCCAGTTTCTGCCTACGATGGACTACTACAAACACACACAACAGGGCAATTCTGATCGAAATGCGCATCTACAATGTTTCAAAGAGGTCTTCCACAGCATCATTTGTTTATTATAGTCTGTCTATGCCGTCCTTCCTTCCAAAGGAGCCCAATGTGCCACAGGCATCGTTTCATGTGTACCCGCTGTTATTTAGGCCTGAACATAGGTAAGCAGACATGGTCCAAGCTACCTTGCTGACCAGGTGACCATGGCTGAACCTCATGGATGGTTCAGCAGGTCAACTCTCTACCTTGGAACTAATTGCCACTCAAATGAGATACATAAATCAGAATAATAAAAGCAATCAGACTGTGATTATCAGCTTTACAGAAGTCTGCTCAAAAGTCTGCTCCTGTTGGCTTCTATCTATGAAATCCTTGGTGCTGACCACAAAATCCATGGTGCAGTGCAATTCTGATCGAAATACATTTGCAGGGAAACTTCCCAGGCCTGCATTATTTCACACAGGAAGTTGGACAGTGTGCCAATGAGAGAAGTCAGAAGCCATAGAAGCAATCGAGAGTTTTCTTCTAGCCACAAATCCTAAGTGACAGATTATGCATCAGTGGAAGCATCTCTGTTTCACCCTGAAGAAATGAAATTCATTGGCACCTCTCAAAACTCAATAACAAGATCATTTTTAAAAAATCAATGATAACTGTTTTCTCTGAAACATACCTGGAGCTGATTAGGGAAGTTCATATTTAAGCTCCAGTGCATTGAGTTTAATTTATAAGAAGACAAAGCTTCACTGCTTACAGATTAATTCACTTGTGAGGACTCTTGTAAGAAACAGGGCCAACATCTGCTGCACAAAATAAGGCAGTGGTATCAATGGTTTGGTTCTCCTATAGAGATCTAGTTAGGATGACTAAAACAGAGGTAGACAACATGGTGGCTTCCAGATCTTTTGGACTACAATGCCCATCATCCACAGTTAGGATGGTCAATGCTTAGGGACGATAGGAGTTGTAGTTCACAGGAACTGAAGGGCACCACAGTGGCTTCCCATGGACCAGAGAAATCCATCTATAATACTCCTTACATTTAGAAATGAATAACTTGGAACAGAACTACTTGGAAGTTCAGAGATTCTTCCAGATACTCAGCACAGACTATGTCTGTCTTGCCCAGAGATGAGCCAGGTAAGTATGACATTTTTCTTCCCAAACATACTGCTCTGTACAATATTTCATTGCATGTTCCATTGACTCTAAGCATTCTTTAAAACTGTATTTGAACCGCTTGTTTGGACTGGTGTTTGTATACCACTTTATGAAACGTTGGATTTCTGGGGAAAGCAGCTTATAAATCTATTAAAAAGAAACTTCTTCAGAATTGGGGGGGAATATGTCACTGTGGCGCTGTGGGTTAAACCACAGAGTCTAGGACTTGCTGATCAAAAGGTCGGCGGTTCGAATCCCCGTGATGGGGTGAGCTCCCGTTGCTCGGTCCCTGCTCCTGCCAACCTAGCAGTTCGAAAGCACGTCAAAGTGCAAGTAGATAAATAGGTACCGCTCCGGCGGGAAGGTAAACGGCATTTATGTGCGCTGCTCTGGTTCGCCAGAAGCGGCTTAGTCATGCTGGCCACATGACCCGGAAGCTATACGCCGGCTCCCTCAGCCACTAAAGCGAGATGAGCGCCGCAACCCCAGAGTCGGTCGCGACTGGACCTAATGGTCAGGGGTCCCCTGACCTTTACCTTATGTCACCGTAAGGACAATAGAAGTTCTCCTATTGCCCATTCTATTCCCAATAGGATAGTTGTCACATTGTGAAGGAACAGCAGGTTTTTGTCAAGCTGTGTGTCACTGTGGTTCGTCTTCGGAGGAGGGACTCACTTGACTGTCCTTGGTAAGTCACTGAATTTATCAGTCCTTTCCACACCTGTGGCAATATTTTAACTTTTCCATCACTTTTGCCCTCTTTTCCTTCTCCAGCTGTCATTTACTTTGCAATGAGAATTTACTATAAACGGTATTTAAAATCCTAGCCAGAGCTGAATTGTGCAAACCCATTTTGCAGGTTTCTTCTCTCCTCAATAACACTGGAAAGTTAGGGGTGGATGGAGATTTCTTTTCCTTAGTCTAGGTCCTTGTGACAGTATTGGGGGGGAAATATCTCAAAATAGCCTTGGTGGCTGAACCATTGGATGCAAAAGATGGTAAAAAAATAAAACTGAGCTGTAATGTCACTGGAAGGAAAACAGAAGTTGTCCTATTACCCATACTAATCCCATATGGGATAGTTGTCAATGGCCTTGTGAAGGAACAGCAGGTTTTTGTACAGCTTTATGTCACTGTGGTATGTCTTCGGAGGAGGGACCCACCTGACTGTCACAGGTAAGTCACTGAATTTATCACAACCCTTTCCATACCTGTGACTATAGTCTAACTTTTCCATCATTTTTGCCCTCTTTTCCTTCTCTGAGTGTAAAGCTGACTTTAGGGTTTCTGTTGTTTAGTTTACAACGAGCCTTTAATAGAAACTGTATTTGTAATCCTAGCCAGAGCAGGATGTTGCAAATCCGTTTTACATGCCTCCTCTCTCCTCATTAACACTGGGAAATTATTGGTGGGTCATTGTGACAATCTTTGAAAATATTTCTATCAAATTCCCCTTCCAGGCTAACCTTGACATAATCTTACTTTTGGGTGCAAAAGATGGCAGAGAAGTAAATTTGAGTTGTAGTGTTCCTTCCAGGTACCCAATATGATTTATGAGGAAGGTTGAATCAGTTTCTAATGGTGCTCCAAAATCCATATTAGTGCAAGAGACCAACCAAAATGTAATAAAATAGTGTGGAGAATTTCAGCTTTCCAGACCATTCTGGAGAACTGATAAACTTGCAGACTGCCCTGTGACATTTGGGCTGGGTTTATAAATGTATAGTCCTAATGTAGATTTCTGAATTTTTCTTAGGAACTAATGTGGCTCTCTTCACTTTTTCTATTGTGGGTCTTCCTATCTAGAATCATAGAACAGATTCTGTTCAAAAGAACTGTTTTTGGTTTTGTCAAACTCAGTAATCCACAGGCGCAGGCTCCCAAACGACTTTTTAAAATAAAAATCTGAAGATGTTCAACATTTTGTTGATAGTTAAATGTAGCCACGTAAAATGTAAACCACAGTCTACATATTTCAGCAAAATTGAATGGGTTTTTCGGAGAAAGTTGAGTGAGGGTTTTGCAAGAAGGCTAAGAGAGATCTAAACTGATATATCTAGAAAAATCACCTGAGATTTAAGGGGCACAATGGAATCAAATGCAACAAACTCCATTTTTTAACTGAAATAGAGGCACAGCAGGAGAGAGAATTAACCAATTTCCCTATTTCTTTAGTCTCAATTCTCACACCCTCAACTTAATGTTGGTCTCACTGGGGGAAAAATATGTGGGTACTTTTATTTTTATTTGCAAGTATAAAAGGAAGGAGCAAAGCCAAAGACATTAGGTTGTATCTAATACTAGTCCTGTTTGGAGTAAACCAATTGCAGGCATAAAAAACTTACGTTCACTCATTTCAGTGGGTCTTTTTGGGTTAAAACTGAGTTGCAATCTACCCAGCTGGCACTGGCAATAAGAATATTCCATTAATCCTACTGTAAATATAAATATAGGCAGATTTACAAATAGGTATATAAATGATACTGATCATTATAAGCCATGCATTAAAAGGGAGAAAGCCCAGGGAGGTCTTCAGACCGTTGTGACACCTTCAGACCTAGAGGGGTTTAACAATCAATTTGTCTCCCGTGGGAATTCTGGGAATTGTAGCTCTGTGACGGGAATAGAGGGATCTTAAAATCTCTCCGCAACCTTTCCAAACTACAGTTCCCAGAGTTCTTTGAGGGAAGTCATGACTATTTAGAGTGCTTTGATCCTATTTTAAATGGATTGTGCAAATGGGTCTATACAAAGAGGGGTATTCCATTAATCCTAATGTGTGCATGTTGGGGGGAAAGATGGTGAACATAAACTGATTTGAAAACATGGGAAATGGAACTTAAGCCCAGGAAAATAAGAAACTAAAATTGACCCATTAACGTATCCCTGTTACCTGACTACAACACTTGCCAATAGGATGCCTTATTCAGAGGTGCTTGTTCTTTTTCTCTGACCATAGGTGAAATCATATTATTATTATTATTATTATTATTATTATTATTATTATTATTTGGATAAAAACCCATGCTCCTATTCTGCTTTCAGTGAAGCCATCCGCTAACATATGAGAAGGGGAAAGAGTTTTCTCTGATTCACCCCACCCAACTCAGGTCTCCCCTGGCTTAAAATTCATTCCAGATGGTTGTGGGACCTGAACAGTGTGAGGCAGTTGGCAGCGAGGGGAACAGGGAACCAGAGAAAAACATCTCCCCCTTTTTATGTTAAAAAAATAATAACTGGAAGGGATTTCACCTCGATGATTTTTATTCTCCAGATTCAGAGTTAAGGCTTGTTTACAGAAGTGAAATGCTGTCTTTCCCCTCTATATGGCTGCGCCAGCGAACAAAAATCGCTGTTGCTTGGACTCCCAAATGGGCAAAGTGCTGCTGCACTCTGTTCATGCTTGTGAGCTTCCCACAGACACCCAGTTGATCACTGTGAGAGCAGAATAGAAGTCTAGATGGGCCATTGCAACCCTGATCCAACAGACCTCTTATTTTCTGGTGCTATGTTATTCTTTCGCTCTTAGAGGCCATTTTGCAATACCCGTTGCCAGGGATCAAAAGCACAGAGAGGGCTGTTGCTCTCAAAATCTTTTTGCAAGCTTCCAATAGACATCAGGTTGACCGCAATGAGCACAGTGTCCCAAGCCAGTTGGGCTTCTCACCTGATCCAGAAGGGCTCATCTTATTGACTTTAAAATATTTATGTGCAATGAAAGTTCACCCCCTCTGAGAGCCAACAGGGTGCTTTATTGATCTCTCCTTTGCTATGGCAGTCAGTATAAACATGTGGGTCATTTCCCCAGAAGAACTCGTAATTTTGAACAATCCTTTGTACAGTGGTACCTCAGCTTAAGTACTTAATTCGTTCTGGAGGTCTGTACTTAACCTGAAACTGTTCTTAACCTGAAGCACCAGTTTAGCTAATGAGGCCTCCTGCTGCTGCCGCGCCGCCAGAGCACAATTTCTGTTCTCAAAGTTCTCTGAAGCAAAGTACTTAACCCGAGGTAATATTTCTGGGTTAGCGGAGTCTGTAACCTGAAGCGTATGTAACCTGAAGCGTATGTAACCTGAGGTACCACTGTGCTTAAGAACAAGTGACCAGTCCAAATTGTGCATTGATCTTGTCCACTCCTGACCATGTCAGGGATGGGGTAACATAGTAACCCTCTACCTTTGCCCGGATGCTGTGACACCAGAAATCACATCAGCCCTGGCCATGCTTAATGGGGCTGTCACATATTGGAGAGATACATATTCCATATCCCTGCTTTATGCTGACTGGCAGAACTTGCACAGTTATGGGATAGGGAGATCTGAACAGCTTTCTTCTTTCTTTGGCCAAGTAAGATTGTCTTCCATAAACACAGTTTTAAAAGTGATTCTGTAAGTGACTATGGAGGCCCATTCTGGATCCACAAGTCCTTCCACAGTGGAGACATGGGTTTCCGGGTGGGCGTTGGTCATGGTGAGGGTTTGCTGAGCGTGCCTTCCTCATAGCATGTTTCTCCCTTTCGTTCTGAGTTTGAGCATCTTCAAAGTCCACAACACCTTTGGTAAAAGCTGTTCTCCAACTGAAGTGCTCGCAGGCCAGTGCTTCCCAGTTGTCGGTTATTATACAGTGGTACCTCGGGTTACATACACTTCAGGTTACAGACTCCGCTAACCCAGAAATAGTACCTCGGGTTAAGAACTTTGCTTCAGGATAAGAACAGAAATCGTGCAGCAGCGGTGCAGCGGCAGCAGGAGGCCCCATTAGCTAAAGTGGTGCTTCAGGTTAAGAACAGTTTCAGGTTAAGAACAGACCTCCAGAACGAATTAAGTTCTTAACCCAAGGTACAACTGTACGACATGTTTTTATATTTGCCTTGAGAGTCTTTCAATCTCTTTTGTTGACCACCAGCATTGCACTTCCCATTTTTAAGTTCAGAATAGAGTACAGTGGTACCTCCATTTGCAAACGGTAGGATCCCAAGGAATTCGCAACTGGAGGTGCAGCTACTGCGCATGTGCGTGGCACCGTTTAGCGCTTTTGCGCATGCGCGCACGGCGAAAACCAGAAAAATACTTCTGGGTTTGCTGTGTACGTATCCCGAAGGATACGTAACCCGAGGTCAATGTAAGTAGAGGTACCACTGTAGTTGCTTTGGAAGACGATAATCAGGCATCTGCACAAGATGATCAGTCCAACTTTGCTTTTTTGGTTGCTATAAAGGAATACGACCTGGTTCTCCTGGGCCTTTTTCACAGAATCATAAAGAGCTGTAAGACATCTTGTAGGACACTTCCAGCTCAAAGTATAGCTACCAAATAGTAACAGGTCCTTCCAAAACATTTCAGCACACTACATTGGAGAACTGGGTCAGATAGTGCTTCCTTTAGGAAATCAAATAACTTATTACATGTGTCAAATATTTAATACTCCCCTGAGACACGACACTTAACCAAATTTCCGCTTGACTTCCAGGTCAGCCAACAGTACCTCCAACAGTGAACGTCTTCCCACCATCCCCAGAAGAATTGAAGAGCTCAGACAAAGCCACTGTGGTGTGTCTCATGGATGGCTTTTACCCAGGCACTGTCCAAGTTACCTGGCAGGCTGATGGCGCCACCATCTCCTCTGGGGTGGAGACAACCACGCCCACTAAGCTGAATGACAAGTATGCGGCCAGCAGCTACCTCAGCATGAGAAAGTCCGACTGGGAGAGCTATGAGACAGTCATCTGCAAAGTGACGCATGATGGGAAGACCGTTGAGAAGGTGGTGAGGAGATTGGACTGTGCCTAAAGGCTGGATGGGTCTGATGAGTTCCTTGTGCCTCCAGAAGCCGAGAAGAAAGAGTCCTTTCATGTTCAAGGGGGCCAAGTTTATTCTCTGATTTCCTCTAATGCTACGTTGATCCATCAAGTCTGTTTTCTTTCCTATGTCGTTCCCCTCCCCACACCTCCTCCCTTCCTCTTCTCCCTGGAATCTCCTTTGTATGTTGGCTTATAATGTTAGCAAATTAATAAAATGTCATACATTTCACCAGTGTTTTTTCTTGACCAACTTATTTATTCCATCTCCTTCAAGCAGGTTGTATTCATGGTTTCCTGTCCTATTACAGAAGGAAGTGTGCTGTTACTCTGCCAAATTGCACTCAGCTCAGGTCGACAGCTGGTAGCAGCAGTGGTAAAAGCAGTGTGATTTCATGGAAACATAGGAATTGGCCTTCTCCCAAGTCAGCCCAGTGGTCCATCTAGGTGGGCATTTTCTACACTGGTGGGATGTGGCTTTCCTGGAGTTCAGGCAGGGTTCTCTCTTAGTCCTACCTACCAATTTAGGTCCTGAGAAATGGAAAAGGTCAATTTCGGTTCGGGATGCATCCCAGATTCATTTCTGGTGGGTATTTCAAACATTCCCAAACATCACTTACATGTTCTTCCTTCCACTCAGTGGCTCACTCATTGCATTGATGATGTTTAATGAAGAGGTCCTAGGCTCTAATGAATTAAAATCCCGGGTTTCTCCAGAGTATGAGAAAATAAAATAAAATAAAATAATAAAATTCCATAATCACTAGGAAGTGTTAGCCAATACCTTATCAATATACCCCCTAAATCAGCAGACATGGAGTAAAGGTAGAAATCTTTGTACCTTGTGACTGACCTGTGGCCCTTGAGTTGTTATAATTCCCACCATCCCTGGCCATTGGCCATGCTGGCTGAGTGGGATGCAAGCTGCAGTCCCACAGCATCTGCAGGGTCCAACCCTGGCATAAAGCAACAGCTATGGGACAGGATTTTGGTAAGCTTCCAGTTTGCTCCATCAGATTGCTGTCACCCTGCCTATACCATAAAAATGCATCTCCCGGTTTTATGCACAATACTGTCATGAGGTATGTAGCCCGTGAAGAAAATGCCACAGCACACCTTGTTGCCAGCTTTATGCGCACTCCTATTTTGAATTAGGCTATCCGGGGGGGGGGGATGTCAGGGACTGGGCAGAGGAGGAATGGTGGAGACCGCCTCCCCATCCTGATCCCTCCAGGGAGGAGGAAGAGGAAGACACTACAGTGGTATCTTGGGTTAAGTACTTAATTCGTTCCGGAGGTCCGTTCTTAACCTGAAGCACCACTTTAGCTAATGGGGCCTACTGCTGCTGCCGCACCACTGAAGCACAATTTCTGTTCTCATCCTGAAGCAAAGTTCTTAACCTGAAGCACTATTTCTGGGTTAGTGGAGTCTGTAACCTGAAGCGTATGTAACCTGAGGTACCACTGTATAGATCTAGAACAGGGGGTTGAGGGTGGTCACAGCTCAGAGGCAGAGGAGGGTGGAAGTTGGGAAATAATGGGAGAGAAGGAGACAGGACCGGAATGGCAGCTGGCTGACACGGTGTCTTTAGAAAGCATCCCAGACCCTCCATCTCCCAGAACCCGCAAGCCTTAAAAGTAGGAGATCAAAGAGCTCAAAGACAGAGGGCAGGTAGCATCACCCATAGAAGTGATGATGAATGAGGAAGTGGGAGAGATGGGGGTGGAGATTCACTCAGGAGAACATCATTATCCAAGAGGGTGGGTTCTAGAGCTTCTCTCTGTAATATTAAAATAAAAAAGGACAGTAAGAAACCTTTCCTTGTTTTTATACTTTCCTGGGCAACCAGCCAGGAGCTGCTGACAGCAACCTGAAAGGGGGAAAGGGAGAGAGAGGAAAATACCCATGTCCTTGCAAGATGTTTATGGCTGCTTCTGAGCCATATGTACACAATGGGTACCAGGAATGCCAACTTGACTCCGCGACTGTGGCTGTCTGGCACCGTAGGTGCAATGAAGTGATCATGGCCCTGGCACAGAATTTTGTGGGTGCCCAGCCCCTTCATGGGGAATTTTGTGGGTGCTCAGGAACTCAGGGCACCAGGGAGCGAACCTATGATGGGTATCAAATGTCAGGGAGCATCAAATGGTGAGGATTTACACCAGCTCAGCAAGCAGGTCTCTCCTTAGCCAGCTCCCACTTTTTTATTTCCAACCCGTCCATGGAGGGTCAGCTTCCTCCCCTTCACTCTCAAAGTTCTCCAGCTGCTGCATCTCACCTTTCCTCAGCATCCAACTGGACCCTACTTAAGCCAGAGTTCTCTTGACCAAAGTTGTCTTCCATTCCATGCCTCATGCTCACAGATTCACCCCCATAACAATGAGCAGCAGCCCCCACTGCATCTCCCCCAGTTTCTGCCTACGATGGACTACTACAAACACACACAACAGGGCAATTCTGATCGAAATGCGCATCTACAATGTTTCAAAGAGGTCTTCCACAGCATCATTTGTTTATTATAGTCTGTCTATGCCGTCCTTCCTTCCAAAGGAGCCCAATGTGCCACAGGCATTGTTTCATGTGTACCCGCTCTTATTTAGGCCTGAACATAGGTAAGCAGACATGGTCCAAGCTACCTTGCTGACCAGGTGACCATGGCTGAACCTCATGGATGGTTCAGCAGGTAAACTCTCTACCTTGGAACTAATTGCCACTCAAATGAGATACATAAATCAGAATAATAAAAGCAATCAGACTGTGATTATCGGCTTTACAGAAGTCTGCTCAAAAGTCTGCTCCTGTTGGCTTCTATCTATGAAATCCTTGGTGCTGACCACAAAATCCATGGTGCAGTGCAATTCTGATCGAAATACATTTGCAGGGAAACTTCCCAGGCCTGCATTATTTCACACAGGAAGTTGGACAGTGTGCCAATGAGAGAAGTCAGAAGCCATAGAAGCAATCGAGAGTTTTCTTCTAGCCACAAATCCTAAGTGCCAGATTATGCATCAGTGGAAGCATCTCTGTTTCACCCTGAAGAAATGAAATTCATTGGCACCTCTCAAAACTCAATAACAAGATCATTTTTAAAAAATCAGTGATAACTGTTTTCTCTGAAACATACCTGGAGCTGATTAGGGAAGTTCATATTTAAGCTCCAGTGCATTGAGTTTAATTTATAAGAAGACAAAGCTTCACTGCTTACAGATTAATTCACTTGTGAGGACTCTTGTAAGAAACAGAGCCAACATCTGCTGCACAAAATAAGGCAGTGGTATCAATGGTTTGGTTCTCCTATAGAGATCTAGTTAGGATGACTAAAGCAGAGGTAGACAACATGGTGGCTTCCAGATCTTTTGGACTACAATGCCCATCATCCACAGTTAAGATGGTCAATGCTTAGGGACGATAGGAGTTGTAGTTCACAGGAACTGAAGGGCACCACAGTGGCTTCCCATGGACCAGAGAAATCCATCTATAATACTCCTTACATTTAGAAATGAATAACTTGGAACAGAACTACTTGGAAGTTCAGAGATTCTTCCAGATACTCAGCACAGACTATGTCTGTCTTGCCCAGAGATGAGCCAGGTAAGTATGACATTTTTCTTCCCAAACATACCGCTCTGTACAATATTTCATTGCATGTTCCATTGACTCTAAGCATTCTTTAAAACTGTATTTGAACCGCTTGTTTGGACTAGTGTTTGTATACCACTTTATGAAACGTTGGATTTCTGGGGAAAGCAGCTTATAAATCTATTAAAAAGAAACTTCTTCAGAATTGGGGGGAAATATGTCACTGTGGCGCTGTGGGTTAAACCACAGAGTCTAGGACTTGCTGATCAAAAGGTCGGTGGTTCGAATCCCCGTGATGGGGTGAGCTCCCATTGCTCGGTCCCTGCTCCTGCCAACCTAGCAGTTCGAAAGCACGTCAAAGTGCAAGTAGATAAATAGGTACCGCTCCGGCGGGAAGGTAAACGGCATTTATGTGCGCTGCTCTGGTTCGCCAGAAGCGGCTTAGTCATGCTGGCCACATGACCCGGAAGCTATACGCCGGCTCCCTCAGCCACTAAAGCGAGATGAGCGCCGCAACCCCAGAGTCGGTCGCGACTGGACCTAATGGTCAGGGGTCCCCTTACCTTTACCTTATGTCACCGTAAGGACAATAGAAGTTCTCCTATTGCACATTCTATTCCCAAATGGGATGGTTGTCACATTGTGAAGGAACAGCAGGTTTTTGTCAAGCTGTGTGTCACTGTGGTTGGTCTTCGGAGGAGGGACTCACTTGACTGTCCTTGGTAAGTCACTGAATTTATCAGTCCTTTCCACACCTGTGGCAATATTTTAACTTTTCCATCACTTTTGCCCTCTTTTCCTTCTCCAGCGCTCATTTACTTTGCAATGAGAATTTACTATAAACGGTATTTGAAATCCTAGCCAGAGCTGAATTGTGCAAACCCATTTTGCAGGTTTCTTCTCTCCTCAATAACACTGGAAAGTTAGGGGTGGACGGAGATTTCTTTTCCTTAGTCTAGGTCCTTGTGACAGTATTTTCGGGGAAATATCTCAAAATAGCCTTGGTGGCTGAACCATTGGATGCAAAAGATGGTAAAAAAATAAAACTGAGCTGTAATGTCACTGGAAGGAAAACAGAAGTTGTCCTATTACCCATACTAATCCCATATGGGATAGTTGTCAATGGCCTTGTGAAGGAACAGCAGGTTTTTGTACAGCTTTGTGTCACTGTGGTATGTCTTCGGAGGAGGGACCCACCTGACTGTCACAGGTAAGTCACTGAATTTATCACAACCCTTTCCATACCTGTGACTATAGTCTAACTTTTCCATCATTTTTGCCCTCTTTTCCTTCTCTGACCGTAAAGCTGACTTTAGGGTTTCTGTTGTTTAGTTTACAACGAGCCTTTAATAGAAACTGTATTTGTAATCCTAGCCAGAGCAGGATGTTGCAAATCCGTTTTACATGCCTCTTCTCTCCTCAATAACACTGGGAAATTATTGGTGGGTCATTGTGACAATCTTTGAAAATATTTCTATGAAATTCCCCTAACCTTGACATAATCTTACTGTTGGGTGCAAAAGATGGCAGAGAAGTAAATTTGAGTTGTAGTGTTCCTTCCAGGTACCCAATATGATTTATGAGGAAGGTTGAATCAGTTTCTAATGGTGCTCCAAAATCCATATTAGTGCAAGAGACCAACCAAAATGTAATGAAATAGTGTGGAGAATTTCAGCTTTCCAGACCATTCTGGAGAACTGATAAACTTGCAGACTGCCCTGTGACATTTGGGCTGGGTTTATAAATGTATAGTCCTACTGTAGATTTCTGAATTTTTCTTAGGAACTAATGTGGCTCTCTTCACTTTTTCTATTGTGGGTCTTCCTATCTAGAATCATAGAACAGATTCTGTTCAAAAGAACTGTTTTTGGTTTTGTCAAACTCAGTAATCCACAGGCGCAGGCTCCCAAACGACTTTTTAAAATAAAAATCTGAAGATGTTCAACATTTTGTTGATAGTTAAATGTAGCCACGTAAAATGTAAACCACAGTCTACATATTTCAGCAAAACTGAATGGGTTTTTCGGAGAAAGTTGAGTGAGGGTTTTGCAAGAAGGCTAAGAGAGATCTAAACTGATATATCTAGAAAAATCACCTGAGATTTAAGGGGCACGATGGAATCAAATGCAACAAACTCCATTTTTTAACTGAAATAGAGGCACAGCAGGAGAGAGAATTAACCAATTTCCCTATTTCTTTAGTCTCAATTCTCACACCCTCAACTTAATGTTGGTCTCACTGGGGAAAAAATATGTGGGTACTTTTATTTTTATTTGCAAGTATAAAAGGAAGGAGCAAAGCCAAAGACATTAGGTTGTATCTAATACTAGTCCTGTTTGGAGTAAACCAATTGCAGGCATAAAAAACTTACGTTCACTCATTTCAGTGGGTCTTTTTGGATTAAAACTGAGTTGCAATCTACCCAGCTGGCACTGGCAATAAGAATATTCCATTAATCCTAATGTAAATATAAATATAGGCAGATTTACAAATAGGTATATAAATGATACTGATCATTATAAGCCATGCATTAAAAGGGAGAAAGCCCAGGGAGCTCTTCAGACCGTTGTGACACCTTCAGACCTAGAGGGGTTTAACAATCAATTTGTCTCCCGTGGGAATTCTGGGAATTGTAGCTCTGTGAGGGGAATAGAGGGATCTTAAAATCTCTCCGCAACCTTTCCAAACTACAGTTCCCAGAGTTCTTTGCCATGACTATTTAGAGTGCTTTGATCCTATTTTAAATGAATTGTGCAAATGGGTCGATACAAAGAGGGGTATTCCATTAATCCTAATGTGTGCATGTTGGGGGGAAAGATGGTGAACATAAACTGATTTGAAAACATGGGAAATGGAACTTAAGCCCAGGAAAATAAGAAACTAAAATTGACCCATTAACGTATCCCTGTTACCTGACTACAACACTTGCCAATAGGATGCCTTATTCAGAGGTGCTTGTTCTTTTTCTCTGACCATAGGTGAAATCATATTATTATTATTATTATTATTATTATTATTATTATTATTATTATTATTATTATTTGGATAAAAACCCATGCTCCTATTCTGCTTTCAGTGAAGCCATCCGCTAACATATGAGAAGGGGAAAGAGTTTTCTCTGGTTCACCCCACCCAACTCAGGTCTCCCCTGGCTTAAAATTCATTCCAGATGGTTTTGGGACCTTCTGAACAGTGTGAGGCAGTTGGCAGCGAGGGGAACAGGGAACCAGAGAAAAACATCTCCCCCTTTTTATGTTAAAAAAATAATAACTGGAAGGGATTTCACCTCGATGATTTTTATTCTCCAGATTCAGAGTTAAGGCTTGTTTACAGAAGTGAAATGCTGTCTTTCCCCTCTATATGGCTGCGCCAGCGAACAAAAATCGCTGTTGCTTGGACTCCCAAATGGGCAAAGTGCTGCTGCACTCTGTTCATGCTTGTGAGCTTCCCACAGACACCCAGTTGATCACTGTGAGAGCAGAATAGAAGTCTAGATGGGCCATTGCAACCCTGATCCAACAGACCTCTTATTTTCTGATGCTATGTTATTCTTTCGCTCTTAGAGGCCATTTTGCAATACCCGTTGCCAGGGCTCAAAAGCACAGAGAGGGCTGTTGCTCTCAAAATCTTTTTGCAAGCTTCCAATAGACATCAGGTTGACCGCAATGAGCACAGTGTCCCAAGCCAGTTGGGCTTCTCACCTGATCCAGAAGGGCTCATCTTGTTGACTTTAAAATATTTATGTGCAATGAAAGTTCACCCCCTCTGAGAGCAAACAGGGTGCTTTATTGATCTCTCCTTTGCTATGGCAGTCAGTATAAACCTGTGGGTCATTTCCCCAGAAGAACTCGTAATTTTAACCAATCCTTTGTACAGTGGTACCTCAGGTTAAGTACTTAATTCGTTCCGGAGGTCCGTACTTAACCTGAAACTGTTCTTAACCTGAAGCACCACTTTAGCTAATGGGGCCTCCTGCTGCTGCCGTGCCACCGGAGCACAATTTCTGTTCTCATCCTGAAGCAAAGTACTTAACCTGAGGTAATATTTCTGGGTTAGCGGAGTCTGTAACAGGTCCTTCCAAAACATTTCAGCACACTACATTGGGGAACTGGGTCAGATAGTGCTTCCTTTATGAAATCATATAACTTATTACATGTGTCAAATATTTAATACTCCCCTGAGACACGACACTTAACCAAATTTCCCCTTGAATTCCAGGTCAGCCAACAGTACCTCCAACAGTGAACGTCTTCCCACCATCCCCAGAAGAATTGAAGAGCTCAGACAAAGCCACCGCGGTGTGTCTCATGGATGGCTTTTACCCAGGCACTGTCCAAGTTACCTGGCAGGCTGATGGCGCCACCATCTCCTCTGGGGTGGAGACAACCACGCCCACCAAGCTGAATGACAAGTATGCAGCCAGCAGCTACCTCAGCATGAAAAAGTCCGACTGGGAGAGCTATGAGACAGTCATCTGCAAAGTGACGCATGATGGGAAGACCGTTGAGAAGGTGGTGAGGAGATTGGACTGTGCCTAAAGGCTGGATGGGTCTGAAGAGTTCCTCGTGCCTCCAGAAGCCGAGAAGAAAGAGTCCTTTCGTGTTCAAGGGGGCCAAGTTTATTCTCTGATTTCCTCTAATGCTACGTTGATCCATCAAGTCTGGTTTCTTTCCTATGTCGTTCCCCTCCCCACACCTCCTCCCTTCCTCTTCTCCCTGGAATCTCCTTTGTATGTTGGCTTATAATGTTAGCAAATTAATAAAATGCCATACATTTCACCAGTGTTCTTTCTTGACCAACTTATTTATTCCATCTCCTTCAAGCAGGTTGTATTCATGGTTTCCTGTCCTATTACAGAAGGAAGTGTGCTGTTACTCTGCCAAATTGCACTCAGCTCAGGTCGACAGCTGGTAGCAGCAGTGGTAAAAGCAGTGTGATTTCATGGAAACATAGGAATTGGCCTTCTCCCAAGTCAGCCCAGTGGTCCATCTAGGTGGGCATTTTCTACACTGGTGGGATGTGGCTTTCCTGGAGTTCAGGCAGGGGTCTCTCTTAGTCCTACCTACCAATTTAGGTCCTGAGAAATGGAAAAGGTCAATTTCGGTTCGGGATACATCCCAGATTCATTTCTGGTGGGTATTTCAAACATTCCCAAACATCACTTACATGTTCTTCCTTCCACTCAGTGGCTCACTCATTGCATTGATGATGTTTAATGAAGAGGGACACTGGTGGGCTGTGGTTTTCCTATATGCAGTGCTTTTTTCTGTGGGGACGTAGGGGGAAGCATACCCCTAACCATTTTGTGAATCTAATGGGAGAAGAAAAAAAATTGTTTCTTCTCTAGCACAGTGAATCATCTGTTCCATTGCTACCCCCAATGGCGGCCTTTTGTCCATTTACTGTGTTTATTTTTCTCAAATTGAACTATAAAATGGTGATTTTCTTGAGTCAAAATGAGAGTACCTCTAAACATTTTTTAAAAATAAAAAAACACTGTCTATATGTGACCTGTGATACTTTCCAATGAGCAGTGCTTTATCTAAACAGGTTCCAGTGCTAGAGGAGCAGAGCTACATAATGGCTCAGCAACCTTTTTAGTCATAGACTCATAGAATCATAGAGTTGGAAGAGACCACAAGGGCCATCGAGTCCAACCCCCTGCCAAGCAGGAAACACCATCAGAGCACTCCTGACATATGGTTGTCAAGCCTCTGCTTAAAGACCTCCAAAGAAGGAGACTCCACCACACTCCTTGGCAGCAAATTCCACTGTCGAACAGCTCTTACTGTCAGGAAGTTCTTCCTAATGTTTAGGTGGAATCTTCTTTCTTGTAGTTTGGATCCATTGCTCCGTGTCCGCTTCTCTGGAGCAGCAGAAAACAACCTTTCTCCCTCCTCTATGTGACATCCTTTTATATATTTGAACATGGCTATCATATCACCCCTTAACCTCCTCTTCTCCAGGCTAAACATGCCCAGCTCCCTTAGCCGTTCCTCATAAGGCATCGTTTCCAGGCCTTTGACCATTTTGGTTGCCCTCCTCTGGACACGTTCCAGTTTGTCAGTGTCCTTCTTGAACTGTGGTGCCCAGAACTGGACACAGTACTCCAGGTGAGGTCTGACCAGAGCAGAATACAGTGGCACTATTACTTCCCTTGATCTAGATGCTATACTCCTATTGATGCAGCCCAGAATTGCATTGGCTTTTTTAGCTGCCGCGTCACACTGCTGGCTGATGTCAAGTTTGTGGTCAACCAAGACTCCTAGATCCTTTTCACATGTACTGCTCTCAAGCCAGGTGTACATTATTATGTAGTATTATTATTGTGATCAAGTGACCCTTTCAATTGCTTTTTTTTATGAATTAGCTTCCTTTGCCCAGTGGAAGTTGACTGGTTGTCATTCCACTCCATGATTCATTTCAGGTGGTCTTTCAAACATTCCCAAACATTGCCACTGGTCTGCCATCTTCTTCATGCCACAATATGGAGAGTGGTCCATTTGGGTCCATAGGTACAAATGGAGCCCTGGTCCACCAACCCTGGTCCACCAACCTCAGTGTCCTAAGGAAGACCCAACCTGCCTGCCTTTTGTACAACCATTCAACAGATGGCTCTGCCTCTACTTGGCTCTAGCCCTACTTTCCACCCAATCAGTTTCATTGCTCTGATTGCTTTGGGGAGGCAATATGAAGAGCCGATAGCCTCCAGTGAATGAAAGTCATAGGTTTCCCTGAAGAATAGGATAAATTCTTTTAAAAACTGCTTTAAGTATGTCTAACTGCTTCTGAAGACCATGTGGAATGATTGGTATAAGAACAGTATACCTGAAGGAGCGTCTCCACCCCCATCGTTCAGCCTAGACACTGAGGTCCAGCTCCAAGTGCCTTCTGGTGTTTCCCTGCCTGCAAGAAGTGAGGTTACAGGGAACCCATCAGAGGCCTTCTCAGTAGTGGCACCCGTCCTGTGGAACACCCTCCCATCAGATGTCAAGGAAATAAACAACTATCTGACTTTTAGAAGACATCTGAAGGCAGCCCTGTTTAGGGAAGTTTTTAATGTCTGATGTTTCATCGCTTTTATTATTAATAATAATATTCTGTTGGGAGCCGCCCAGAGTGGAAAACCCAGCCAGATGGGCGGTGTATAAATATATTATTATTATTATTATTATTATTATTATTATTATTATTATTGCAATGACATACTGAAAAAAGTGGCCTGCTTACTGTGCTAGCATAAATCCTGGTTAATAATAATAATAATAATAATTCCCGGACACCACTTTGGTACTTCCTCTTTCCCAATTTTTAGAATGAAAGGTAACTCCTGAACAGAGATATGAAAACCTACAAGAAGAAAAGTGGAAAAATTGAAGAAACTCATTTCCCCAGAAATATTTCCAAGTTGTTCTTTCCCCCTATTTATTTCCCCCAAAATTGAAAGGAAAACCACAAAAATTGGTAGGGGGACAATTTTTTCCATATTTTTTCTCAGGTCTTCACATCTCTAGTGTTTCTGATGTAAATGTCCACCTCATCTGTTATCCTGTTTCCCACAGCTGGTAGTCGGGTGGCCTTCAGGGACAGCCAGGTATGCTTCCAGGAAGCCCACAAGAAGACAACCCTGAGGAACTCTACATTAGTTGCTAGCAGTGGGCACTTCTACATGTAAATGAGAAGACAAATATTTCCTCCCCAAAAGAAATAACCATCCACTTCATTTTGATACATCAAAATAAGAGTGGGTCTCCAACTTTAATTTCTGAGCTTAAAATATCAGCCTACTGTTGACATCCACAGGAGACTACAGAACCCATGATACAGTGCAACTGTGATCAAAATACAGAAACATCCCAGGCCTGTGTAAGGCAGGGAATGGAAGTCAGAACCACCACAGCAGGGGCAAATAACAAGGCATAGGCTCCAGCATTTCTCTAATCAAAACAGGGACATCCTATTCCATAAGAGTAATTTTACTATTAATATCCTTCCCATCTGACTGGGTTGCCCCAGCTACTCAGGGCAGCTTCCAACATATATAAAAGCATAATAAAACATTAAACATTTTTTTAAAAAAAAAAACCTTCCCTATACAAGGCTGCCATAAGATGGATCAGTGGTTGGATAACTCAATTCCCTCCAACATTTCTCTGATGAAAATAGGGATGTCCTAAGGAAAAGGGGCCTCTTTATGGATCACTGCCTTATCATGGCAAAGGGGCTTGAATAACTCAGAGAAGCTGTGAGCTATGCCATGCAGGGCCACCCAAGACGGACAGGTCATAGCCGAGAATTTAGACTAAATGTGATCCACCTGGAGAAGGAACTGGCAATCCACTCCAGTATTTTGCCAAGAAAACTCCATGGACATAAAAAAAGGAGAAGCTATGATAAGAAAGTGAGAGTTTCCAAGGCATGCTCTAGTTCATGGGGTCACGGAGAGTCGAACACGACTAAGACGACTAAACAACAACAACAAAAGGAAAAGGGGAACATTCTGGGATCAAAATTGGAAACTAGGACAGCTTCTGTAAATCCAGGGCTGTCCCCTGGAGAGTTTACAACGTTATTTTTAAGGTATTTTAAATGGTTTCTCAAAGGGTTAAGAAGTCATACTAGCAGCTCATTACAGGCAAGTTCGTATGTATAGTCAAAGAAATGGTTCAATGCCTTGAGTTAATTTATAAGAAACTTTTGCAGCACAGATAAAGCTTCACTGTCTGTGTGATCTCTTCTAAGAAACAATTTCTTCATTAACTGGATGTCTTACTGCTATGAATGTTATGTGTTTCCCAGAAAGGTAGGCTTGCCTGACTAATTCATTCTTTGGGAATTCTGATGCAAACTGATATGATCATTGGCCCCAAGGGCTAAGGTGCAAATTAGCCATCTTTGGATTTTGTGTTTCTCCAAATTTTGCGATACAGTTCTTAGCTTAAAAAAAATCAAGGATCTGCGTCTTAGCATAAAATCTGTTTTCAGAAATGCATGATTTGAGAGAAATATGTATATTGGAAAAAATACGTTTAAAATTAACCATGTTTGTGGCAAATTAAATAACAATAGCAATTGTAGATTAATGTGGGAAGGGGACCAAAGGGACTTACAAATGGAAATGGATTTATGAATGAATATGGATCTATGAATGGACATGGACAGGAAATAAACTGACCCATTCATCCCTAGCACTGGAAAATTGGTTGGATAAAGGACTTCATCTAACATACTCCCTGCATCCAAGAACAGACTGTCTGGGCAATGGAAGACCTACAACCAGGAAGATTTACAAAGAATCACGTATTTTAAAAATAGCTGTCATGGTTTGATAACAGGACCTTATCATTGTCACCCCAGAGATAGGTTTGTTTCGTTTTTTCAAAAAAGAAATGCGCCATTGCCTACAACTTCTTTGGAAATAGTACAATATTCTTTTAGAAAATGGATACCATTGTTTATTGCCCCCTGTCATGTCCTGTGGCGAGAATGGGGAAACATTTTGGCCCTCTGGACATGACTGGACTCCCAGCTCCTGCCAATACAAGTCAGCATGGTCAATGGTCAATGATGATGGAAGTCATAGTCAAGCAAGATTTGGGGGGGTCCCAGGTCTGCCTACTCCTCCCAGATGGACTGGGGTTCTGTACCATTTCACACCTGTGAGGGAGGCAGGTTTTTGTACAGCCGTGTGTCACTGTGGTGGGTCTTCGGAGGAGGAACCCACTTGACTGTCACAGGTAAGTCACCAAATTTATCCTGAATCTTTCTGTACCTGATGCAATATTCTAATATTTCCATCAATTTTTGCCTTCTTTTCATTCTCTGGTTCTTGATTGACTTTTGGGCTTTTCGTATTATATCTACGCTGATTCTTTCATAGGGTCTGTTGAATTGTTAAAAAACCAGGCAGTGTGTTAAAAAAAATCCTATTTGCTGCATGTAGAAACAAAGATGGATCAGTTTAATCCTACTTCTCGGGTGGTGGGGTGCGTCAATGAAATGTCTCTATAAACTCTGTCAGTCTTTCCCACTGGGCGGAAATTATGTTCGAAAACTGAGTTTGAGTTGCGGCATCTCCTATACAACTGGATTACATCTGATGGGATTCACTGACTCTGCTATTAAGAATCCTGACTGTGAATGAACAAAAATAGAGTAAAATAGATAGCTTATAAACTTGCAACAAGCTCTTTTTAAATATTCACTGAGAGTTTCCATCTAGTTTTTACTTTGATGATAGAAACTATGCAATTGTTTTTCCAAAGTTGAACTGAGTTTTGTGAATGGCACTTCATCAAAATGAAATGGTAGATCTTATTCTACTTTTTTTTGGGGGGGGGTTATTCTGAGAAATGCAATCCAAAATCCATAACAATAGCACTGTTGAAGTCTATGCAACTGCACTGGCAGAAGTAGACTGTCAATTTTAGCCTTACACAGTGACTTTAGCGAGATTGTAGGAAAAGAACCACTTTATTGAGTGCATACAAGTGTATGCAAAACCAAAATATTAGACTCTGGGATGCCATAAATTTTAAAAACACCCAATTGCTCAAATTGTCCTGTCACCCTCCAAGACATCTGGATGAAATCAGCCTTGAAGATGGAAATCAGGAGCCTATTATAACTATAAGAGAATACAGGTGCCTGATTGCCACCATCCAAGCCAATTTCACAGATGTATTAGTTTTTTCACATGTTGAAATCTGCATGATCTAAGTGTTTGATCTCAAAGCTAATTCCTCTGGGGAATGCTATTTTAAAGATCTGATATTCTAAAGTAGGCTGGGCATAGAAGGCATTGGGGTCCAAGCATCCTTTCTGAGAAAGGTTCGCTGGAACTATTTTTGAGCTTCCACAATGTCACCACATTGAATTATTTTCAAAGAGGTTTCTCCAAGAGAAACTCTTCTTAGATTGCACACAGAATTGTCCATCAGTTCATTGCAAGGATGGGACAACCTGTGACTCCTCCAGATTTTTCTGGGCTGCAGCTTGCAATAAGCCTGGCCATTAGCCATGCTGGCCAAAACTACGGAGAGTTGAGTCCAACGACTCAAAACAGGTTCCCCCTGTTTTGATAGACTCAGTTTTTTTAGGGAGAATGTCTTCTTCCAGAATATATTAGTGATTCCATGGCAGGAGTAAGTGGCAGAATCCAACCATTCCAATGCATTTACTGGAATCGAGTCAACATATATATATATATATTAAAATACATCTGTTGGGGAAAACCCTGCTATAACGTATAGTATTCTCTTAAAATTCTGTGTGATACCAAAGCTAATTCCTCTAGGACATCCTATTTTAAAGATCTGATCTTCTAAGAAGGGCTGAGAATGTGATCAGTGGCGATGAGATTATGATAACAGATTACTAATTCACAAGAGCTCAGCCCATCACCCCCAATTGTCCCTAGTTACCAGTGATAGGTATGGTTTTCTGATGTCTGTTCCTGGCCAATGTTTCCTGCATTTGTCCACATAATAACTTTGGGAGATGCCTTATTGAGCAGCGGGATGTGAAACCTGTGGCCCTCCAAACATTGTTGAGCTCCAGCTCCCATCAGCTGCAGATGCTTAGAGATTATGGGAGTCATAGCCCAACCACATCTGAATAACCAGAGCTTTCACATCCCAGTATGAGAGTATTCAGTGTTCAATGATTCAGCTTCCTCCACTGTAGAAGTTAGATTTATGGATGGATGTATCTTGTGCCCATAAAAGTACATTGGTCTTGGTTTATAGAAGTACAACAAAGTTGGCCAGGGGGGGTGGTAAAAGTGAGAAAAATATGAGGAAAAACTTGAAGAAACTGTGTCTGTTTAGCTGGGACAAGAAAAAGCTGAGCTGGGGTATAAAGAACAATATCTGAAAGGCTATCACCCAGAAGAGGACAACAGCCTGTTCTCTGGTGCCCCAAAGGGCAGATCCAACTAAGTTTGCAGAAAGATAAGCTTCTAGTTGGTGAGAGAAGTTTAGCAACACCAACCAGTTATGTAGAGGGTTTCTGATTTGTTGACCATCATAAAGGGGATGATGATGTAATTACCTATAAAGATGGTGGGTCTTCAAGTGTAGGCTGGACAGAGTTCTGCTGAGATCACTCTAGCTCTGGATCTCCTGCAGCAAGCAGGATGTTGGACTAGGTAACCTGCAGGAGCCCTTCCATAATTCCCCATTCTCTATGGCTCTCCAACTCTATGATTCTATAGACTTACACTCCATGCAGTGCTCAGCTTGCCGCATTAACCCATTAAGCAACTATGGAAGCATATATTGAATCACCCACTGACTAGGCAGTGGAAGCTGGTCCATTTGGGTCAATAGGGTGCTACTCCATCAACCTCAATGTGCCCTCAGCCAGCGCTCACATGACTGCTTTCTTACTTGCAACCACTACGGGGGTGGCCCTGGCTGTCAGCTTTTCCTCCTTAGTCTCAGTGTTGCTCTTCTAGTACTCAGCAGGGAAGAGGATGGGGACAAAATTAGAATGAGTTGGCTTCGTCTGTCACTGGTTCCAGCTCCACCTAACATTGGTCTCCCTTGCTTTCTGCTGCACCAATCCCAATGGGCATCACTGTAATGAAGGCAGGTTCTCAGCATATATCTAAGCAGAAGAGTATATTTAAGCAAGCCTTCTACAAATTAAATTAATCCAGCAGGCAGATTGTCCAGCAATGTGCAATGGCGAGGAACAAGGGGAATGGCTTGGCCACCAATCCATAAGGTGGGAATGGGGTGTTCCAATGAGTGTCTGCCAATTCTTATTTCTGAGCTGCTGAGGGTAAGTCAGACTCAGTGTCATATATCAGTCCAAAAGGAAGAACAGGGTGCTTCTGAAACACACTCAGAGTGTCCTGCTCTGATTACAGCACAACCAGGACCTACACTCTGAGGACTGGAGACAGCCTTCCCAAACTAGAAGACATGACTTCCAGAGGCGTTTGTTTTTTAAACAAGGAAATAGGATCCGATTGCAATTCCTTTATGAAATCAAATAAATTACACAATCCCATATGTCTCTATTATATAATATTCCCCTGAGACATGACACTTAACCAGATTTCCTCTTGACTTCCAGGTCAGCCAACAGTACCTCCAACAGTGAACGTCTTCCCACCATCCCCAGAAGAATTGAAGAGCTCAGACAAAGCCACCGCGGTGTGTCTCATGGATGGCTTTTACCCAGGCATTGTCCAAGTTACCTGGCAGGCTGATGGCACCACCATCTCCTCTGGGGTGGAGACAACCACGCCCACCAAGCTGAATGACAAGTACGCGGCCAGCAGCTACCTCAGCATGAAAAAGTCCGACTGGGAGAGCTATGAGACAGTCATCTGCAAAGTGACGCATGATGGGAAGACCGTTGAGAAGGTGGTGAGGAGATCGGACTGTGCCTAAAGGCTGGATGGGTCTGATGAGTTCCTCGTGCCTCCAGAAGCCGAGAAGAAAGAGTCCTTTCATGTTCAAGGGGGCCAAGTTTATTCTCTGATTTCCTCTAATGCTACGTTGATCCATCAAGTCTGGTTTCTTTCCTATGTCGTTCCCCTCCCCACACCTCCTCCCTTCCTCTTCTCCCTGGAATCTCCTTTGTATGTTGGCTTATAATGTTAGCAAATTAATAAAATGTCATACATTTCACCAGTGTGATTTCTTGACCCACTCATTTATTCCATCTCCTTCAAACAGGTTGTGTTCATGGTTTCCTGTCATATTACACTCTGTGCTACACAGAAGGAAGTATGCTGTTACTCAGCCAAAATGCACTCAGCTCAGGTCAACGGCTGGTAGCAGCAGTGATAAAAGCAGTGTGATTTCATGGGAATGTAGGAAGCAGCCTTCTCCCAAGTCTGCCCATTGGTCCATCTAGGTGGGCATTTTCTACACTGGTGGGCTGTGGCTTTCCTGAAGATCAGGCAGGGTTATCTCTTAGTCCCACCTACCAATTCAGCTCCTGGGAAATGGAAAAGGTGGATTTGGGATCAGGATGCATCCCAGAATCATTTCGGGGGAGGGGGTATTTCAAACATTCCCAAACATTCCTTCCAATCCGACATGTTCTTCCTTCAACTCAGTGGAGCACTTGTTGCATTCTGGATGTTGCCTGAAGGCTGAATGAGTCCATTGTGGGCCTCATGCTTCCATCAGGGTCCTTCCTTCTTCCAAGGGACCAAGTCTGTCCTCTGATTTCTACTAATGCTACTTTTATCCATTAAAGTCTGGTTTCCTTCCTATGTCGTTCCCCTCCCCACAGCCCTCCCTTCCAAGTCTCCCTTGAGCCCCCTTTGTCTGTTGGCTTCGAATGTCAGCACATTAATAAAATTTCGTACATTTCACTGACATTTCTTTACTGAGTGACTTTTCCACGTAAGCAAGTTGATTTACAGCAATAACAACCACACATTCCTACTTTGTGGGAAGAAACATTCCCTTACTCAGCCAAAATATTCCCTGTCTACTCCTTAGTATATTTGGAAGCTTAATTCCTACAGCATTGCTTTAGAAACAGGGAAAGAAATTGTACCAGGCCCTACTGCAGCTAAAGGATGGTCCAATGGAAGAGGAGCAAAGCCGTAGCTGATTAGCAGAGCTCCTCCTTTGCATGCAGAAGGTCCCTGTTTCAATCTCCCAGGAGAGCTGGGAATGTCCACAGTCTGAAACACTGGCAGTCAGTATGGACAATACTGAAAGAGATACACCAATGGTTTGACTTGGTTGAAGGCAGCATCCTGTTTAAAAGGAGATTGGTTGGGTCCAGGTTTCATTCCAAGGAATCCCCTGACACTTGATTTCACACACACACACACACAACCAGGTGTGACCTGGAGGGGAGATGCAACACAGGTATGGCAGGGCTGTGGTGCCAAGCAGTTAGCCCCACCCCCTTGAGGTCATGTGACTCTCCCAGCCCCTGCCAAGAAGAGGCTGAACTCTTTGCAGCAAGGGGCCTTTTGTACCCATGCATGGAGGATACTGAGCAGTTGAGAACCCTGGTTGCTCATGGTTCTCCATGGTGCAAGTAGCCTCTGTGGGTACCTGAGGCTCACCACTACAAGAAGTTGATGTCTTCATGAGAGGGAGCTGGAGAACCATAAGACCTCAGTGGATGGGGGGCCAAAGTCAAAAGTGGGTGGAGCAATAAATATACAGAAGACGAGTTTCTGCACATGGTCATGCATCCCTCTCTATCAAGCAAGAGTCGTTATCAGACTACAAGGTCCAGTCAGGCTAAAACGCTCCAGAATAGTGTGAAGCAAGGGTGATGTGGAGTGTGGCTTAGGGTGTGGTTGGAGAGGGGTAGTGGTATGGAAAAGTCCCAAGGGCCAGATGGGAAAGCCTGGAGAGATGTATTTGGTCCCTGGGTCTGAAATTCCCTACCCCGTAACACAGAGACATGAAAAGAACCCTGCTGAATCATGTCCATCTAATAGATAGCCAGATACATCTTGGAAGTCCATAATGAAAGCAGCATATGGGGACTCTACATTCGTCATAGACAGTGCATGGTCCTATATCACCCACAGGAAATATCAGTTCCCTGCCCATGTGAAATCAACCTTCTTCCTATCCTCACATCCAGCCTAAATCTTCTGATGCAGGTCATTGGTCCCTCACAGGAGAGAGGTGGGAAAGGGGGAACATAGACTGGTGCAAAGCAAACATTGATGCACCCCATATCAACTCCTGTGGGGGAATAGGTGTGGTTGCAGAACTTCAGGTTTGCTCTGAAGGGGGGGTGCATATCTCAGAGCTAATCTCCCTTCCTCCTGTCCACTGGTTCCTAACATGGATTCAAACACTGCAGTGATGAATGGGGTATTAGAGCATGGCCCATCCTCACCAGAGCAATGGAATATTTCTGAAAAGTGCTGCTCCATAGGATGAACATCACTTTCTTTAGGCAAGGGGTGGGTAACTTGCAGCCCTCCAGATGTTATTAAACTCCCATCATAATCTACAACTGGCTATGCTGGCTGGGGGCTGATGGGGGCTGGACTCCAACAACAACACCCATAATGCAGCGCAAGTATGATCAAAATGCACATCTATATTGTTTAGAGAGGAAGGGTGGTGGTTCCGTTGGAAAGACAGAATCCACTGAAACAAGGTCGGATGTTAATTTCTCTCTCCCAATTTATTCCTTAGTTCTAGCGCAATTTCCAGGTACATTCTGCTTTAGTTGAAATTTAGTGGTGTAACCCTCCAGAACCAATTAATAAGGCACTTTTTTACACTGATTTCTCAACACCCCCACTGCAAGTTAAGGAAGTTAAAGGAACGGTCCAGTGCATTGGGTTAAATTTATAAGAAACTGAGCATAGACAAAGCTTCACTGCCTACAAGTTCATATTTGGGACCTCTTATCTTGTAAGAAGTGTATGCTACGTTCACTAGCCAAGGTGAGTCATTGGTACCAGTTCTATGGTTCTCCTGCTGACAACAAGCTAAAGACCACATCTATCGTTCTACTTCCCCTAAGGCAACGATTCTGGGTATCAGAAGAAATACCTGAAAGACCTCAGTGTGGTAGGATACTTCTGCAGTGCCACAAATCCAACTCAATGGTGTAACGTTGGAAAATGTCAATCACTTCTCCTACCTGGGCAGTTATGTTTCCACAAGGGCCGACATTGATGCCGAAATCCAGCATCACCTGAGCTCTGTGAGTGCAGCTTTCTCCTGATTGAAGTGCAGAGTGTTTGAGGACCAGGACATTCACAGGGAAACCAAAAGGCCTGTTTACAAAGCTATTGTACTACCAACCTTATTGTATGCTTGTGAAACGTGGACCGCTTATAAAGGCCATCTCCAACTCCTCGAAAGTTTCTATCAATGGTGTTTCTGGAAATTTTTACACATCACTTGGGAAGACAGGCAAACTAATGCCAGTGTACTGGAAGAAGCAAAGATCACCAGTGTCAAAGCAATGATTCTTCAACATCAGCTTCGTTGGACTGGTCATGTTGTGCGGATGCCCGATTATCGTCTTCCAAAGCAACGACTCTATTCCGAACTTGAAAATGGAAAGCGTAATGCTGGTGGTTGACAAAAGAGGTTCAAAGACTCTCTAGGCAAATCTAAAAAAATGTAGTATAAACACTGACAACTGGGAAACACTGGCCTGCGAGCACTCCAATTGGAGACCAGCCTTTATCAAAGGTGTCATGGACTTTGAAGACACTCAAACTCAGGACAAAAGGGAGAAACTTGCTAAGAGGAAGGCACACTTGGCAAACCCTCACTGTGATCAACTCCCCCCTGGAAACCCAGGTCCCCACTGTGGAAGGATGTGTGGATCCAGAATTGGCCTCCACAGTCACTTACGGACTCACTGTTAGAACCGTGTTTATGAAAGACAATCTTACTCGGCTACAAGGGATCATAGAAGGAGGAGGAGGAGGAGGAGGTAGGATAAACTATGAATGTTTGACATTATTATGGATGACTAAAGCATCCTTCCTTTTCTGCTTCCAGTCAGGTAAGCATGATACACATTCAATATGCCATTAACTACAGCTTCTTTGGAAACTGAAGGTATTCCACTTTGGAAAAGCAAAAGTTGTTGTGTCATTGTCTGTTCTTCTGTCATGTGATATAGGTGCTGATGATGTTCTATTCCAGGAAATAAGGTCAGGTTTTTGTACAGCAGTGTGTCACTGTGCTAATCTTTGGGATGAGGGACCCATCTGATCATCACTGGTAAGTCACTGAATTTTTCACGTTCCTTTCCTTCTCATGGATAATTTTTTAACATTTCCATCTTATTTTGTCCTTTTCCACATATTAAACTAAGCTCTACTTAGAGCAGATCCATTGAAATTAATGAACCTAGCACCATTGATTTCAATGGGTCCACACTAAATATGTATTGCATTGGATATAACAACCTATCATTCAATCCAGACAAAGGATGGGAACAAAATTCAATTTTGTTTGCATTTTAATGAGAAACTACCCATTCCACACTTTTCAAATCAACATGAGAATCGAGGCACAATTATCCTCTCAAAATTTTCAGACGCAGTCCTCCAACAAAATAATGTGTGCAAAAATATGTGTATTATGGGAAAGGTCCCCAAAAGACATATTTTCATGATATTAACATTAATAGATGCATCATATTAGGGAAAATAAGTTCCAAAAAAAAATGTGTTATTCAAACCTGCATACAAAAATGTGTGTATTGGGATAAATTCATGCTAAAATGCTGGTGAATTCTCAAGAGGAGTTTTTTAAAACCAAAAACCAAAAAAACAACAGCCTCAAATTGCTGTGGAAATGTGGAGAACTTAACTGTAGATTGAAAACAATAAGAAACCCAAACTCACAAATTCTCCCATCCCTAATCCAGACTGAATCTTTGACATAACAATATAAATTTAACTGAAGCCAGACCGGGATGTTCAAATCCCATCTTGCCATTTTACACCTCTCCCCCGCTCCCAAAGTTGAGGAATTTACTGGCAAAAGAATTGGGGTATCCCACTTCCTTTTCTTTGGGTGGGGCCAATGAGATAAACGTCTGCAGCTCTCTTCTGTGGCTGCTCTCAAACTCTTGACATGCCCTTTCCATTGGATGGAATATGCATCAGAAAAGCAAATTTGAGTGATATCATTCTACCAAAGCAACATTAGAAAATGCAAATCCTGGATCATCCGGGCTGGATTATTTCCGCTGAGAAACTTGAATTCTTTTATTCCATTTGTAGCCATTAGCATTTTAAAATATAGTAAAATCAAGAGATACCCTCCTTTATTTATTTTATTTATTAGATTTATCTACCGCCCTTCATTAAAAAAAATATATCTCAGGGCAGTTCACAAACTTGACAGGGGACAATCCTATGGAAAGATTCACTGGGACGAGCAGTTTAGGATGCAGTGGATCTCCAGCACAGCAGGCTGATTCCTGGCGCAGCTGGGCTCAGACATCATTAAGTCCCCAAACCTGGCTCAGCATAACATCCTCATTCCTGCTCAACCAGAGCTAGGCTGGCTGAGCTGAGGCTGGTGAAAGTCCTCAAAATGGGACATTCTGGGGGCAGGAACAGAGGAAAGAGGACTTAGGCACTATCCTGAGCCAGGAAGGAAGAATCATAGAATCATAGAGTTGGAATAAACCACAAGGGCCATCGAGTCCAACCCCCTGCCAAGCAGGAAACACCATCAGAGCACTCCTGACATATGGTTGTCAAGCCTCTGCTTAAAGACCTCCAAAGAAGGAGACTCCACCACACTCCTTGGCAGCAAATTCCACTGTCGAACAGCTCTTACTGTCAGGAAGTTCTTCCTAATGTTTAGGTGGAATCTTCTTTCTTGTAGTTTGGATCCATTGCTCCGTGTCCGCTTCTCTGGAGCAGCAGAAAACAACCTTTCTCCCTCCTCTATATGACATCCTTTTTTATATTTGAACATGGCTATCATATCACCCCTTAACCTCCTCTTCTCCAGGCTAAACATGCCCAGCTCCCTTAGCCGTTCCTCATAAGGCATCGTTTCCAGGCCTTTGACCATTTTGGTTGCCCTCCTCTGGACACGTTCCAGTTTGTCAGTGTCCTTCTTGAACTGTGGTGCCCAGAACTGGACACAGTACTCCAGGTGAGGTCTGACCAGAGCAGAATACAGTGGCACTATTACTTCCCTTGATCTAGATGCTATACTCCTATTGATGCAGCTCAGAATTGCATTGACTTTTTTAGCTGCCGCGTCACACTGTTGGCTCATGTCAAGTTTGTGGTCAACCAAGACTCCTAGATCCTTTTCACATGTACTGCTCTCAAGCCAGGTGTCACCCATCTTGTATTTGTGCCTCTCATTTTTTTTGCCCAAGTGCAATACTATACATTTTTCCCTGTTAAAGTTCATCTTGTTTGTTTTGGCCCAGTTCTCTAATCTGTCAAGGTCGTTTTGAAGTGTGATCCTGTCCTCTGGGGTGTTAGCCACCCCTCCCAGTTTGGTGTCATCTGCAAATTTAATCAGGATGCCCTTGAGTCCATCATCCAAGTCGTTGATAAAGATGTTGAATAAGACCGGGTCCAAGACAGAACCCTGTGGCACCCCACTAGTCACTCTTCTCCAGGATGAAGAGGAACCATTGATGAGCACCCTTTGGGTTCAGTCAGTCAGCCAGTTACAAATCCACTGAGTGGTAGCATAGTCAAGACCGCATTTTACCAGCTTCTTTACAAGAATATCATGGGGCACCTTGTCGAATGCCTTGCTGAAATCAAGGTAGGCTACATCCACTGCGTTCCCTTCATCTACCAGGCTTGTAATTCTGTCAAAAAACGAGATCAGGTTAGTCTGACATGACTTATTTTTCAGAAATCCATGCTGACTATTGGTGATCACAGCATTCCTTTCTAGGTGCTCACAGACTGTTTGCTTAATGATCTGCTCCAGAATCTTCCCTGGTATTGATGTCAGACTGACTGGGCGATAATTATTTGGGTCCTCTCTTTCCCCCTTTTTGAAAATAGGGACAACATTTGCCCTCCTCCAGTCTGCCGGGACTTCGCCTGTTCTCCAGGAATTCTCAAAGATGACTGCCAGTGGTTCTGAGATCACATCTGCCAGTTCTTTTAATACTCTTGGATGCAGTTCATCTGGCCCTGGAGACTTGAATACATCTAAACTAGCCAAGTATTCTTGTACTATCTCCTTAGTTATTCTGGGCTGTGTTTCCTCTGCTGAATCATTTGCTCCAAATTCTTCAGGTCGGGCATTGTTTTCTTTATCGGAGAAGACTGAGGCAAAGAAGGCATTGAGGAGTTCAGCCCTTTCTGTGACCCCTGTTTGCATTTCACCATCTTCTCCTCTGAGTGACCCCACTGTTTCTTTGTTCTTCCTTTTGCTACGGACATACCCATAAAAGCCTTTTTTGTTGCTTTTAACCTCTCTAGCAAGCCTGAGTTCATTCTGCGCTTTAGCTTTTCTGACTTTGTGTCTACATGTGCTGGCTATTTGTTTGAATTCCTCTTTGGTGGTTTCCCCCCTTTTCCATTTTTTGTACACATTTACGGTACCTATTTATCTACTTGCACTTTGACGTGCTTTCGAATTGCTAGGTTGGCAGGAGCAGGGACCAAGCAACGGGAGCTCACCCCGAACTTTGCTTCAAGATGAGAACAGAAATTGTGCGGTGGCGGCACGGTGGCAGCAGAGGGAGGCTCCATTAGCTAAAGTAGTACCTCAGGTTAAGAACAGTTTTAGGTTAAGAACGGACCTCCAGAACGAAATAAGTTCTTAACCCAAGGTACCACTGTATTCAAACGCAGCTCGGAAGTCAAACAGCTTCCAAGGCGCGTTTCTCAGTTTTCCCTATTGAACTTGCTGACAGTCCTTTGATCCTCGGTTTTCAAACATTTCAGAAGTTGAACGGACTTCCAGAATGGATTACGTTCGAAAACCGAGGTAATAATAACGTAGTAATAATAACGTAGTGCAATATTTGCAGCAATTCTTTGTCTCTGAGAAAGCCTTGTGCTGCTTACTAAAGTGACATGCAGCAGCATTCATAACTCCCTTTTTCTCCAAATGTACCCATTCTTCACTTTTTGAGCCCTTTAAATCCTTTTCCGTAAAATATAAGCATTTATTATTCAGGATGCAAGCCTGGGCAGTGTGAATGGAGGTCCTGGGCTACTTGAACGACAAGATCCCACTCTCAACCTCGTTTGTTGTGGCCCAAAGGAAAGCAGAGCAATACATTGTCACCAGCTTGGCTGCAGGAGTTGCCGGAAGGAGGTGTACAAGGCTCCATCCAACCATTTTAGGGACTCCACTCTGGATTTGAGTAGGGTTTATTCCTTAGCCTTTTCTTCTCCCAAAGATATCCCACAAGGCAGCCGAGGTTTAGGATCAGAGTTTTGCTTCTCCTAGATGGGCTGCCTTCCCAGGTTGATGAGCCCTGTCTGCCCCTCGTTTCCCTCTGCAGAACGTGCAGAAACCACCTTCTTGACCATTGGACCTGCTATTGGTCTCGTCTGCTCAATCCACCGCAGCTTGTCAATCAATCAACGATTTAACTTCTACATCGCTTAATATATTAAGATATCTCCAAGCGGTGTACAAAAAATTAAAGCGACAACTGACAACTGAAACAGAATATTACAAAAATCGTTACATAAAGAAATGTTACTTTAATACAAAGTTGCTAATACCATATTGGCCTGAATATAAGCCGCACTTTCCCCCCAAATTCCGATAGTGAAAAGTTAAAATGCAGCTTATATTAGCAACCTTACGCCATCAGCAAACCGGCGCGGAGCCCCCTTCCCCATGAAGCAGCCTGGGTATTGTCCTTTTTCCTTTTTTTCCCTTGAATTTTAATGGTGTTGCTTATATTTGGGTGCGGCTTATATGCGGGCCGATACGGTACATATAAATCAATTTCGATTCATTTTCCTTCTGACACATCCTTCCTCCCAGCCTCTTGGTTCTCACTCAGGGTCCAACAAATGCTCAGCTCACATACAAAAGACTCACAACAAGAATAGTTCCTGGAAACAGCAGACATCACCCTCGTCTCTCACTCTAGACTTGCTTTTTATGGGCAGGTCCAGGGTGGCTGGTACTTCCTCAAGCTGCCCACAAACCAGGGTCCATTTAGCTAGACTTTCCACACCCAGTTCAAGGTTTGCTGAGTTTCCCAGAGGGTCCAAATGATTAGAAGACAAGGCCTCTCCACTCACAGCTCTTTCTGTCCTCTCCTTCTCCCCCAGCTGAGCTTCTGCCCCATGGCAGGGGATAGTTTTGCTTTCTTCTCCCTTTGTGTTGGTGGAACATCCATAGCCACTCAGTAGGGTCACGGAGGGTGGCAAGGGGATGGAAGGCAGTGCACATCACCAGAACCAGAGGGGCCCCTGTCCCTACAAACACAGTGGCCTCTCTGGCCTCACATGTAGAGGAAGTCCCTAACTCACAGAGGGTTTGAGACCCATCGGCTACCCACACCTAGTTGAAGTGGCCAGTTGAAACCATTCCTCCAGCATGGCCACACTCACACCCTGACAGATTCTAGGAACCACAGGTGAGAGCTGAGTGCAAGGTGGGAACCAAAGATGGGCAAACAACCCCAGAAGGAGCATGATGTGTGTCCCACCAGAGATACGACCCCATGCTGTGTGCCTGTGTATGGCATTCCATTTGAATTGTGGCATAAATATCTTTCAGGTAAACATCAATACACTTACGATACTCAGCGACTGGTCTATACTTATGGAGATCAACATTTCCCCAGACTGGCCATCAAATAAGTGTCAACAGTGGTCTGCAACGTGCCCCAGTCACCTGTCAATTGCAAACAGAAGTTTGATAAGGGGGAGTAAATTCATGGAAGTGCAGTCCAGTCAAAGTTAAGCACTTTGCTGGGCCATTGATTCCAGTTGAAGAGGTAAGTGATGGACATTTAAATATGCTTAATTTTGGCTGGATCACTGGTGCTACTGTCACCAGCTAGACTGGTGACTGGGAGTGGCCACCAAGACCATATAAGACCAGTCCTGAAAGACCTACATTGGCTCTAAGCATGTTTCCGAGCACAATTCAAAGTGTTGGTGTGGACCTTTAAAGCCCTAATTGGCCTTGGCCCAATATACCTGAAGGAGCATCTCCACCCCCATCGTTCAGCCCAGACACTGCGGTCCAGCTCCGAGGACCTTCTGGCGGTTCCCTCGCTGTGAGAAGTGAGGTTACAGGGAACCAGGCAGAGGGCCTTCTCGGTAGTGGTGCCTGCCCTGTGGAATACCCTCCCATCAGATTTCAAGGAGATAAACAACTATCTGACTTTTAGAAAACATAATAGTAATAATAATTTATTATTTATACCCCACCCATCTGGCTGGGTTTCCCCAGCCACGCTGAATACAGAGCTGTTTAAGGAAGTTTTTAATGTTTGATATTTTATTCTGTTTTTAATATTCTGTTGGGAGCTGCTCAGAGTGGCTGGGAAAACGTTATTATTATTATTATTATTATTATTATTATTATTATTATTATTACTACTACTACTACTACTACTACCACTACTACTACTTGGAATTGTAGGTCACAATAGTCAGGTGCACATGAAATGAGAATATGTTTTTGTTTGACCTAGCCAAAGCTAAGAGTCCTGTTGGATCAGGCTAAAGGCCTATCTAGCCCAGAACTTACAGTGACCAACCAGATGCCTTGTGGAAGCCTACAAGCAATGCTTGAGTGAAACAGCAGCTCTCTCCACCTACAGCTTTTACTAACTGGCATTCAATGTCATACTGCCTCTGACTAGAGGTAAAAGACAGCCATTGTGGCTTGAGGTCAATAACTGCAGTGTTGAAAGTGAACATTTGAGATGATATGTCACCCTTTTCTTGAGCTCCAGATTTGATTAAGGTGGTTAACATTCTTACCGGGACATCATGCACAGAGAGAGTTGATGGATTATGCCGAAATGGCCAAAATGACTGGGAGAATCAGAAATCAGGAAGACCAATTTTTTTTATAAGGAATGGAGAAAAATTATAATTTGTCTTAAAAACCATTGTAAACAGCTAAAATCGTTAGTAGGGTTGGAATAACACTTGTAGTTTAATGGTAAATTTTGGACATAATGGAGATGTAAAAGATTTGAATTATTATAAAAGATTCGGGAGGAAATGACTAACAATAGGACCCAGAAAGGGGAGGGGCGAAGTCCAGGAAATTCTTTGGGATCTTGTTTTTATGTTGCATGTTGGATATGTGATTGTAAAACTTTAATCTGAAAAACCAAATAAATAAATTTATATTTTTTTAAAAAAAAAAACCATGCAGAGAGAGACAAGAGTGGCAGTAAGAAGAGTTCATTTAAAAAAAAATCCAGCTCATTAAAGTTGATGTGGGAGCTCCAAAGTTATACTCAGAGAAGATTTCTTGTAATTAGTTAAGTGGGTCTACCGTGAATGTGGCTTAGCTGAATATTGCCTGTTTAGCTATGATTGATTTTAATGGGAGAGCTTGCGCACACATTCGGATCTCTTCCATTGACAACAATGGAGGTCTGAAATGCTCAGATTTGGCTGGGTCATGCCCCACATGTTTATTTTACAAAAGAGCCTACATGGGAAAGTAAACACCAAAAACAATGAACTTTCAACAGAAGGAAAGGCATCTCTCTGCTTTACTCTTCTAGACCCGATACTGTTTGAGCCATCTATGAAATCTGAGGGTCGCTTGCATTCATCTTGGCGACATTCCCCCTCTCTGCACCCCAGACATCTTTATTGAAAGTTCAAAAAGTACATAGTACATAATTATATGTGCACTAAACATGATGAGACGTAAATAAAAGAGAGAGAAAGAAAAAGAGAAACAGCACCCATGAAGAAGGGAAAATAAAGGGGGAGGGGGGAACACAAAACTGTATACTTTAAAGAGTTGTTATTGTACTTCAAAAGATTTTAACCTATTACAGTCTTTCTAAGAATGGCTCACAAATATCATTGAATTTGTCCATGGAGGAAGCGTCTCCACTCCCATCGTTCTACCCGGACGCTGAGGTCCAGCACTGAGGGCCTTCTGGCGGTTCTCTCACTGCGAGAAGTGAGGTTACAGGGAAGCAGGCAGAGGGCCTTCTCAGTAGTGGCACCTTCCCTGTGGAACGCGCTCCCACCAGGTGTCAAAGAGAACAACAACTACCAGACTTTTAGAAGACATCTGAAGGCAGCCCTGTTTAGGGAAGCTTTTAATGTTTGATGTATGATAGTATTTTAATATTTTTTTGGAAGCCGCCCAGAGTGGCTGGGGAAGCCCAGCCAGATGGGCGGGGTATAAATAATAAATTATTAGTAGTATTATTATTAGTAGTAGTATTATTATTATTAGTCTGCATTTATATGCAAGTTGTTCATACGTTGCGAGTTTGTATAAGTCTTCAATCCAATCATAGAAGGGAGCCACATTTTAATTTTTCCAATTCATCAGTATCAGTCTTTTTGATGTGGTAAGTGCACAGAGCATCTTAAAAAAGCATCTTAAAAAGCAGAGACATCACCTTGCCAACAAAGGTCCGTATAGTTAAAACCATGGTTTTCCCAGTAGTGATGTATGGAAGTGAAAGCTGGACCATAAAAAAGGCTGATCGCCGAACAATTGATGCTTTTGAATTATGGTGCTGGAGGAGACTCTTGAGAGTCCCATGGACTGCAAGAAGATCAAACCTATCCATTCTTAAGGCAATCAGCCCTGAGTGCTCACTGGAAGGACAGATCGTGAAGCTGAGGTTAGAATACTTTGGCCACCTCATGAGAAGAGAAGACTCCCTGGAAAAGACCCTGATGTTGGGAAAGATGGAGGGCACAAGGAGAAGGGGACGACAGAGGATGAGATGGTTGGACAGTGTTCTCGAAGCTACCAGCATGAGTTTGACCAAACTGCGGGAGGCAGTGGAAGACAGGAGTGCCTGGTGTGCTCTGGTCCATGGGGGTCACAAAGAGTTGGACACGACTAAACGACTAAACAACAACAACAAACGGCACAGAGAGTCCACTCATATTGTCCTTTTGTAAGTTTCTAAGTGCTGGGTATATAATTCAAGAAGACATTTTGCTCCTTAAATGTAAGGTTGTTCCGTACAGTTCCGTTGATAGTTTCAGTTACCTTCTGCCAAAAACTTTTCAGTAGAGGACAATGAAAAAACATATGTTTTAGAGAAGCATTATACCTATTACATCTCCAGCAGTTAGATACCTTAGATATAACATTATGTTTGCTGACTGGGAGCAGTTGTGGACCACCGGTATGAAGTTTCCGGCATGTAATGCCTTAAAGGAGAATATTATGAAAATGATTTACAGGTGGTACATGACCCCAGTTAAGCTTGCAAAAATTTATCACCTGCCTGACAACAAGTGTTGGAAATGTAAAGAAGCTGAGGGAACATTCTTTCATCTTTGGTGGACTTGCCCAAGGGTTAAGGCTTACTGGGAAATGATCTATAATGAACTGAAGAAGGTATTTAAATTTACCTTTGTAAAGAAACCAGAGGCCTTCCTTTTGGGCATAGTCGGCCAATTGGTGCCAAAGAAAGACAGAACATTTTTTATGTACGCAACAACAGCAACAAGAATACTTCTCGCTAAATATTGGAAGACACAAGATTTACCCACCGTGGAAGAGTGGCAGATGCAAGTGATTGACTATATGGAGATGGCAGAAATGACCGGCAGAATCCGTGACCAGGGAGAAGAGTTGTTGGAAGAGGAGTGGAAAAAGTTCAAGGATTATCTACAGAAATATTGTAAAATGTTTGAATGTTAAAATGATGTGGGATGTGAAGGTAACATGGCATTTGGGATATGGTTAAAAGAGCTATGAAAAAAGAATCTTAAAAAAGAGAAGGGGGGTATGACTAGAATAATATTATGTTAAAGTATATAAGGTGGAGTAAAGGACCAAGATAAGGGAAATTAGAGACATAATAAGTGGGAACATATAATTATAAATGAGGTTTGAAAGAGGGTTAGAATTTGCTGAATTTGACGGAATAAAGAGGAATACAAAAAAGGGAGATGTGAGGAGGTTAGGAAAGAGGGATATAGAACCTTGAAACTTAAAAGTGGAATCTTTTTTTCTTTCTTTTTTTTATTAAGTGTGTATTTTCTGTTTTTTGTTTTCTGTTTTGATTTATGTGATTGTTTGATTTCTATGTTTTGTAAAATCCTAATAAACATTTATTTTAAAAAAAATAGATACCTTAGATAGCCCTTTTTAAAAACAAACGTAATGGGGTCCAGTATATTCTAAAACTTGGGGACATTAAAAATATGTGTGTGTATCAGGACTGTGTACGACCAAACCAGCCACGTAGACAAGAGACTACCAGCCTGTGGCTGCTGACGTGTCCTCACCTCCTGCTCCATCAGAAACCAGTTAATGACAGTTAACCGAAAAGGGGTTTCCGATTGCTCTGCGGAGGCAGCTGTGAGATGAACAAGCAGCTCTGAGCCCAGAAGAAAGACGTGGACAACAGGGACTGTAACTGAAAAATAATAATGGTCTTTCAGTTCCTAGAATAGCACCACCCATTTTGCAACCAAGAGATGAGACGAGTTAGCAGGAGGAAATGTGAGAAGGGCCTGGGCAACCAGCTGTAGGTTGAGCAGGGAAGAAGAGACGGAGAGCAGCGGGGGTGGGGTAGATTTAGGCCCACCTCATCATTGCCTCCCCACAGGTGCCAGGCTGAGCTACTATGGGTGACGGCAGAGGGTGGGGGACAATGACAAGGTCCATTGCTTTTGTTCCGCTCAGCCAAGCTCGTGTTATTGAAGCTCACGGCTTGAATTCCATTAACGGAGCAGAACAGCACAGACGCCAATGTTTCGTAGGCAGAAATAGCAACGTGCTCGCAATGTGTCGCTCCCCCAATGCACGCACACCTTTTTCATACTGGTTAGTGGCCTACATGGTCTTCTGTATCAACATACCCTCTAACTTGACTCTGATGGAAATAGGGGTGTCCTATTCAACAACAACTTCTTCTTCTTCTTCTCCTCCTCCTCCTCCTCTTTCTTTGGTGATCACTTGTAGCTGAGTAAGATTGTCTTCCATAAACATAGTTTTAAAAGTGAGTCCGTAAGTGACTGTGGAGGCCAATTCTGGATCCACACGTCCTTCCACAGTGGGGACATAGGTTTCCAGGCAGGAGTTGATCACGGTGAGGGTTTGCCAAGCGTGCCTTCCTCTTAGCACATTTCTCCCTTTCGTCCTGAGTTTGAGCGTCTTCAAAGCCCATGACACCTTTGGTAAAGGCTGTTCTTCAATTGGAGCACTCGCAGGCAAGTGTTTCCCAATTGCGTGGACAGGCGGAGTCCCCAGATCCCCCGCGGTCCCCCCGTCATGCGGAATAACGACTCGAGACAATGTGCTATGGGATTAAATTGGCCACAACTTTATTGAATTTGAAATGTGGGTAGACCTTGGCTCAGGCATTGGGCGTTCTCCCTCCCCAGTCCCCAGCCGGGGACCTAGGGAGCATCAGGGTTATCCAGTGTGGGGGGGGGGATGGGCCGGCTCTGGAGAACATATGTTCAAGCAGAGACAGCCGCCCCCGTTACGCCGCCGCCGCAGGGGAGAGCAATGACAACCTTTCGGCGCACGGCCAAAGCCTCCCTTCAGAAACCCCTTTAACGGGGAACCCTGGTATCGCCGCTGCAAAGAGGAAGATGGACTAAAGGATTCCGCCCAAGGCCTGATACCGCCAAAGTTGTGACGTTTTGCTACGGGAAAGGCGAAACCTGCCAATGCAGGGAAATTCCTTTCCGGCCCTTTAACAGCGACCTTAACGTAGCAGCGCCCGCATACCTGTGAAGAAAAGTTAACCTTCAAAATAAGGCATTAACTGAGGGTGGGTAGGGTGGGAGAAGCTCTGGAGCCAAGTGAGGATTCCCAGGTAAGATCCTCCCTCTATTGTGTGGGCAGGTAATCCCTCCCCTACCTGGACTGGTCTCCTTGGCAACGCTTCCCCCAGGTGGGATTGGGCAAATGACTGAGGTAGGCGGAGACCCCACGTATCCCACCTGAGGGAAGGCAAGGCCAAGCCTAAGTTATTGGAGCCACTCCAGATCCAGGGGCTGCACGCGTCCACGCAAAGGGCGCCCCCCATTTTTAAGCGGGGAGCGGTCATTGTTGGTGTTTATACTACATTTTTTAAAATTTGCCTTGAGAGAGTCTTTGAACCTCTTTTGTTGATCACCAGCATTACGCTTTCCATTTTTAAGTTCAGAATAGAGTAGTTGCTTTGAAAGACAATAATCAGGCATCCAAACGACATGACCAGTCCAACAAAGTTGATGTTGAAGAATCATTGCTTCACCACTGGAGATCTTTGCTTTTTCAAGTACACTGGCATTAGTTCACCTGTCTTCCCAGGTTATGTGTAAAAATTTTCATAAACACCATTGATGGACTCTTTCGAGGAGTTGGAGATGGCGTTTATAAGTGGTCCATGTTTCACAAGCATACAGTAAAGGGGAAAACAGTGGAGTGAGGCCTTCATGCCCTGCTTGTGAGTTTTCCAGAGGCATCCTGTTGGTCACTGTCAGTGGGCTTTTAGTACAATGCAGCAGGACTTTTCTTCTGCTCCCAGTTACTGGGGAAGAGGGAATAATAATAATAATAATAATTTTTTATTATTTTTATTAATACCTCAATCATCATCTGGCTGGGTTTCCCCAGTCACTCTGGGCGGCTCCCAACAGAATATTAAAAACACGATAAACATGTGGCGTTCCACAGGCTGCCTGGCTCCCTGTAACCTCACTTCTCGTGAGGGGACCTCCAGAAGGTATCCCGGCAGAACGATGGGGGTGGAGATGCTCCTTCAGAATCTGAGTGAAACAACAGTGGTCTCCCCACCTTTGATTCCCAGAATCTGGTATTCAGATGCACAAAACATACATACCTCCAAAAGCAGATGCTTCCAAACCTGGCCATTATTATTATTATTATTATTATTATTTGTATACCCGCAGGTCTCAGGGTAGTCCTCAACACAAAATCACAATATAAAAACACAAAATACATAATAAAAACAAAAACAAGGGCAACCCAATGATCCCTCCTTCCCCAACACATTTTAAAAGGGCATTGGATGTCAATCAGCATTTTTGCCTGGTGTCTATAGGTGTATAATGAAGGTGCTAGGAGGGCCTCCCCGGGGAGAGTATTCCACAAATTGGGAGCCACTGCAGAAAAGGTCCATTCCCCTGTTGCCACCCTCTGGACCCCTTGGGGAGGAGGCACATGAAGAAGGGCCTCAGAACATGAACTCAGGTGAATAGGGAGAGGCAGTCCTTGAGGTATTGTGGCCCTGAGCAATTATTTATTATTAATAATAATAATAGATAGCCCTCAATGAATTTGTCTAATCCCATTTGAAAGAGATAGGTATGATCCCCATAACATGGCCAAAGTAAGTTGCATGACAGAACATCTGCTGGAAGATTCAGCACATGTTGGAGGGTACAGAGTTATGCAACCCCCCAAGACAAGGAGATAAGTAACTATACAACCTTTAGAACACACCTGAAGGCAGCCCTGTATAGGGAAGTTTTTAAAAATGTTTTATTACATTTTGATATACAGTGGTACCTCGGTTTAAGAACTTAATTCGTTCTGGAGGTCCGTTCTTAACCTGAAACTGTTCTTAACCTGAAGCACCACTTTAGCTAATGGGGCCTCCCGCTGCCACAGCACCGCCAGAGCACAATTTCTGTTCTCATCCTGAAGCAAAGTTCTTAACCCGAGGTACTATTTCTGGGTTAGCGGAGTCTGTAACCTGAAGCGTATGGAACCTGAAGCATATGTAACCCGAGGTACCACTGTATGTTCAGAAGCTGCCCAGATTGCCTGGAACAACCCAGTCAGATGGACAGGGTACCACTACTGCTATCTCCATCTCCCCGGAAGATGCCATCAACGGTGTCTCGGAAAATTTTTACACACCACCTGGGAAGACCAAGCCAGGTAAACTGCACTCTTGCTAGTTATTAGAAGGAGGCTCCAACCCATCATCCCAGCCCGTACTGTGAGCAGGTGAACCTAGGACAATCCTTCATGAAATTGACAAAGTGGACTCTAGGCCACAGAAGCTTAAAGGTAAAGGTAAAGGTACCCCTGAGCATTAGGTCAAGTCATGACCGACTCTGGGGTTGCGGTGCTCATCTCACTTTATTGGCCGAGGGAGCCAGCGTACAGCTTCCAGGTCATGTGGCCAGCATGACTAAGCCACTTCTGGCGAACCAGAGCAGCACACGGAAACGCTGTTTACCTTCCCGCCAGAGCTGTACCAATTTATCTACTTGCACTTTGACATGCTTTCAAACTGCTAGGTTGGCAGGAGCAGGGACCAAGCAACGGGAGCTCACCCCATCGTGGGGATTCGAACCACTGACCTTCTGATCGGCAAGTCCTTGGTTCTGTGGTTTAACCCACAGCACCATGTGCTGCAGGGCTTGTGGTTGTTTGCAATTATGGTTGGTTAATCGATACCTTGCTTATATTATTGCATTTCGCTTGAAGTTTGGATTGCAAGTCCACCAAGGGAGATGGCCCTGCTCATCACTTTAACCTGCCTCGGATGTGAGCTTTCCTGAAAGCACCTGACTGGCCACCATTGCGAACAGCGTACAAGATGGCCCCGGAAGTTGCAAGATGACTCTTGCAAGACTGTATAAGCTGAACCCTGAAGTTGCAAGACTGTACAAGGTGAATTTTGTAGTTACAAGGCCATGCTAGATACATCTTACTGTACGACATGAATCTTGTGCTTGCAAGATTCCTGCATGGAGCAGTAGGCCGGTTCACGGGACAGCCAAGGTCCTACTCTAAAATCCTGCAATTTTATTATAGATTTGTATCTGCGATTTGTGAAACCATCGCTCTGATCCAGCAGAGCTGTTCTTACATTCTTCGTGTTCTGACTTGGATGACAAAGCACGTCAAAAGACCAAGTCAACCAACCTAAGGATTAAAGTGTCTTTTATTTACTTCTGTGAATTTCTCAAGGCAGACCCACTCCTGGGCTTATTGACATTATGTTTCCTTTAAAACATCTATTCAACGAAAGAAAACAAACTAATTGCTGTTGTACAAGATGTGGAATCAGTGGGCTTGGGCCTTGGGGGAACGGCGACGTGTGCTTCAGTTCTGCCGGGCGACACACCGAACATGTTTTTCTTTCTCCTTTCTGTCTTTCATGAGTCACTGGTCTCTTCACACAGTTTCACTTCCTTTTCTGGAGGTGTTTGGCTTATCTGTTCTAGTTTCTGATTCACCACTCTTGAGAGGAGAGGATAATTTTAGAACTGGGGAGTTTCCTGTAGCCTGCGCAGCTGCACCGAAACCCAGGTGGGGTGGGCACAGGGGGCCAATTTATCCTTTTGTGCTGTTCAATGCTGACAACTCCCCAACCCTTGTTTCCTTTATGGGATGCATTGTGGATTCAATCCCACTTTAGGACACCCTTGCTATATCATTTTAAACACCTGCTAAAATCTATTTTTGTTTGTCAGCCTACCCAGACATAAAATTTCATTAGCTATATTTGTTTTAAAAGTTTTTCTGAACTTAGTTGCATTTTAGTGATGGGGACTCCTATCTATCTATCTATCTATCATCTATCTATCTATCTATCTATATCATCTTTCATCTATCATCTATCATCTATCATCTATCTATCATCTATCTATCATCTATCTATCATCTATCTATCTATCTATCTATCTATCTATCTATCTATCTATCTATATCTATCATCTATCATCATCTATCTATCATCTATCACCTATTTAGATATATCTATCATCTATCTATCTCTATCTATCATCTATCTATCTATATATCATCTATCTATCTATCATCTATCTATCACCTTTCTATCATCTATCTATCTACCTTCCTACCTATCTATATCATCTATCATCTATCTATCATCTATCTATCTTTCTTTCTTTCTTTCTTTCTTTCTTTCTTTCTTTCTCTATCTATCATTTTTAATTGTATTACAGATTTTGCTCAGTTTTAGTGTATTTACAACTACACTTCTTAGAGACCTATTTGATTAGGCAGTTTATAATTCTTCCAAACAGATATATGCTTGCAACAACCTTTATTGGTTTAGCACATTTGTAACATAAAGGCTACATTTAACACCAGTCATTTAAAACACTATGATGCCACTTTAAACAGTTATTGCCAGGCCTATGCAGAGCTTGTCTGAAGCCCAGGGTGGGAGTCTTGTTCTTGGCATGACAGCAGAAGTTCAGCTGGCCCCTTGGCACCCCTCGCCCAGCCTGCTTAGGCCTCCGAGGCTTGGGGCAAGGGTACAGGGCTGCCTCCCTTCTGCAAGGACCTGGTCATTGCTTCCTGCAAAGAATCCTGTGATGTGTAGTTTGCTAAGGGTGCCTAGAGTTGTTAGGAGGTCCCTATTCCCTTCCCAGAGCTACAATTCCAACAGTTCCCTTGGAAGTGAGGTTGATTGTTAAATCATTCTAGAAATTATCAGTTCAGGAGGAAAATAGGGCTCTCCAAACAACTCTTAGCACCCTTAACAAACTACAGCTCCCAAAATTATTTAGCGGAAGCTATTACCATTTAAAGCAGTCATACTGCTGACAATGTATGGTGTGAATATGGCCAAAGACCACAGAAGCTGTGTGCAAGATAAAATCAGGATAAAACACAAAGGAACATAATGAAATCGTTTCAGCAACATTTCAGCAAACTGAAAAACCAGCAAACCATCTTTGCAACTTCTAAAAGCGCAGTAGATATAGAGCTGTTCTTCTGTAAAGGGCTGGGTCACCTAAACATCATGACGTTAGGCGCCTGTCCAGTTTGGGCTGATAACCCATTCCAGAGAGCTGGAGCCACAACACTTAAAGACCAGTTTCCGCAACAATCTATGCACACTTCAGGGCCACGTGAGACATTCAGCAGTGTGCCATCTGAGAAGTATAGCTGCATAGTAACAGCAGCCAGAGTATTAATGGCCCAAAAATGGAAGCAAGAAGAGTTGCCGATGATTGAAGAATGGAGGATGAAGTTAATGGACTATGCAGAGTTAGACAAACTAACAGGAAGGATCCGAAACCGACGTGACCAGAAATTTACCGAAGACTGAGTAAATTTATGAGTTATATGAAAAGTATTTGTGATGATCAGACAACGTTTGTAGGTTTGCAAGAAGTTCTGTGAGGAGTATTATGGGAAGTATTGTAAAAATGAAAGGTAAAGACAATACAAAATTGTTGTTGTTGTTGTTGTTGTTTAGTCGTTTAGTCGTGTCCGACTCTTCGTGACCCCATGGACCAGAGCACGCCAGGCACCTCTGTCCTCCACTACCTCCCGCAGTTTAGTCAAACTCATGCTGGTAACCTCGAAAACACTATCCAACCATCTCATCCTCTGTCGCCCCCTTCTCCTTGTGCCCTCCATCTTTCCCAGCATCAGTGTCTTCTCCAGGGAGTCTTCTCTTCTCATGAGGTGGCCAAAGTACTGGAGCCTCAGCTTCACGATCTGTCCTTCCAGTGAGCACTCAGGGCTGATTTCATTAAGAATGGATGCATTTGATCTTCTTGCAGTCCATGGGACTCTCAAGAGTCTTCTCCAGCACCATAATTCAAAAGCATCAATTCTTCGGACAGAAGATCATCAGAGGTGCTGATGGAAGTCCAACAAGATTGCATTTGTAATAATTTTTTTTAAATAATTTTTTTATTAATTTTTTTCCATAATATCTTCAATCATACAATTTTCCAAATCACATATTTCGACTTATTGAACCTCCCTCAACTCCTCTGACAATCATCCGTAGTTAAATTTCTATCTTCACATTCCTTAATTATAATATCGCCTTTAAGTAAAATTTTTCTGTCCTCATTTACATTCTTGCAATGTTCCTTATTTTTTCACAAAGCTTCTTTAAAACACACTAGCGTTGTTTGTTCCTCACATACAGTCTTCAAATATTCTCTGAATTTTCCCCAGTCCTCTAGGAACTTATGGTCTCTTTGAAGTCTGATTTTTCCAGTTAATTTATCCAGTTCTGCATAGTCTGTTAGTTTTGTTCTCCATTCTTCCAAAGTCGGTAGTTCTTCTTGTTTCCATTTTTGGGCCATCAATATTCTCGCTGCTGTTATTGCGTACTGAAAGAGTTTACAGTCCCTCTTATTTATTTCATTTTTAGTTATTCCCAGTAAGAAGGTTTCTGGTTTCTTTACAAAGCTATATTTCAGCATTTTCTTTAACTCATTATATATCATTTCCCAGAACCCCTTCACCTTCTTACACTCCCACCACATATGAATAAATGTACCCTCTTTCTCTTTACATTTCCAACATTTGTTACAGATTTTGTACATTTTTGCCAATTTAACTGGTGTCATATACCATCTGTATACCATTTTCATAACATTTTCTTTTAACGTAGTACATGCCGTAAACTTCAGATTTTCATTCCGTATTTGTAATAATTTGTGTGGTATGTTTTATAATTTGTATGTTAAAATCAATAAAAATGTATTAAAAAAGAAGAAGAGAAGTATAGCTGCATGGGGTGAGGCAGTCAGTGATAGATGCAGCACCAGAAAATAAATAGCAACCATAGAAGGAAGAAAAGACATTGATTGTGGACCCACATGTTAGTGTTTTGAAAGATAATTGAAGGTTTGTTTCACCCTAAATGTGCTTTCTGCGAAGCAAGTCCTACTGATTTAGTTGGAGTTATCTTTCAAGGAAGTATGCTTACAATTGCAGCCTCAGTTTAATTGCCAGTGTATGGGGAAAGTGCCTTTCCTTCACATAATACCTGGGATCCAGTAGAAATGCTTGAGGAATTTGATCTTTGTGAATAAAGGTATGGATCCCTATCCTCTTGTGGGATGGAGCACAGATATCCTTTCAATCACACACTTTTCCTAATTTTGTGGTGCAGTTCTAAAAAAAGCCACAAAACTATCAAAATGCATTGTGATGCATTATATTAGTGCCTGGTTTCCCCTTGCCCCCCCCCTTAAGGGCTTCGGCTACACAAATAAACAATATTTGTATTCACATTGTGTTAGAATGTCTGGCAAAGATATACAAATAGTACAAAATGTTGGGAGAAACAGCCATCAAGAAAGTGCTTACGCATGTGTGATGACTATCTGGTATATCACCTTTTTGGAAGCTAATATTTACAGAAGAGGTACACAAAACTATAGCTATAACATATATATAAGCTAACCAATCTTAGCTTTTTAAAAAAACAATTTGGGAGCAACAAGATGAGAACTTGACATCTAAGGAATTAATAGTGTCTACATTGAGAATGCAAGAAGAGTCTTGGATCAGCATTCTGTTCTTACAATGGCCAACCAGGTGCCTTTGGGAAACACACAAGCATAATAATAATAATAATAATAATAATAATAATAATAATTTATTTATACCCTACCCATCTGGCTCTGGGCGGCTCCCAACAGAATATTAAAAACACAATAAAACATCAAACATTAAAAGACTTCCTTAAACAGGGCTGCCTTCAGATATCTTCTAAAAGTCTAGTGTTTCTTCTGCTAGCTGTTCCCCACCCAGGATTTCCCAGCTTCTGCCTTCTGAACTAGCCCCTCTGCAAACCACTGTTCCAAATCTATACTGTTCTCCTGCTCCTGGGAAGATTCAGGGTCAGGATCATGGAGAGGGAGTGGATCCCACCATTCTTCTTCAGTGCAGCCCTCCTTAACCTCTGTCTCTGACAGGAGGCAGAACATAGCCATTGTGACTAGGAGCCATCAATGGCCTTCTGCTCCATGACTTTGCCTAATCCTCTTTTAAAGTCACCTCAGTTGGCGGCCATCACTGCCTCCAGTGGGAGAGAGTTCCATAGTTCAACCATGGACTACATGAAGAAGTAGTCATTGTGGTCCCTTTCAGGTGTTGTTGGATTCCAGCTCCCATTAGCCTCAGCCAGAATGGCCGATGGGCAGGGATGGTGGGAGTTAGAGTACAGCAAAATATGGAGGGCACCACTTTGGCTACCCCACTGATACACTAATGCAGCAAGATGATGCAAGGCTGGTGTAGAAATTATTCATTTTTGGAAGTATGACATGAGTTTATTACTTTTACAGGCATGGAGGAATTGGTTACTCTGCAATATTTTCCAAGATTATATTTATTCTTAATCATTTTTATTTGCTCCAATTTTTAATCATTATTTGTATTAGTATTATTGGGCATCTGGATTATTTCTATATGGCTGAGGTGTAATCTGAGATGTATATGTTTTCCCACAGGTATGAAATTTGATCAAACGTATTTTTTACATATAAAAAAATTACAAGATGACAGGATAGGAAGTTGACATGCATTCCGAGCATCGAGAACGTCAGAGAAGAGTGCTCTTCCAGTGAAAAAATATCTTTGCATATCTGTGTCAAAATTAGAAACAGCGAGCTTAGCACCTGAAGAGCTGAAAGCTGCAGCTGGCTGAAACCAAGAAAGAAAGAAAGAAAGAAAGAAAGAAAGAAAGAAAGAAAGAAAGAAAGAAAGAAAATGCTTTTGATTAAACTGGTGGAATATTTTAATTTTCACTTAGAAATTAAATGGTCTGGCACTTTGGCCAGAAATGTTTTATTTATTAAAATCTCTTCTCTTGAAAGTAAGACCCAGTTCTTCCCAATTTGTGTACAACTCCATGGGTTACAGCCTACTGTTAGGCAGCGTAGGAGTAGAGTAGACCCATTGAAGACAACAGACATGGCTAACTTAGGTTCATTCATTTCAATGGGTCTGTTCTGAGGAAAATCTAGTTGCAGGTGACTCTGCATTGGGGTTGGATAACCTTTGACCCTCCAGATGTTGTTGGACTCCCATCAGTCAACATGACCAAGGTCAGGGATGATGAGAGTGTAGTCCAACAACAGCTGCAAGGCTGAAGTTTCAGCACCCCTGCTAAGGAAGGCCTTCACGCCTGTTAAGTAGTAGGGTGATTATGTGCATACATGATTTCACTATTATCTCAAGTTGCCAGTGGAGGTGTTATGAACCCTCCATCCTTCTTCCTCCCTCCCAAATAGCCCTATCCCCAAGATCTCATACAAAAATTTTGCTCCCCAGTGTTCTTTGTTCTTTGGTATAAGCAAGGGACTTCCTTGTCTGACTAGCTAGCAAGGTGCCTGTTGCCATTATCCAACATGGAAAGCCTATGAACATCTCTCAAAATCCTCACCAAACTTTCCTTCGCCACCTCCAGGCCCTGAGCCACAGGGCTCAGCATAGTGTAGTAGTGTCAGTGTCAGACGAAGACCTAGGAGGCCAGGGTTCAATCCCCACGGTCATGAAGTGGGCTTGGTGATGCAAGGCCAGTCACTATCTCTCAGTCCAACCTTGTGAGGAGGGGGAGAGCCAAGGGAAAGCTCCTTGGAGGAGAAATATGATAGATGATAGAGTAGATAGATAGATGATAGATATAGATAGATGATAGATAGAGATAGATGATATAGATGGTAGATAGATGATAAATAGATGATAGATGGATAGATAGATAGATAGATAGATGATAGATAGATAGATAGATAGATAGATGATAGATAGATAGATAGATAGATAGAGAGAGAGAGAGAGAGAGAGAGAGAGATAGATAGATAGATAGATAGATAGATAGATAGATAGATGATAGATAGATGATAGATGATAGATAGATAGATAGATAGATAGATAGATAGATAGATAGATAGATGATAGATAGATGATAGATAGATGATAGATAGATAGATAGATGATAGATAGATGATAGATAGATGATAGATAGATAGATAGATGATAGATAGAGATAGATGGATGGATAGATAGATAGATAGATGATAGATAGATAGATAGATAGATAGATAGATAGATAGATAGATGATAGATAGATAGATGATAGATAGATAGATGATAGATGATAGATGATAGATAGATAGATGATAGATAGATGATAGATAGATAGATAGATAGATAGATAGATGATAGATAGATGATAGATAGATAGATAGATAGATAGATAGATAGATAGATAGATAGATTTGGGACCTTGAAAAGAGGGAAAGGCTGGATGGTGGTGGATGATCATGCAGCACATAATTAAACTATGGAACACACTCTCCCATAAGGCAGTGGTGGCCACCAACTTGGGTGGTTTTGAAAGAGGATTTATGAAGAATTAGGCTATCAATGACTACTAGCCATGATGGCTTTGCTCCGCCTCAATGATCGGAAGCAATAATGCTTTTGAATATTGGTTTCCGGAACCCAGAAGCTGTCAGGATGCTGTTAGCGGCTCCTGGCTGGTTGCCCAGGAAAGTATTGAGACAAGGAAAAGTTTCTTATCATCCTTTTTTATTTCAATATTACAGAGAGAGGCTATAGAACCCAGCCTCTTGGATAATGGCGTTGTCCCGAGTGAATCTCTACCCCCGTCTCTTCCACTTCCTCATTCGTCATTCTCATTGTTTCCTCGCTGGGTGCTGCTAAGTGTCCTCTGTCTTTGAGCTCTTTGCTCTCCTACTTTTAAGGCTCACCAGGTTCTGGGAGATGGAGGGTCTGGAATGCTTACTAGTGACACCATGTCAGGCAGCTGCCACTCTGGTCCTGCCTCCTCCTCTCCCATTATTTCCCAACTTTCCCCCTCATCTGCCTCTGAGCTGTGACCTCGCTCAAACCACTGTTGTAAACCTATACTGCCTTCCTCTGAAGGGTCAGGATGGGGAGGTGGTCTCCACCATTCCTCCTCTGCCCAGTCCCTGACACAAGAAGGGAGAGTGCTGTGGCACTTGGATCCTGCTTGCAGGTTTCTCACATGCATCTGGTTGGCCATTATGAGAACAGGATGCTGGACTAGATGGGACTTTGGCCTGATCCAGCAGGCTTTTATTATGTGCTTATATTCTTATGAGAATATTACTGGAGGAAAGATTGGCATTCTGTTCCGTGTAATGGCCATACTGTGGAATGTGTGCTGCAGAATCATAGAGTTGGAAGGTCCCTCAAGGTTCATCTCGTTCAGTGTTCTTCAACCTTGGGTTCCCAGGTGCTATTGGACTACAATACCCATCATTCCCAGCCAATTACACTTTTTTTTTTCATTTCGTATCTGTCAGGGAACTGCCATCAGCTCAGATGCGAGAGGTGGAAGGGCAGTTGTGTTACAGAGAGCCTCCGAAGATCTTGCGAAGCAGTTCCTCCTCTGGCGAGACGGAGGTGGAGATTCACTTGGGACAATGCCATTATCCAAGAGGCTGGGTTCTATAGCCTTTCTCTGTAAAGTCTGAAATAAAAAAAGGTCTGTAATAAACTTTCCCTTGTCTCAATACTTTCCTGGGCAACCAGCCAGGAGCCATTGACAGCACCCTGACACCTGCGATTACTGCCTGGACACAGTTTGGCAGCCCTAAGTTTGAGAACGTCAGCAGCCCACATTAGGCCTGTGAACCCAATGTCCTCCCAATTGCTATAGTTCCACCCTGAATTCTAGATCCTGTATCAGGCTGGAGTTAGATGGCTGACTTAGGCCCATTCATTTTCAGTGGGTCTACTTTGAGTAGGACACAGCATTGGATACAACCTTATGATTCTATGCTTTGTTTTAGGGGGAGGTGGAAATCATATTAGAAGGATGAAAAGGGCTAATATATACAAATCAATCGGATTCAGTTAAAGGAAACTAGTTACCATGGTAAATCAAGGGTCAGATGTAGCATTTCTACACATTTTTTACTCATCCTTCAGTTCTATGCCACGATTCAGACACATTTTGGGGTGCTTACACAAAATGTCAAGCAGCAATAACACAAGTGCAGTAACATCATAATGAAACGTGAGTCAAAACCAAAGGAGAGCATAGGCTTAAGAGATCTCTCTACTTTCCAGTCTCCCCTAACTGAGTTGCATCCAACAAAGTTTGACTCAGAGTAGACCCATTGGAATTAATGTCCACCAATTCAAATTGTGTCCACTAATTTCTACTCTTATGACTACCATTGGAGATGACCCATGGATTGGAGTCGGGGGACCTTTGGCCCCCCAGATGTTGCAGGACTCCTCACTCCCATCAGCGCTGGACAGGATGACTAGCAATCAGGGATGATGGGATCTGTAGTCCAACAACATCTGGAGATGTTCACCGGTTTTTGCTCCTGCCACAGATCATATCCTGAGCAGCTGTTTTGGATAAACAAAAGAAAACCTCAGGAGGGTAAACATGTGATGAACGTGATGTATAGCTTGATTCTAAACATAGAATCAAAGAAAAACACGCCATACTTCACTTGGTCGGCCAACAGAGAAGTGGAACGGCAGCCTGCAACTTCCCCAAATTGTTTACTAACCAAAAACAATTCTTAGAGGTTTGATAAGGGGAGGGGGTAAATTTATCAAAGGGCAATCCAGTCCTTTTCACTGCTATTGCTTCCAATGGAAGAGGCAAGCATAGGATTTAGTTACTTGCATTTATATGGACTTCCTTTTAGTAGGATCACTAATACTACTTGAGACCCACTTTTGACCATGATCAATGCTATTTTTCTAGAAAAAGAGGTGCCAGAACTCACCATGAACACCTCTGTTGTTCTCTTATAATGGCAATGGCGCCCACCTGAGAGGTGCCAGAACTGGTGAGTTCCGGGTGAAAAATAGCCCTGGCCATGTTAGTCAAGTATATAGGAAGTAGTAATGTTTTTGGTTTGACCCAACCAAGGCTAAGCATAATGATATAATAAGGGCCCTGCCAGATCTGGTCAAAAGCCCATTTAGGCCAGCACTCTTTGCTCACAGTGGCCAACCACTGCTTCCATATGACATGGTGCCAACCCCAATGTTTTACCATGCACCAACCACAGATCTTTTTATTTACCAGTGTTTCGAGCTTGTGTAAGAACATAATGCGAGCCTTCCTGGATCAGGCCAAAGTCCCAACTAGTCTAGCATCCTGTTCTCATGGTGGCCAATCAGATGCCTATGAGAAGCCCGCAAGCAGGACCTGAGTGCCACATCAGCTCTCCTCATTGCGATTCCCTGCAGCTGGTTTTCAATGAAGCTAATGGTGGCTCGCAGCCATTGTTTGCCAGAATAACTTGGGAAAGGGACAGAATAACTTGGGAAAGGGTGTGGCCGGCTTCCTGGAGCACCGAGGTAGCTCAGTTGGTAGAGCATCTCAAGGGTCATGGGTTCAAGTCCCATGTTGTGTGAATGATTCCTGTACTGGTGGAGGTTGGAGCAGATAACCCTTATGGTGCCTTTCAGCTCTACAATTCTGTGGTTCTGTAATTCTGTGAATAGGCAGGAGTCAACCCTGATAACATTTCAGCACCTGCTAAAAGCATCTCTGTGCTCCAAGGTCTCGGCTCATGTTTGATGCCCGAAGGTTTTCTTTATTATTATTTCAATGTGAATGTCATGCTCTAGATTTGGCATTCTCTGACTGCTCATGCAATGATGGGTGTGCAAGCATAAGGGTGAGAATTAGGGTTGTGCAATATGAAATCCAGTGCAAAAGTTGTGCAAGTGGGAGCTAGTTGTGCAAACGGCTTTGCAACAAGAAGTATTGGGGCCATAGGAATATGTTCAGTTACCAGCCATAAGAAACACACCAGCTTCCAGTGCCTTCTCTTGCTCCAGCAAACCTAGTACACCAGTAAGGGACTTTAACTTAGCACTGCATTGTATTTCTCCCTATATTTTTGAAATCTGTTATTCACCTCCTTGAGACTGGGAATTGTTTGATAAAATGAGTAAAAATAAACAGGAGCTCTCTCCACAATTACAATATTTTGTTGTGGATTCCTCTTTTAAGCAGCTGAGGGGTTAATTCTGAGTGCACAAACCTCCCTACCAAATCGCCTACACAGCCCTTTTCTTCACAGTCAAAATCTGCTTTCAAAAAAAGAAGGCTGATTGTCAAGAATTCATGCATCCGTTTTGAGAATCTACCCTGCTGCCAGATTCGGCTTTAAAAAATTCAGCAAGCATGGAACACCATTTCCCAGCCACCCCTTTATTTCAACCATTGGATTCTAGCTGTAATAAATGCCAAAGGTTGGAATGCAGGGAATAAATTATCTGGCACATCAACAGTCCATTTTGCTTTCAGCATCCTCTGAAGGCAAAGATACATGACCAATATTTAGTCCATTGCAATGCAAAAGCAGAATTCTCTCCCAAGTGAGGCCCACCTGGCGCCACCTTTGACATCTTTTTGGTGCATTTGCTAAATTACAACAGGTGATCATAGCTGATGAGCTGACGATGTTTTGCTCTTGCTGTTGTGGATGTGATTCTCTGGGTTCTTGTTTATTTATCTCATGTTTCTCTTCTCTATTTCTGTATCAGTCCACTAATAAAACAAAGAAATACTATTAATAACAGTGAGGAGCATCTGACCCGTCACTGTAGATAACAGGAAGTTGGGCTACTGAGTCTAATCCTTCCGGCCTCTTATTATTATTTGTTTTAAACGACTGGACAAATTTATGAAGGTTTCTCGTGAGATACTCATGATAGTAAACCCGTCTGCTCAGGAACAGAATAGCACCAAATACAAATTTCAGGGGAGCATCAAGAGGGGGGGGCTAAACATTCCCCTCCAAGAAGATACAGTACAAACATTTTACAGGTCCTCACATTGCAATATTTAGGCTGTGTACACATTTAAAGCACATTTAAGGCACATCCTCGCAAGAATCCTGGGAACTATAGGCTGTTAAGTGCGCTGCAATCCATGAAAGACAGCGCTTGTTATCTCAAACTCCAAGGTCTTGTTCTCTGAAGGCCTCAGGTATCACAACAATCCTATGGAACCTCTGCCAAATACCTAAAGGATCTACTACTCCCTTCCCATCGAAGAGCTTTGATGCTTGCTTTCCCCTCTGCAGTGACCAAAGGCAGATTCTCACACATTCCATTTCAAGCCCATTTGTGTGCCTGCAGTCAAGAAGTACTTGATTTGATGGACCACATTCTCTTAGATTGCCCTTTACACTGCAGACCTCGCCAACTGATGCTGAGCAAAATGTCGGACATCCGGCCCACAACTCCGAGAAGAAGCCAAATAAGGTTTCTCCTGGCAGATCCAGACAAAGACATTACTGCTTCCTTTTTAGCCACAATTTTCCCCGAAAGGGTTCCCAATGAACTATCCTTTCAGGAAATAGACAGGGCGTGGCAGAATATCCAAATGCACATGACCATAGTGTGACCTTATAATCCTTGATAGCTTCACCCTTGTCTTCTTAATTATTCCAGCTACTTGAAATGTTTTATGTTAGTTTCTGTTTGCCACTGTGCAGTGCTTTGGAGTCACAAGACTCTGTTTACATTCCAGAGACATTCCAGGCTGTTGGAAGTCTCACAGAAGGCAGGAGAGGGATGTGACGTTACTGGTTTCCTGTTCCTTTGTTTCAGTTGCTCTCTGCCTTTCACAGAGAGAGGATGTGTTTTCTGTCTGCGTAGTAAGAAATAAAGCATAGCGATGTAGCCATAAATCTCATCACTTCCGCGTGCTGCTTTGACTCTCTGCTGAATGGGAATGTGCCTGGAGCCTCATCAAAGGCTCAGGTCATTAATCACGTCGGAGGGTGATTCTGGAAGATGAGCTTTATCAGCTCGATTGAGCGGAGATTCCGACATTTTATACTGTGATGACAATAAAGGTATTTGATTGACTGATGTGTGCTGGGAATTGTAGCTCTATGAGAGGTAAGAATGTAAGAAGAGCCTGCTGGATCAGCCCAATGGCCCATCTAGTCCACCATCCTGTCCTCATTGTGGCCACCCAGATAACCCTGAAGCAGCACCTGAGCACAAGAGTCCCTCTCCTCTCCTGTGGTTCCCAGCAAGTGGTATTCAGAAGCATTGCCACCTCTGGCCTTGCAGGCAGAGCATAGCCATCATTCCAAGTAGCCATGGATAGCCTTATATTTCATGAATGCGTCCAGTTCTCTTTTAAAGCCAACCAGGTTGGTGGCCCTCACTGCCTCCTTCAGGAATCAGTATACAGTGGTACCTCGGGTTAAGGACTTAATTCATTCCGGAGATCCGTTCTTAACCTGAAACTGTTCTTAACCTGAAGCAACACTTTAGCTAATGGGGCCTCCTGCTGTCACCGCACCACTACTGCGCAATTTCTGTTCTCATCCTGAAGCAAAGTTCTTAACCCAAGGTACTATTTCTGGGTTAGCCGAGTCTGTAGCCTGAAGCGTATGTAACCTGAGGCGTCTGTAACCCGAGGTACCACTGTACCTGAAGGAGCGTCTCCACCCCCATTGTTCTCGCCCGGACACTGAGGCCCAGCTCCAAGGGCCTTCTGGCGGTTCCCTCACTGCAAGAAGTGAGGTTACAGGGAACCAGGCAGAGGGCCTTCTCAGTAGTGGCACCCACCCTGTGGAACACCCTCCCACCAGATGTCAAGGAAATAAACAACTATCTGGGGCAACTCAGCCAGATGGGCAGGGTATAAATAATAAGTTGTTGTTGTTGTTTCATAGTTTAGCTATACGCCACATGAATAAGTAAACTACAGTTTCCGAGATTCTTTGTAGGGGAGGAACGATGCATACACAGCCCGAGTGTTGTCCTGCAAAACTAGTCATCATCCTCTTGTTCATCCTTATATTATTATTATTATTATTGGAATTTATATACCACCCTATACCCGGAGGTCTCAGGGCGGTTCACAGAAAAGATCACAATATATAAAATCAAAATAAAAACAGCAACCCAATAACAGCCCCCGCAAAAGAGATCCACATTTTAAAAGGGTATAGGATGTTGATCAGGTCAACCCAAGGCCTGGTTAAAAAGGAACATTTTTGCCTGGCACCTAAAGGTGTGTAATGAAGGCACCAGGTGAACTTCCCTGGGGAGAACATTCCACATTAGGGAGATGGAACCATTAAATCAAAGTGCTGTGCAAATTGATAATGCGCCAGCAATCGTGCAAAATAAAATGGCCTTTCTTTCAGCCTTAATCATGATCTACAGAAGCTGTGATCGGAATTTCACCCAAGCGCCCAAGGCTTGTTTTTGCACCTCTTAGCGTTGCTAAAATTACAACCAGGCAGGAAACCAGAGAAACTAGCTGTGTCGGCCACCAGATGGCTCCTAAAAATAGGACAGCGAGAAGCGTTTCCCTCCACCCCACACACATATGCCGAGTTCATCAAAATGTTGCGCATTTGATTCAAATTGAGGACTTGTTTACTCCATCAAGAACCAGACCTTGCTGCTGCTGTGTATCTTTTAATTACTCTTTATCTTAGAAATTCGTTTTTCACATTTCAGACTGTGCAGTCCTTAAGGTGTTTATCCCAATGTCAATCAATGGGACTCCTAGGTAAGTGTGTGCAAGATTACAACCTAATTTGTACAGTCTATTTTAGGTGGAATAATAATAATAAAAAATTTTATTTATACCCCGCCCTCCCCAGCCTAGACCGGGCTCAGGACGGCTAACACCAGGTATAAAAACAATTGATTAAAATACAACTTAAAAACAAGATTAAAATACAACATTAAAATGCAGCCTCATTTCAGTAGAACTCAAATCAAAAAACTTTTTAGGGATGAAAACGTCGAATCTTCACCAAGGCAACTATCCATGTGAGTTAGAATACCAGAGTGTTTAAATTAAGCAGGTAGGCTTCCAGGAAAGAAATCCAAATAATCAGCAATAATAAGAAGGTAAAATCACAATCACAATCATAATAGCAATAATAGTTTGCTCAGGTGCATGCATGAAATATTTCATGAACAAATACACCAGTCAATGATTTAGTCCATCTAAGGTCAGGTTTTCCCAAACTTGAGTCTCTCTAGCTGTTTTTTTGGACTACAACTCCCATCATCCCAAGCTAGCAGGAACAGTGGCTAGGGATGATGGGAACTGTAGTCCAAAAACAGCTAGAGACCCAAGTTTGGGAAACCCAGATCTAGGTCATAGCACAGGACTAGGGAACCTGGAGTCCTCCAAATGTAGAACTCCCATCATTCCTTGGCCATTGGCCATGCTAACAGGGACTGATTGGAGCTGCTACAGCAATTTGCAGTACAGTTTTAACAATTTACAAACAATTACCAAACAATCAACATAAAAAGAGAATTCCGAAGAATCTCCTGAACTTTCCTCCTCCCCTTTGTGGGTCCTTTTCCTCCTGCCTCTTATCTATTAGTCCAAATCTTTTCAATCTTCACTATACGCAAAATTCAACATTAAGCTACAAGTGTGGTTCCAATCCTACTAATAATTTTAATTGCTTACAATGGTTTTTTAAGGTAAATTATATGTTTTCCCCATTCCTTATTGAAATTTTGGTCTTCCTGGTTTCTGATTCTTCCCGTCATTATAGCCATTTCAGCATAGTCCATTAACTTCATCTGCCATTCTTCTATGGTTGGGACTCTATCTTCTTTCCATCTCTAGGCTAATAACATCCGAGCAGCAGTGGTCGCATAAACAGCCTTTTCTGATCCATTGGAATTTCTTCACTGTTAGATGTCCCCTGTGTTACAGTGGCCCCTCTCCTAAAATTCAGGCATTTTGTGCCACCCGTTCCAGCAAAGATTCAGCAGGCATCCTCCTTTTTGACTTTCCAATGTCGCTTGAGGACTTTATTAAAAATGCCAACAGGCTCATGAGCTGTGTAAAGACTTTTTTTATTAGCCGGGCATTTCTTAATGGTAATTTTGTGCTGTTTCTTAACAGTTTTGTTGTTTACATATAATTGTATGCTGCCCTGAAGTTTTATGAGGTGGTGGTACATGAACATCTTTATAAATAAATCATCTGGGAGGACAGAGGTTCCCTGGCTGCATGACATTATGCACATTGTATTAGAGAAGAAGAAGAAGAAGAAGAAGAAGAAGAAGAAGAAGAAGAAGAAGAGGAAGAAGAAGAAGAATTTATTATTTATACCCCGACCATCTGGCTGGGTTTCCCCAGCCTCCCCAGAGTCCAGCAAAATATTAAAATACAATAATTCATCAAATATTAAAAGCTTCCCTAAACAGGGCTGCCTTCAGATGTCTTCTAAAAGTTCAGGTAGTTGTTTATTTCCTTGACATCTGATGGGAGGGCGTTCCACAATGCAGGTGCCACTACAGAGAAGGCCCTCTGCCTGATTCCCTGTAACTTGTGAAGGAACTGCTAGAAGGCCCTCATTGCTGGACCTCAGTGTCTGGGCAGAACTATGGGGGTGGAGACGCTCCTTCAGGTATACTGAAATGAACAGGACACATTTCCATGAAACACTAAATAAAATGGTTTTGATCCCTTTGAGATGCCCCCAACTGGAATGTACATAGCCTTCCTCATTTTTCCAGCACTTTACAAGAAAACTTTCAAGCCTCTCAGAAACACGTTAAGGCAACAAACCTAGAACCACTTCTCTAATAGTGCATTTACCTGCGCTAGACATTTAAAGCAATATCACACCACTTTAATCAGCCATGTCGTCTCCCCAATAATCCTGGAAACTGTAGTTTGTTAAGGGTGCTGAGAACCCCTTGCGGAGATACAATTTGCTGAGTGTTTTTACAGTCAATCCCTCTTCCCAGGGAATTCTGGGAATTCCAGCCCTGTGAAGGGAATGGGGCCTCCTAACAACTCTTAGGACCTGCAAGAAACTACAGTTCCCTGAATTCTTTGTGGGAAACCATGACTGTTTAGTGTTTAGTGCAGAGGGGTCCTGCAAGCTCCACTGCAATCAATGAGACTTGCTTCTGACTGGAAATGCATAGTTTTGAACTATTAGACTTATTTCTCAGCAGATCACTCATGATCTGTTCAAGGGCGTTTGGGGGAATCTCATCTTGGAGCCTGTAGTGAGGCATTACAAGGGGTTTATACAGAGGCGGCAGCCATTCCCCAAAAATAGTCCCAAAGTGACTTAACAATCAATTCTGCTTTCTAAGGAACTCTGGGGATTGTACCTCTGGAAGGGAAAGAGGGTCATCCTAGCAATTCAGCACCCTTAGCAAACGATACTTCCCAGAATCCTTTGGGGGAAGCTATGACTGTTTAAACTGGTATCATAGTGCATTAAATGTATGGTGAGCATGTGGCCAATAGCCAGGGCCAGATTTAGGTTTGAGGAGGCCCTAAGCTACTGAAGGTAATGGGGCCCTTTATATGTCCAGCTGTCCTTTGCCAACAACAAATTGTCACTTTTTTGTGTGTTGAATATATGCTACATGGTAATTTATGGACCTGCAAGAAGATCAAACCTATCCATTCTGAAGGAAATCAACCCTGAGTGCTCACTGGAAGGACAGATCCTGAAGCTGAGGCTCCAATACTTTGGCCACCTCATGAGAAGAGAAGACTCCTTGGAAAAGACCCTGATGTTGGGAAAGATGGAGGGCACAAGGAGAAGGGGAAGACAGAGGATGAGATGGTTGGACAGTGTTCTCAAAGCTACGAACATGAGTTTGACCAAACTGTGGGAGGCAGTGGAAGACAGGAGTGCCTGGTGTGCTCTGGTCCAGGGGGTCACGAAGAGTCGGACACGACTAAACAACAACAAAATAGCTATCTAAAACCATTTGCACATAGCAAAATATGTATTTTATCAAAGTAATTGTTGAACTGAAAAACAATTAGGAAGCAACATATTGTGGGGAGCGGGGCAAGAAAGTGGGGCCCTAAGCTATAGCTTGTTTAGCTTATACATAAATCTGGCACTGCCAATAACCAATCCACTCATCTTAAGGGGATCATGAAAGACACCTCAAATGTCATATTGCTAGCATCAAAATAACCCAAGGAAATGGAGACGACAAATTGCAGCAGTCCTGGGTAAATAGATCAAGGTGTTGTTGTTTTTAAAGCCTAGCATGCATACTGATTTATTTAACAACAACAACAACAATTTTTAAAATAAGACTGCAATCTTTCACACAGTACTATTGACGTTAACACCACACATTTAGGCTCCTGCAGTAAGAGGAGCCAGTGTAATTCTGATGCAAGGAAATAAACAGTCAGTCGGAGATGGGGTCTAAAATGAAACCTAGGTTTTATGGCCGCCTAGTGGTCGAGGCAGGGAACCCTTTCAGCTCAGATGAACTTCCACACACGTAAGCACTTCAAGTAAGATCGAAAGACTCTCGGCTGAGAATCTGGAACAAAATGCATCACATTGCACAAACAAAGAGATGAAGAACCTTTTGGGCAATCTTTTCGGACCGTTCAGCAGTAGGTTTTAATCAGGCATGGTGAATCAGATCTAGCTGAATTACAACTCCCATCATGCCTGCTGTGGCCGATGGGAGTTGTAGTTCAGCAACATCTGAAGGTCAACAGTGCCCCACACCTGATGTAATTATTACAGAGGGGATAAAACAAGTAAACTGGCTATAGTGAGGGCAGCTTAAAATGCAAGAAAGAGAAACATGAAGGAAGAAGAGTGAACCTCAAACTTTAAAGCACTATTGTTGTTGTTGTTTAGTCGTTTAGTCGTGTCCGACTCTTCATGACCCCATGGACCAGAGCACGCCAGGCACTCCTGTCTTCCACTGGTCAAACTCATGTTGGTAGCTTCGAGAACACTGTCCAACCATCTCGTCCTCTGTCGTCCCCTTCTCCTTGTGTCTTTCCCAACATCAGGGTCTTTTCCAGGGAGTCTTCTCTTCTCATGAGGTGGCCAAAGTACTGGAGCCTCAGCTTCAGGATCTGTCCTTCCAGTGAGCACTCAGGGCTGATTTCCTTCAGAATGGATAGGTTTGATCTTCTTGCAGTCCATGGGACTCTCAAGAGTCTTCTCCAGCACCATAATTCAACAGCATCAATTCTTCGGCGATCAGCCTCCTTTATGGTCCAGCTCTCACTCCCATACGTCACTAAAAGCACTATTAAACGGTCCCAAAGTATTCTGGGAGCTGTCAACAGTGCTGAGAGTTGTTAGAAGACCCCTAGTTCCCTTGCAGAGCTAAAATTCCCAGATATCCTGGTTGTTAAACTACTTTGGGAACTGTAGCTCTGTGAGGGGAATAAAGGTCTCCTGACAACTCAGCACCCTCTACAAACTACAGCTCCCAGAATTCTTTTGGGGGAAGCGATGATTGCTTGCCTTAAAGTGTCGTCACAGTACTTTATTAAAAACCATTGTAAACAGTTAAAATCGTTAGTGGGATTGGAATAACACTTGCAGTGTAACGATGAATTTTGGACATAATGGAGATATAAAAATTTGGATTATTATAAAAGATGCAGAAGGAAAGGATTAACAATAAGACCCACAAAGGGGAGGAGGAAAGTCCAGTTGCTTTCTTATATTATGTTGTAAATTTAAATCTGAAAAATCAAATTAAAGCATTATATTAAAAAAATAAAAATAAAGTGTCATCACAGTACTTTAAATGGATGGTGTGAATGGGGTCTACATTTCATTCAGAAAAGACCCACTGAAATAAATGAACCTACATTAGACTGTGTACACACTATACCTTTAAGTCCCATTCAAAGCCCCTTCTTTCCCTCAAAGAATTCTGGGTGCTGTAGTTTGTTAAGGGTGGCTGGGCATTGTAATTATGTGAGGGGTAAACTACAGAATTCTTGGAGACAAAGGATGTGCTTCGAATGTGACTTAAAGGTACACAGTCTCACTCAGTGAAGTCCATTAATTTCAAAGAATCTGTTCTGAGTATGGCTAATGTTGGTTGCAACCAACGATTGCCATCTCAGGGCTCCTTTGGGAGGAATGGTGGGATATAAATTGAATTAAATAAATATTTGAATAAATGAATAAATGCACTTTGGTGGAATGTGTAAAGGTAAAGGGACCCCTGACCATTAAATCCAGTCGTGACCGACTCTGGGGTTGCGGCACTCATCTCGCTTTATTGGCCAAGGGAGCCGGCGTACAGCTTCCAGGTCATGTGGCCAGCATGACTAAGCTGCTTCTGGCGAACCAGAGCAGCGCATGGAAACGCCGTTTACCTTCCCGCCAGAGCGGTACCTATTTATCTACTTGCACTTTGACGTGCTTTCGAACTGCTAGGTGGGCAGGAGCAGGGACCGAGCAACAGGAGCTCACCCCGTCACGGGGATTCGAACTGCCAACCTTCTGATCGGCAAGTCCTAGGCTCTGTGGTTTAACCCACAGCGTACAGGCACAATATTGGAATTTGCTTGTAACCCACATTGGAAGCCAATCCCGGTTGCAGTAACTATAAATATAATAGCATTGATTGTTGTTGTTCTTTAAGTTCAATATATTTATTGAGACGTGGGATGTGTAACTGTAATAAAAACCAGCACAATAAATATAGGATATGCATGCCATAAATAAGAAGATGAAGATACCAGAAATCTTATGGATGAACAGGGACTGTATTGATTTCAGAATGTGTATCTTCAGCTATTAACAACACAATCCTACACATGTCTACTCAGAAAAAAGCCACATAGATTTCAGTGGGAGCTATAGTCTGGCCACAGCTGGAGGCTCACAGAGTAGACCCATTGGAATTAGTGGCTAAGACTAAATCAGATCTATTCATTACAATGGGTCTACTCTGACGCTTGTATTGTGCGAATGAAAGGAGAAATGGTTATAATGATTAAGTGGCACATCACACCTCAAAAAATCATTTCAGATTACTGGCATTGCAGACTTTATACTGCAAATGTACATCGGATGCAGGGATGCTTTAGCATCTGTGCAGAATGTGTCCATTTTGGTACTAGAAGAAAGGTTCCTTTCCCTTTGAGAACAGCAGTTACTTGGCTGGTCTCCGCAAACCAATATTTCCCCCCCCCCCATTAGCTGTTGCTGCAAACTTGGTCCTTTTTGGGTATATGGTCAGCCACAATGCAGTCTTACATTTCGCTGGAGATAAGCCCCGTTAAACACATTGTGGGCTACTTTTGAATAAATATGCCTAAGCCACAATTCATACTGAATATATACACACACACACACACACACACACACACACACAAGCACATAGTATGGTGTGTTAGGGGAGGGGGTAGGTAAAGGTAAAGGTAAAGGACCCCTGGATGGTTTGTTGTTGTTTAGTCGTTTAGTTGTGTCCGACTCTTCGTGACCCCCTGGACCAGAGCACGCCAGGCACTCCTGTCTTCCACTGCCTCCCGCAGTTTAGTCCAACTCATGTTTGTAGCTTCGACAACACTGTCCAACCATCTCGTCCTCTGTCGTCCCCTTCTCCTTGTGCCCTCAATCTTTCCCAACATCAAGATCTTTTCCAAGGAGTCTTCTCATGAGGCGGCCAAAGTATTGGAGCCTAAGCTTCAGGATCTGTCCTTCCAGTGAGCACTCAGGGCTGATTTCCTTCAGAATGGATAGGTTTGATCTTCTTGCAGTCCATGGGACTCTCAAGAGTCTCCTCCAGCACCATAATTCAACAGCATCAATTCTTCGGCGATCAGCCTTCTTTATGGTCCAGCTCTCACTTCCATACATCACTACTGGGAAGACCATGGCTTTAACTATACGGACCTTTAACAGCAAGCTGATGTCTCTAGATGGTTAAGTGCAGTCAAAGGCGGCCATGGGGTTGTGCCCTCATCTCACTTTCAGGCCAAGGGAGCCAGCATTTATCCACATCATTTGTCCACAGAGTAGGGTCCCTAAGATGGTTGGATGTCTCCTTGTCTGCCTCCTTCCAGCAACTCCAGCAGTCAAGCTGGTGCCAAGCATCTTTCTCTTCTTTCCTTTGGACCACACTGGCAAGACCAAGAGGGGAGTCTTGTGGTCTGGGCAGCCCATAACCTCCATGCAGGCTGCCCAGGTGTGTGCCCCGGGGAGGTCACTTTGGTGCTGCTAAAATCAGGCTACCAGATTTTTTTCAAAGAATCCAGGGACACTTTTTCTTTTTTGAAAAGAGAAAAAAATAGTTATTTTTAAAATGGTTTGTTTGTGTTATTTTAAAAAAAGAAGTAATATCTTCTCTTCTGTGGTCTCCTCTGTCATGCAACCTTCCTCTGGGCCCTGGCCTGCTCTCTTGGCGCGCTAGCCTCCATGGAGTAGGCTTGGGTCGGGCCTGGGCTCGGCCATGTGTCCTTGCCCTCCCGGTGCTCTACCTCTCCTCTTTAGCAGCAGCAGTGGCAGCAAGGTTGGGGCTCCCCTTTCTTTCCTCATCCCTCTTTCTCTTCCCTCTCCTTCTCCCTGCGTCAGCTCTGGGGTTTTCCTGGCCCTGGAGTGCCGCTGGGCAGTCGGCCGGGTGCCCAGGTGCTCTCACTACCGGCTCAATTTGGGTCACAGGGGTGTGTGTGTCAGCGGCTCCCCCAGTTGATGCGCCGGGCGTCCCTGGTTCCCCCTCGGCAGTGGCAGTGGCATCCTCAGCAGCCCGGAGCCAGCCTGGTAGCGCAGTTGGCTCTGGCTGGCTTCAGGAGCTGCTCGCTGCCATGGCGCCCGCCATTTTGCCTCGCTGGAAGTCCCCATATAATGTGTCTTGTGCTGTTGAACCATTCACGCAACATTCATTCCCTACTAGTAAATCTACAACACTTAAAATATAAATCTGGGGACATTAAATGAAATCCGGGGACATTCCGGGGACGTATTTTGTCCGGGGACAGATTTGCAAATCCAGGGACTGTCCCCGGGAAACGGGGACGTCTGGTAACCATATGCTAACACAGCAGTTTGATTTCACCCCTGGAGGTGCACTCCATTGTCTCTCAATGCCAACAAGAAGAGTCCAAGCCATATAGGTTGACATATTGAGCAGGAGCTCCCCCTGGAGGTAAGATTAGCAAAATGCTTCACTACCTTTCACAGGAGAGTAAATAACGCCCAATTGATATAACTGTTCTGAGTGATTTGACCAGATCATTTTGAAGATACAACACTGCGAAGTTGTGGGGTGTGCATATTTCTTTCTTCTTGCTATGTCCTGTCCTGAAAGCTTTTCAGTGTAATTATAGGTGTGAGGTTTTTTCCATTGCAATTTTAAACTTTTCATTGATCTTCACTGTATTATTTTGTAGGGACATGAGTGGCACTGTGGTCTAAACCCCTGAGCCTCTTGGGCTTGCCAATCAGAAGATCGGTGGTTCAAATCCCCATGACGGAGTGAGCTCCCGTTGCTCTGTCCCAGCTACTGCCAACCTAGCAGTTCGAAAGCACGCCAGTGCAAGTAGATAAACAGGTACCACTGCAGCGGGAAAGTAAATGGCGTTTTCGTGCGCTTTGCCTTCCATCACGGTGTTCTATTGCTCCAGAAGCAGTTTTGTCCTGCTGTCTGCATGACCCAGAAAGCTGTCTGCAGACAAACGCCAGCTCCCTCGGCCTGAAAGCGAGATGAGTGCAGCAACCCCATAGTCACCTTTGACTAGACTTAACCGTCATGGGGTCCTTTACCTTTACCTATTAAGGGCAGTAAAAACAAAAAAATAAGATTGCATGCATTTCTCCAAAGTGTGTGAATGGGCATTTAAATGGCAAGTGCAGTTCAATGTAAATAAGCAAAAAGTAATATAAATGGGAGGAAATGCAGAGAGAGAGAGAGAGAGAGAGAGAGAGAGAGAGAGAGAAATGATGGAAGGGAGGAGGGAGGGAGGAAGGCAGGAAGGCAGGAAGGCAGGAGGGAAGGAAGGAAGGAAGGAAGGAAGGAAGGAAGGAAGGAAGGAAGGAAGGAAGGAAGGAAGGAAGGGAGCCTAGCTTCACATCTACAAACTAAGGACTTAAGAAGAGTGCTGCTGGGTCAGACGAATGGGCATTGAGTCCAGCATCCTGTTTTTCTCAGTGATCCACCAGGTGCCACAAGCAGAACACGAGAGTGACAGCAGTCCTTGCCCTCTCTTGTTCCCTAGTGACTTACATTCAGGAACGTGCTGCCTCCGATCCTGGCAGCTACATAGACCCAGTTCGTTGACACTGCTCAAAGCAACATGGTGAATTCAAGGGGGGCACCCCACAAATTAGCAATGAGTCCAGTTGGTTGGTTGGTTGGTTGGTTGAGATGCTGGCAACTGCCCAAGGATGCCCAACGGTGAGGCCAGACCTAACTGTACTTGGTAGCTTGACTGCAATTTGTCTAAAACTGTTTTTAATGTTGTATTTTAGATGGTTGTGACCCACCCTGGGACCTTCTGAGAAAGGGCACGTAATAAACATTAATATTTTTTGTGGCCAGGGCATCTAATGCACAGGTGCCAGTGAGAGTTTTTCAATTCTAGTTGATTGCTTTTTCACTTCCTTGAGAAGGAACTTTTCCTCCCTGAATTGATCACTTGAAGTCGGTCATGCAAACCCTCTAGAAACCACAGCTGTTTCTATTGAGATTTTCACTCTCTGCAAAGGTGGTGCTGTGGCAGACTTTGCGTACTTCCGACCTCTGCTGGCAAGTGTCGGTCTATCCTCTGTTTGATTTGAAATGAGAATAACTTTACCATTTCTTGTCTTCTGCTGCCATCTTCAGGTATCTCCTAAGCAGAGGTGGAATTGGATGTATAGTGGTACCTCAGGTTACATAGGCTTCAGGTTACAGACTCCGCTAACCCAGAAATAGTGCTTCAGGTTAAGAACTTTGCTTCAGGATGAGAACAAAAATCTTGCGGTGGCAGCGCGGCAGCAGCAGGAGGCCCCATTAGCTAAAGTGGTGCTTCAGGTTAAGAACAGTTTCAGGTTAAGAACCGACCTCCGGAACGAATTAAGTACTTAACCCGAGGTACCACTGTACATGCCTTGTCTATCCTCATTTTGATTTGAAACCAGAAAGGTCGGGGCTTTTCCGTGTTGCTTTCAAAAATCCACATTTTCCAAATCTATTTTGTGCACTCCCCCCCCCCACTTTTATAAATTTTATTTTTGCATTTTCTTATTTTACGTAAACACATGAATTACAAACATAAACATATAATCCCTTCTGACTTCCCTCCCCACCCCACTGTGGATTTTAATATAATGATTTTCCCTTCGGCATCTCTAGCATAACTCTATTTTTATAAATCTATTTTAGCTGCTTCTTTTCACTTCCTTGAAAAGGAATTTCCCCACCCCAAGTAATTGATTCCTTGCTGTCTGTGATGCAAGCTATCTAGAAACCGCAACTTTTTCGATTGAGGCTTTCACTCTGCCAAGAGTGGTGAGATTACTCTGTAAACTTCCTTTATTTCAGGGCAGGCGTTGATAACTGTGTCTACGTCTGACCTCTGCTGGCAAGCATAGGTTTGACTTCACAACCAGAATACTTTGTTTTTCCATTTCTTGGGTTCTGCTGCCATCTTCAGGGCCTTCCTAAGTGGAGAAGAAATCAGGTGCAAATGTTGGGTTTTAATATGGTCAGCAAGAAAACCCACAAATATAGACATGTGTTTGTATAACCAGCTCAAGATAGCTCAGTCAGTAGAGCATGAGACTCTTAATTTCAGGGTCGTGGGTTTGAGCCTCACATTAGGCAAAATATTCCTGCATTGCAGAGGGTAGGACTAGATTGTCCTCATAAAGGTAAAGGGACCCCTGACCATTAGGTCCAGTCATGGCTGACTCAGGGGTTGCGGCGCTCATCTCGCTTTATTGGCCGAGGGAGCCGGCGTACAGCTTCCAGGTCACGAGGCCAGCATGACTAAGCCGCTTCTGGCGAACCAGAGCAGCGCACGGAAATGCCATTTACCTTCCCGCCAGAGTGGTACCTATTTATCTACTCGCACTGATGTGCTTTCAAACTGCGAGGTTGGCAGGAGCAGGGACCGAGCAACGTGAGCTCACCCCGTCGCGGGGATTCGAACTGCCGACCTTCTGATTGGCAAGTCCTAGGCTCTGTGGTTTAACTCACAGCGCCACCCATGTCCCTTAGATTGTCCTAATAGTTCCTTCCAACTCTGCAATTCTATGATTTCATGGTCTGTTTCAGCCATTGTTGTTGTTGTTGTTGTTTAGTCGTGTCTGACTCTTCGTGACCCCATGGACCAGAGCACGCCAGGCACTCCTGTCTTCCACTGCCTCCCGCGGTTTGGTCAAACTCATGCTGGTAGCTTCGAGAACACTGTCCAACCATCTCGTCCTCTGTCGTCCCCTTCTCCTTGAGCCCTCCATCTTTCCCAACATCCGGGGCTTTTCCAGGGAGTCTTCTCTTCTCATTTCAGCCATTAAGTCTTTTTTTTTTCCAAATAGACCCCAATTAGTCCTAAATTCTTTAGGAGGTTTTCTAAACAATCTCCTCTGGAAAATGTGTACAAACACTTGAACATTGATCATGCCTTTAGCTTGCCTGTGTCATGGCTCTGAGTGTGGGGCTGGCCAGGCCAGGAGTTGCCTACAGAGGACCCTGGGAGAGATCCAGTGGGCTGGGAAGATCTCTAGCTGAGTTGGGAGAATCCATGGGAGGGAATCCTGCGAGTGAGATTTCACTTGCAGTATCTCATCTCCCCACCAGCACCTGCTGCCTGGTTCATGGGCTCCACCTGCCTCTCCAGAGCTGCCAGGGATTGGATCTGACTCATCCACCTTACTAACCGTACCACCAATGGTCAGCAGGAGAAAGAAGTCTATGAGCTTGTCTTTAAAAAGTAGCCTATTGTACACAGGTAATACTGACATTGATTGCTCCACCCACTTCTAACCCTGTCTACCACTGCCATGTGCCCCCTTAGAGTGTTGCCCCAAAGGGAATGATGGCACTTGGGGCTGAAAAATGTTCCCCACCACTGTCCTTGGGTTATTGAGATACTGTTGGACCTCATGACCATTTGCCATGCTTCCATGAACTGATGGGAGCTGGTGCATCTTTGGGAAGAGGCACCACATTAGTCTCCTTTTCTATAGAGATGATAGATAGATAGATGATAGATGATAGATAGATAGATAGATAGATAGATAGATAGATGATAGATAGATTAGATAGATAGATAGATAGATAGATAGATAGATAGATAGATGATAGATAGATGATAGATAGATAGATAGATAGATAGATGATAGATGATAGATAGATGATAGAAGATGGGGGGGAGAGAGAGAAGATAGAAGATAGATAATAGAGAGAGAGAGACAGAGAAAGAAATAAGAAAGAAAGAAAGAAAGAAAGAAAGAAAGAAAGAAAGAAAGATGATAGATTAGATAGATAGATGATAGATAGATAGATAGATAGATAGATAGATAGATAGATAGATGATAGATAGATAGATAGATAGATGATAGATAGATAGATTAGATAAATAGATGATAGATAGATAGATGATAGATAAATAGATAGATATAGATATAGATATAGATATAGATATAGATATAGATAGATAGATAGATAGATAGATAGATGATAGATAGATAGATGATAGATGATAGACAGATAGATAGATAGATGATAGATAGATAGATAGATAGATAGATAGATAGATAGATAGATGATAGATATAGATAGATAGAGATAGAGATAGATAGATGATAGATAGATAGATAGATAGATAGATAGATAGATAGATAGATAGATGATGGATAGATAGATAGATAGATAGATAGATATAGATAGATAGATGAGAGAGAGAGAGAGAGAGAGAGAGAGAGAGAGAGAGAGATGATAGATAGATATAGATAGATGAGAGAGAGAGAGAGAGAGATGATAGATAGATAGATAGATTATAGATAGATAGATGATAGATGATAGATAGATGATAGATAGATAGATAGATAGAGATGATAGATAGATAGATGATAGATAGATAGATAGATGATAGATAGATAGATAGATAGAGATGATAGAAGATGAGGGGGGGAGAGAGAGAGAGAAGATGATAGACAAATAGATGATGATAGATGATAGATAGATAGATAGATAGATAGATAGATAGATAGATAGATAGATGATAGATAGATAGATAGATGATAGATAGATAGATGATGATAGATAGATAGATAGATGATAGATAGATAGATGATAGATGATAGATAGATAGATAGATAGATAGATGATAGATAGACAGATAGATAGATATAGATACCAAGACTACTTAAAGTAGACCTCATTAATTTAGGTACAATTCAGTTGATCTCCTCTAAGTAGAACTTAGTCTAGTGGAGGCTGAGCCATTAAGGGTAAGGTCCCACCAGTTGCCATCTGCCCATCTGCTTCCCTTATCATGTCATATCAAAGAGTTGGAAGGGACCCTAAGGATCATCTAGTCCAGCTCCCTGCAATGCAAGAATATGCAGCCATCCCACACGGAGATCGAACCTGCAACCTTGGCATTAGCAGCACCACGCTCTAACCAACTGAGCTATCCAAGCCATATACGTATATGGAGATCTTTTTTAATTATAGCAAAATGTGCCCGTGTCCTGCGGGTTCGCTTCTTCCTAGTTTTAGTGGAAATCTCACTAATTATTGATCAGAGAGCTTGCAAAAGCTGGAGGCATTCATTTCAAGGGGGATCTCAGATGAATAATACATTAATGGATTGCAGGGTGACTTGCACAGAGCTACCATTTCCAGCCTCTGCAGTGCTGCAGTAAGCTTGGTTTTGATGCAAGAAAGAACTAAAAACCCGAGTGCAACCAAATTAAAGGTGGGGCATTGCTTCTTAGTTCTCCAAGTCAGCAGAGAAACCATTAGTGATATGAAGTACAGATGTTCAGAGAGCTGGTGCTAGTACTACTAGTTACATCTCAGTGCCTCTCTTTTATCCCCAGAGCTCAAATTCATATTATACAATATCCTCCTTTTTCATTTATCCACACAACTACCCTCTGCAAGGTAGTTTAAACTAAGCGATAGCAACTGGCCAAGATACTCCACAACCACCAGTTGATGACAAGCTCTGGTCTGAGGCCAGATCTCATGGAGAAATCAGGTCAGCGGTTTCTTTTCTTTCTTTCTTCTAAAAAAAGTTTAAAAATATACTTTTCAAGTTTATACATTTCACTAATTTTATGCATTTCAGTAATTTTACAATTATGACATTTCAAAACTTGACTTCCTTCCCCCTTTTTCTGCAGTTCCTTAAATTTATTTTTAATATCTTCTGCATATCCAAATTAACTTAATTTGCTCATTTATTCATCTTCTTTAAATATATACTCTTGTGAAACTGCAGGTTATTACAATGTTTTTATCTGCTTACAATTTATCTGTAAATATTCAATAGACCATTTCCATTCTTTTATTTTAAAAATTGTTATCTTGATTTCTTCTTCCGGTAAGTTTCACCATTTCTGCATATTCCATAAGTTTTTGTATCAGTTCTTCCTTTGCTGGGACTTCTGCTTCTTTCCATTTTGGGGCAAGTAACATCAGGTCAGGGATGCAGGTGGCGCTGTGGGTTAAACCAGAAGGTCGGTAGTTCGAATCCCCGCGACGGGGTGAGCTCCCGTTGTTCGGTCCCTGCTCCTGCCAACCTAGCAGTTCGAAAGCACATCAAAGTGCAAGTAGATAAATAGGTACTGCTCCGGCGGGGAGGTAAACGGCGTTTCCGTGCGCTGCTCTAGTTCATCAGAAGCGGCATAGTCATGCTGGCCACATGAACCAGAAGCTGTACGCCGGCTCCCTCAGCCAATAAAGCGAGATGAGCGCCTCAACCTCAGAGTCGGCCATGACTGGACCTAATGGTCAGGGGTCCCTTTACATCAGGTCTGGAGTTTCAGGACCATGGAGAGCTCTGAGTGAGCAACTTGTTCCATCAGAGGTTGAGAGCAGACTGAGGTCCTTTCAGTTTCTGCCTCCAGACTGCCTCTTCTAGGCTCTACCCCTTTATGGAGGACTTCAGAGCCTTAATGGAGCAGACCTCTGGCCTGAAAATGGGTACTCCATTTCATAACCTGCTTGGTAAGTGCCCAGTGCCAGTAGACCAGTAGATACAGCCTTCGTCTCTGTATCGGGATGCTACTGGATTCATGGCTCATGGCAAGTGATCTACATGGATGACTCTTGCACCAGAATCCTCTCTGCCACACCACATAATAAAAATAATAATAATAATAATAATAATAATAATAATAATAATAATAATAATTTATTTATACCCCACCCATCTGGCTGAGTTTCCCCAGCCACCCTGGGCAGCTCCCAATCGAGTGTTAAAAACAATACAGCATCAAATATTAAAAACTTCCCTAAACAGGGCTGCCTTCAGATGTCTTTTAAAAATAGGGTAGCTGCTTATTTCCTTGAATCTGATGGGAGGGTGTTCCACGGGGTGGGCGCCACTACCAAGAAGGCCCTCTGCCTGGTTTCCTGCAACCTCATTTCTCGCAATGAGGGAACTGCCAGAAGGCCCTCGGCGCTGGATCTCAGTGTCCAGGCTGAACAATGGGGGTGGAGACGCTCCTTCTGGTATACAGGACCGAGGCCGTTTAGGGCTTTAAAGGTCAGCACCAACACTTTGAATTGTGCTCGGAAATGTACAGGGAAACACATGGCCTCGCCAGGCTCTCCTCCTATTTTCGAGGTACCTGAAGAATAGAAAGAAAGTTTAATTCAAACCCCAAAGTTCTTGTTTTGCTTCAGGGGGAGGAAACCTCACTAATTATTGATTAAAGGGTTTGCTCAACCGCAGTTTGTAAGTGAGAATTTTACGAATGACTAATCAATGAATAATACATGGATGTAGCATCTACTCCAAAGCGCTCTGTTTCCTTTTGATAGGCAGACTTAATTGAAGAGAGGGAATCAATGGGAATATCTGATTTTGCTAGCTGTGGGGCTCTTAAAGCAAAATTGGGGATCCGTTGGTGGGAAACGGCTGGTTTATATATATTCATGTGCCTGCCTGATTTAATGAAGGGAAGGAATAGCCTAGCCATGGTTGGGAATACAAACCAGCTGCTCTTAGCACACAGAGAAGGGAACTGTGGTCTTCTAGAAATATTGTTGGCCTCCAACTCCCATCAGCCCCAGCCAGTATGGCCAATGGACAAGGATGCAGGAAGCTGCTGTCTGAAATATCTGCAGGGCACCAGGTTGTGGAAGGCAGTTTTAATGTGACTTTTGCAGCCTATACATTTATGGGTCTGAATCAGATAAGAGCTGGAAATGTAATGAGGTTGAGGGTACGTTTTATCATATGTGGTGGACTTGTAAAAGGGTAAAAAAAGTATTGAGAAATAATTTACAATGAATTAGGGTGTGTTTAAATGTACCGCTCCAAAAAAACAACAGAGTCCTTTTCATTGGGGAGAATTCAGACTGAAATACCCAGGTGTCAAAAAAGGTTATTTATGTATGCCACTACTGCGGCCCATGTTTCATTAGGCCAAAAATTGAAAACAGGTGAGGTCCCAACCAAAGAAGAATGGCAACTTAAACTGATGGAATATGTGCAGCTTGCAAACTTAACATATAGAATAAGGGAACAAGAAGAACGCATGTTTAAAGAAGATTGGGCAATGTTTGCTGAATATATGGGTGAAAAGTGTGTACATGTGAAAACGCTGGTAGCATTAAGATAAATTCAACAGTGTGAATAAATTAGATGGATGCAAGATTGGAATACTGAGTGGTTTGGATTATGTAAAATATGCAGGGATGTGTGGTACCTAAGCCGAATCACAAAAGGAGAAGAAGGGAAGTCATCAATTTAAGATTGTTTAAATGAATATGTTAAAATGTAAATTAGAAAATTAATAATAATAATTATTGAAATAATTAATATAATTTTTGCAGCAGGGAGACTTTTCTAGTTGTGCACGCTTCCTGAATGATGAAGAACACTGATCTTTCATATCTTATTGACCCAGGCTCGCTCACCCTGGTTTTAATAATAGGATTGTCTTTTAGATTTTTCTTTTTACTGTATGTGTTTGTTTACTTGTCCTTGGCGGTTGCTTTGAATTGCCTTGGTAAAAAAAAAAGCAGCCAATAAATAATACAGTGGTACCTCGGTTTACAAATGCCTCAGTTTACAAACGCTTCAGGTTACAAAGTCCGCTAACCTGGAAGAGTTACCTCGAGTTGAGAACTTTGCCCCAGGATGAGAACAGAAATCGTGTGCCAGCGGCATAGCGGCAGCAAGAGGCCCCATTAGCAAAAGCACGGGGTGAGCTCCCGTTGCTCGGTCCCTGCTCCTGCCAACCTAGCAGTTCGAAAGCACGTCAGAGTGCAAGTAGATAAATAGGTACCGCTCCGGCGAGAAGGTAAACGGTGTTTCCGTGCGCTGCTCTGGTTCGCCAGAAGTGGCTTACTCATGCTGGCCACATGACCCGGAAGCTGTACGCCGGCTCCCTCGGTCAATAAAGCGAGATGAGCGCCCCAACCCCAGAGTCGGTCATGACTGGACCTAATGGTCAGGGGTCCCTTTACCTTTACCTTAGTTAAGAACAGTTTCAGGTTAAGAACGGACCTCCAGAATGAATTAAGTTCCTAACTACAGGTACCACTGTAGTAATAATCCAACAGGTATGTTCAGTGCAGAAGAGGTGGAGCCCATGTAAATTCAGACTGAGCAGGAAGTGCTAGGTCTGCTATACATCTGGGGTTCCCTGGACATATCCGAGATTCTGCCCTTAAAAATGGTGCGAGGAGGAAATTCCCAGAATCAGCAAAATGTCGGCTGACGTATGGCAATGGGGACCATATGTGAAAAATGTGAAAAAGTTTATTACTTTTTTTATTTATAATGAACTTTAAAAAATGTTCAGATTCTCTTTTGTAAAAGAAAAACCCCAAATCTTTCCTACTTGGTATCATGTCCGAAGAAATTAAGAAAACAATCAGACCATTATTCATGTACGCAACCACAGCGGTGAAGATCTTAATTGCCAAGGACTGGAAAAGTAATAATGTCCCCACAAAAACAGACTGGTTAGCAAAAAATGATTGAATACTTACACATTGCTAAATCAACAGGGAGAGTAAGAGGAAACACCTTTCAAAAAGTTAATAAGGAATGGACTGTCTTTAAAGAATATGTTGAAAACTATGTGGAGAAGGTAGATCTCCTGACAGACATTGAATGAATCTAGAAAATAAAGAGAATATAACGAAATTACCTTGGAAAATATTTGGAAGAGCAGAGCATCCAAAATGAAATGTGTATAGATTAAATAAATATAAACTAGCACAATGAGAATGGTTGGAAGTCAATTTGCTGAGGATGTGTTCACGTTGGGTATGTATATAGGTAATGTATGTTTTGTAAATATGTATGTGTGTATTGTATTGTTTGATATATGCATTGCATTGTATGTTTAGAGATTCTGATGTACAATGAAGGTATTTAAATGGAAATGGAAAATGTGAAAAAAGTTGCAGAAATCATTTGGGGGGGAGCTTCTCCTCTTTAAAAAAAAGGTCCACAACTTTGGTCCACCAAAGAAGAGTTGTCTGGAAGAGTTACATCATGGGTTTTTGAGAGGATATTTACTGAGACTGTGGCAATCACACAGGGTCCCCGGACATTTAACGGTCTATTGATCCCTGTGCCACCACTGTGCCTGCTTCCCCACTGCCACCAACCCATTACTCTCGAGTAAAACACTGAGTCCAGACAGTTGTTAAAAGTGAACCAAATAAACAAGTTTATTTTACAAACATTAACAAGTTTATGGTTTCTCAGATAATATTTCTGTCAACATCTTAACTTTAGTTTCTTTACTGGCCTATACCTTCCTAGGACCTTCTGACTGATTATCTCAACTGTTTAACTGACTCCTCTTAACAAATTCTCTCACTCTCTCACATCAGACTAGCCCAACCCACAGACTTATCCTCTCTGTCTCTTCTAACTCCAGACTGTCTTCTCAATCACCCTAACTCTAACTCTAACTCTCTTCTCTTGGGTTCCCATTGGTTAGTCCAGGGGTCAGCAACCCACAGCTCCGGAGCCGCATGTGGCTCTTTTACACCTTTGCCGCGGCTCCGGGGCAGATACTAGCGAGGGAAGGAGGTGCATTGTGCGCCCCGACACTCCCCACTGTGGCGGGTGCTGTACTGGCTGCATTAGTCTCGCACTGTCCCGACATCACCTTCCCGCCCGCCCGCCTGCTACATTGTAAGGGGCATGTACGCTGGTCACTGCATTGAAAGGGGGCATGTACGCTGGTCACTGTTTTGATGGGGAGTGAAGAACACACACACACAAAAAGGCAACTTGTTAATTTAACGTTTATTTCTATGAGGAGGAGTAATTCTGAGGGGTCAAACAAAGAAATAATAAAAAGTGACAAAAAAGTTATTTTTATAATGATGAGTTTTGCGGCTCCCAGTTTTTTTTTCTTCGGAAACGGGTCCAAGTGGCTCTTTTTGTCTTAAAGGTTGCAGACCCCTGGGTTAGTCATTTTACAATTAGTTAGCCCTTTCCTTATGAACCCAGTATGATGTTACACACCTAGGAGGGCAAACACCACAGGGACCTTTCACGGGCACCATTTGAGGTACTGATGGGCACATTGGCACCCCAGTGAGACAGAGGGAGGAAGAGAAAGTGTTTCCAAGCGAACGTGGCAACACCTTGCTTATTCCAAAGAGGCAACAGCTAATTCACGATCGTGTAGTTGCTGCACAACGGAAGACAGAGGAGCTGTCCAATGATCCCTCGGGGGTTCATTAGCAACATTTCAGCCGCCGTATTAGATTCTGTCCCCAGAGACGCTGTTCATTAATAAACTGTCATAATAGCGCTGCGTATTTATGTAGTGACATTTAAGTAGAGTTCCGCCAGCTGTCGAGGCATCGTGATCAATCTGAAGCGTGGCCCACCCCCAACCATCTCAAATCTGCAAATCAAGCAGGTTGTAAACATTCATCTGAAACAAACAAACAAAAAATACTAAAAGCAAAACAGAGGTGTGAACATATGGGGTAAAAAAAATTAGAGCTAAATAGGAACTTCAATTAAATCCCAACCGATTGCTTGTATTCCAGGCATGGCCAAACTTGGCCCTCCAGATGTTTTGGGACTACAACTCCCATCACCCCTAACTAACAGGACCGGTGGTCAGGGATGATGGGAATTGTAGTCCCAAAACATCTGGAGGGCCAAGTTTGGCCATGCCTGGTCTAATCTGAACTGAGTTGCATCTCAGGTCTTGAAAATGCACAGCCGATCACCTCAGCTCTTGTGAGCTTAGCTTGTTCATCGTAAGTGCTTCCTTCCCTGTTAGTACAGGGGGAAATGCACAGATGTATGCTGCATTAGAGATTGTCACTTGTCTGCATAAGTTAAAATGTGTAAAAGGAATGCGATTCTGATCTGTGCCTCCCCTCTTTATTCCTAGATCAGAGAGCAGGTATAGAATGGCAGGATTTCAGATCTGGTCCAACCTTAGTCATAGAATCATAGAATCATAGAGTTGGAAGAGACCACAAGGGCCATCGAGTCCAACCCCCTGCCAAGCAGGAAACACCATCAGAGCACTCCTGACATATGGTTGTCAAGCCTCTGCTTAAAGACCTCCAAAGAAGGAGACTCCACCACACTCCTTGGCAGCAAATTCCACTGTCGAACAGCTCTTACTGTCAGGAAGTTCTTCCTAATGTTTAGGTGGAATCTTCTTTCTTGTAGTTTGGATCCATTGCTCCGTGTCCGCTTCTCTGGAGCAGCAGTCTTGCACCACCATCCCCATTTTTTGAGGTTGCTCAAGGTGCGTCACCAATAGTCTTAAATACCTTTGCGACTTTGATCTGATAGAACGTCATATTGATTTTAAAGAGTGAAGACAAGGAGAAAAGCCCAAACTTGAGTGAGTCACCAGATGGCAGTGTAATTCCTCACTAAGCAATCTATCATTACACCTGCTCGCTGTGGGGGGAGGAAGCGGAATGTAAATGTAATAATAATAATAATAACAATAAAATCTATAATATGGCGGCATGAGTTGTTACTATTAATATTATTAATTAGAATTATCTGTTTAGAATGCTTGAATTATTCAGAATTATTTGGAATATTTGAACGATGGTTTGGAATTATTTGGAAGTCTTATATCCCAAAGCCACTCATGAAAGATTTGCTCAGAGCAATCACACGCAAGCGTTGTATCAAGAGCAGAAGATATTTATTTATCTATATTTTATTTATTGAATTTATGCATCGCACTATACCCAGAGGTTTCAGGGCGGTTCACAGAACAAAAACAAAATCAAAATACAAAACCACAATACAATCGTACCTCGGTTGACGAACGCCTTGCAACTCAAACGTTTTGGCTCCCAAACACCACAAACCCAGAAGTGAGTATTCTGGTTTGTGAACCTTCTTTGGAACCCAAACGTCTGACAGGGCTTCCGCAGCTTCTGATTGAGTGCAGGAAGCTCCTGCAGCCAATCGGAAGCCGTGCCTTGGTTTTCAAACATTTTCAGAAGTCGAACAGATTTCCACAACGGATTCTGTTTATCAGCCAAGGTACGACTCTATATATAATCAAAATAAAGACAACAACATACTAACACCTCCCTCTCCAATTAATAAATTGTTTTTATTATAATTCTAAGTGCACTTCCAAGCAACACAAAGTGGGATACATAGCTTTTTCCCACCCCGTCATATCCCACCAACGAACCTGTGAAGAAGATTAAGCTGAGAGATTGTGGCTGCCGCCCAAGGTCACCCAGGGATCTTCATAGCTGAGTGGGGATTTGAACCCTGACCTCCTGGGTCTTAATCCAGGACTCTAACCACTAATCTACACTGTTTGGCACCTGGTTTCTTTAGGCATCACCAGGGAGAGGTTCTCACTGAGGTCCTCTGAGGTCCTCACTCAGCCCAAGATGGCGGCAAGTCTTACATTGCTGGCTGCTGATAGCTATATTCTCATTTGCCTTTGTATTACTGCTTCTTGGTGCTGTGGTCTAAACCACTGAGCCTCTTGGGCTTGCTGATCAGAAGGTCGGTGGTTCGAATCCCCATGACAGAGTGAGCTCCTGTTGCTTTGTCCCAACTTCTGCCAATCTAGAAGTTTGAAAGCCCACCAGTGCAAGTAGATAAATAGGTAGTGCTGCAGTGGGAAGGTAAACGGAGTTTCCATGTGCTCTGGCTTCCGTCACGGTGTCCCGTTGTGCCAGAAGCGGTTTAGTCCTGCTGGCCACATGACCTGGAAAGCTGTCTGTGGACAAACACTGGCTCCCTTGTCCTGAAAGTGAGATGAGCGCTGCAACCCCATAGTCACCTTTGACTGGACTTAACCCTCCAGGGGTCCTTTATCCTTACCTTTTACTAACCACCACACTTTTTCACCTAAAGTTCTCACCATGATTAACAACACACCAGGCCAACATTTTTTTTAAGTATCTCACTTGTCAGGTTTATAAATTGAGTCTCCAGAGGTCCATGGAGACTTCATTAGCTTCCAGTTATCTTCCAGACCAAGTGGAGCAGCCCGTTGTGGTCCTTTACAAGCTCGTAACTCAGGCCCAAGCAAAATGTGAAAAGGGCAAAGATCATCTCCCTGGAACAATTCAACTCTGCAGTAAAGGTTGACTTCCCCTTCCTGGTCTCATGTAAAAAGGCAGGGATGGGAAATACCTCAGCAGGCCAGGAGAAACTGAATTGGTTCGACTCTGTGAGTGGAGAGCAAAAAGCTTGCCAGGAACAGAAGATAGCCTAAATCAGAGCTTTCCAAACTTTTCACACTTTTTTAGACATGCATCATTTCACAACACAGTAATTCAGTTTTACTAGTGTTATGGGAATTCTATGGTCTTCAATATAGAATAAATGTTGATAATTGCACAAGGTAAACACACATACATAAGTATATAAGCCATGTGTCTAAAATAGTACAGGAGAGCAATCCTGAAGCCTGAAGATGTTTGAGAACTAAGCTGTTCGAAAACCAAGGTACAACTGTAGGACATCTCTATTTTCATTGGAGAGATGTTGGATAGTGTGACATTCTCCTACTAACCACCTGATGTCCAGAGGCATACTGCCAATTTTTATTATTATTATTATTATTATTATTATTATTATTATTATTATTATTAATTGAATAGGATGTCCTATTTTCATCAGAGAAATGCTGTAGGGTATGTGCCACAATGGCTCTCACCAGGGCATCTCACTTGTCAATCAAATGGCATCATCAGCTGATGGGTAGGTCCAGCATAAGAACAATTGAGATTCATTACCAGGAAAACCATATAAACACCATATCCGAACACAACCCAAGTCAGAACATTTGACAGGCAATTACTTCCAAGGTGAACCATCTGCATGCCACCACCCCAAAAGGAAAAGGGGGGGAAATGCCCTTGGGGCTTTTGTCATTCCTCTTCTCTCCTCTAGCCCTCACCTCAATTAACTCAGCTAATACATCTTAGCTATTTTCTGTTTTTAATTGCTCCACGTCTTCCAGGCACTCTCTGGCCCCTTGGCTACTTGGCCTTACCTTCACCTCCACGTTTTCTCATTAATTTGCTCTCCAGCCTTCCCTTTACCCTTCTCCCGCGCTTATTCTCTCTATTTTTCGAAGGACTGTTTGCTATTTTCCTGCTTTCCGCCTCCGCAGCAGGAGGTGGCTGGGAGCAGCTGAAGGCACCAGACTCCTGCAAAGTCACCAGCCACATCTGGCAAAGAGCTGTGGCAGCCGCAGCATGGTCTAACGCCAGAGAGGCACCTACGATTTCGATATTTCATCTCCTGCTGAAAAAGTCTCAATTTCAGCAGGTGTTTTTACAGAATGTAATTGATTCCATGGTGGCCCTTTGCTCTCCATTTTTGGGTTTTATATACTTATGATGGTCTAATAATTTTTCCATACACTGCTATGGCACTTCATTTCATAAATTTGATGTATCGCTTGATTGTAAAGGAGAAGTGGGACGCGGGTGGCACTAAACCACTGATCCACTTGGGCTTGCCGGTCGGAAGGTCAGCAGTTTGAATACCCACAACGGAGTGGCTCCCATTGCTCTGTCCCAGCTCCTGCCTACCTAGCAGTTTGAAAGCACACCAGTGCAAGTAAATAAATAGGTACGGCTCCGGCGGGAACAGCATTTCTGTGTGCTCTGGTTTCCATCACAGTGTCTTGTTGTGCCAGAAGCGGTTTAGTCCTGCTGGCCACATGACGCAGAAAGTTGTCTATGGACAAATGCCGGCTCCCTCGGCCTGAAATCAAGGTCAGTTCCACAACCCCATAATCGCCTTTGACTGGACTTAACTGTCCAGGGGTCATTTACCTTTACCTTTTTTTAAAAGAAGAAGAAGAAACCCCAAAGCAGTTTTCAAAAAGAATAAAATTATGAACGCAAGACAGGCATTTGAAAGCACTCCAAAGAGACACAAAACCCACAGTCAGCTTACAAAGAGATCAAAACACATGTCAGCATTCTACATATCTGGGCAGGCTTGCCTAAAGAAAAATGTTTTTAGCAGACACCTAAAAGAGGAAAGCAAAGGTGCCTGTCTGATGTCAAAGTGCGGGTGCTCCCACACTAAAAGATTACCGGTAATTTCTAAATTTACAGATTGTTCCTTGCTGAAAGAAAATTATATGAAGATTATGTATAGATGGTATATAACACCAGTGCAGCAAGAAGAATGTACAAAACCAGTTCAAATATGTGTTGGAAGTGTAAAGAAAAGGAAGGGACTTTTTATCATATGTGGTGGGATTGTAATGAAATTAAAAAGTTTTGGGAAATGATATATAATGAGCTGAAGAAAATGTACCAACTAACATTTTTGTTAGGGATTGTAGGAAAAGACCTGCCAAGGAAATTGAAAAATATCTTTATGTATGCGACAACGGTGGCAAGAGTCTTAATAGCACAAGGATGGAACAACGAGGCAATCCCGAATAAAGAACTATGGCATGAGAAGTTGATGGCCTACGCAGAATGGGCAAAACTGACACATAAACTATGTGACAAGGATAACTTTAAAGATGAATGGGAACCCTTTACAAAGTACTTAAAGAAACAGCAAAATGAACTGGACTCCTTGGCAGGTTTTGAATAAAGATTCACAAACTTTTTATTGACAACAGCTAGCTAGATAAATTAAGGATCTGTACAATTTTGTAACATGCAGAGAATAACATTTGTTGATAAACTGAGGGAAGTCAGGGGGAGGGAAGGGGGGTTATATTTTGGGGAGGGGGAGGGGGAAATAGGGGGGAATTAAGGATGATGTTTTTTGATAAAATGTTTTGTTGAAATTCCTAATTTTATATATATATATAATTTCTTACAAATGTGGAACAAATATTATGTGGGAGCTGTATCAGGCTGCTGGGAAGCATAAGGGGGAGAAATGCTGTTGTGCTCAGGTTGTGCTTGAAGTATTCCCATGCAAGCCTCTGGTTGGATACATTGAGAATAGATCCAGCAGGGTTGATCCAGCAGGGTTGTCGTCGTCGTCGTCATCATCATGTGCCACCCATCTGATTGGGCTGCCGCAGCCAGTCTTGGAGACTCTCAACAAAATATTAGAAACACAGGAAAACATCAACCATTACAAACTTCCCTGAACAGAAAACTATGGATAACTCAGATGGATAAAAGAAACATGGATAACAGATTGATATCCAATTGTAAATGCTGATATTAGGACCCATGGAAAGGATGGGGGCTGAGATTCAGAGCAATCTCCTTTTATGGATTTGCAGTTGAATTTGTTGTACATTTATTTCTTTTTAAAATCATATAAAAAGTATTTAAAATAAAATAAAAAAACTTCCCTGAACAGGGCTGCCTTCCGATATCTTCTAAAAGTCAAATACAGTGATACCTCGGGTTAAGCACTTAATTCGTTCCAGAGGTTCATACTTAACCTGAAACTGTTCTTAACCTGAAGCACCACTTTAGCTAATGGGGCCCCCTGCTGCCGCCGCGCCACCAGAGCACGATTTCTGTTCTCATCCTGAAGCAAAGTTCTTAACCTGAAGCACTATTTCTGGGTTAGCGGAGTCTGTAACCTGAAGCATATGTAACCTGAAGCATATGTAACATGAGGTACCACTGTATTGTTTATCTGTGTGACATCTGATGGGAGGGTGCCACTACTGAGAAGGCCCTGTGCCTGGTTCCCTGTAACCTCACTTCTCGCAGGGAAGGAACCGCCAGGAGGCCCTGGGAACTGGACCTCAGTGTCCGGGCTGAATGATGGGGGTGGAGACGCTCCTTCAGGTATACAGGGCTGAGGCCTGTAATCATGCAACTCACATTGAGTCGACTAGACCCAAAGTTTTTAAGCAATGTGAACTAAAGTTGCTTTTGGGATTCCTCCAGGATTAGGGGCCCTAAAGCTTAAGCTTCATAAGTTTCATAATAGATCTGTCCCTGCTTGTGGCCTTCCCACAGGAATCTGGTTGGTGCCTGTGAGAACAGGATTCTAGACTAGATCAACCATTTGCCTGATCCAGCAGGCCTACGTTCTTATGTTCTTACATTATGTTCTTGCCCCACAAGGCCCTTTCTGTAATGAGGTCGTATTCAACCCAAACAATTAGGCTGGATGGAATGTAGGAAGGACCACTACTTGCCCAAATGAAATAATTAAGGAAAGGTCAGGCATGAAAATGTCCTTCTTCCCTCATTCATTTCCAAGAACAGCAGTCGCTTGACCTTCATGGTAATTCTGGATTTGGGTAATTACTAACATTGACCCTGGTGGAAAGTTCATTGCCCAGAGCTTGGAGGAGAGGAGGGGAGAGAGAGAGAAGTCTAGGAGATTCTGTGGAATCTAGTTTCTATAGTGTATGTTGGATTAAAAAAAGGTAAAGGACCCCTGACAGTTAAGTCCAGTCTCAAAAGACGCTGGGGTTGTAGCACTCATCTCACTTTACAGGCCAAGGGAGCCAGTGTTTGTCCGCAGACATTTTTTCCAGGTCATGTGGCCAGCAGGACTAAGCCACTTCTGGTGAAACCAGAGCAGCGCACGGAAATACCATTTACCTTCCTGCCGGAGTGGTACCTATTTATCTACTTGCACTTTGACATGCTTTCAAACTGCCAGGTTGGCAGGAGCTGGGACCGAGCAACGGGAGCTCACCCCGTCACAGGGATTCAAACCGCCGACCTTCTGATCGGCAAGCCCAAGAGGCTCAGTGGTTTACACCACAGCGCCACCATATGTTGGATAAGGTAAAGGTAAAGGGACCCCTGACCATTAGGTCCAGTCGTGACCGACTCTGGGGTTGCGGCGCTCCTCTCGCTTTATTGGCCAAGGGAGCCAGCGTACAGCTTCCGGGTCAAGTGGCCAGCATGACTAAGCCACTTCTGGCAAACCACAGCAGCGCATAGAAACATCGTTTACCTTCCCACCAGAGCAGTACCTATTTAACTACTTGCACTTTGACATGCTTTCAAACTGCTAGGTTGGCAGGAGCTGGGACCGAACAATGGGAGCTCACCCCATCGCGGGGATTCGAACCGCTGACCTTCCGTTTGACAAGCCCAAGAGGCTGAGTGGTTTACACCACAGCACCACCATATGTTGGATATGTGAGTGTAAAACGTTAATTTGAAAAGCCAAATAAATAATTTTTTGAAAAATAAAAGGGGAAAAATAAAAGCAACACCTCTCTGTTTACTCCTTTTCGTATGGTGTGCTGCTTTTGTTCGGTTTACCCAGCAAAGTGCTATCTGGATTTTTTTTCTCTCCTGACTCCATATTTAAGTAGCGCTGATAACACACAGAAGCATCTCGTGAGAAACAGGCTGGTTGGCTGGATCAGCTTTTGAACTGATGCAGCAAAACTCTTCTTTGTGTGGTTTATTGGCTCCTGTGTTTGTTACTAGGGTAACCAGGGTGACTTTTTCTTCTTAGGAAAACCCTCAAGAGATCGCTGCAGGTGTTTAAGCGCCTTACTTATTGCCTGCTGGGAATAAATGTCAGGAGGATAAAGGGAGGGGTGGACTGTTAATTTAGAGGAGAGCAGAGAGCTTTCAAATACATACTACCATTTCCCAGCAGACGGGAGCAAGAATTTCCTAGACTAGGTCTGTCCAAACTAGCTGTAGCCAGTCAGCCCAGTCTTTCCCATTCACCTTTCAGTAGAGGTTATGCAATGGAGTAAGTTTGAACCGGGTGGTTTTCCTAAACAACTTTTCCAGACAGGGGAAAGTAAAGTCCGTTACTGCATTACAAAGTGCCCTTGGTTTATCTGTGGGGCGGGGGTGAATGCTCAGCTCTGATCTTCAAGAACAAAGCAGAAAATCCCATCCTTAAAATAAAATAAAAAGTCAAATTAATTGGCTGTCGTAGATCTGCATTCAAGAATAGATCAATTCTAAAGTTGGCCCTTAGGACCATGCATCTACCCTTAATGGCTGCAGAAAATTGGAAGAAAGAATAGGGGGAATAGCCTTCCCCAAATTAATGAGCTCTTTACTGGCAATTACGAAAGTGGGGGAGAATAGATTTAGGCGGCTTGCGCCTCAGATGTCAGATATTTGTGGAGGCAGAGAGCCAAGCTGGGAAGTTGAAACACAGGGCTTATTGAAAGTACACTATAGGGAAGGGGGTAGAGATGGAAAAGGAGGTGTTTGTCATTATTAGTATGCATTTATGCATCGTTCAATGAGACACATATATTTTGATGTTTGGACAGCCAGCCAATGCATAAATATGGAGAGAGAAAAACCAGCATAATTAGCACACATTCCTTGGAGACTAATCTGGATTGCAGGTTGCCTTCGTTTTTCTCACTCGGTCTCCTAGCCACCATCTCACTAGCAGGCCAGAGTTTCCCAATTTTCGGTGTTTATACTACATTTTTTTTAGATTTGCCTTGAGAGAGTCTTTAGACCTCTTTTGCTGACCACCAGCATTACGTTTTCCATTTTTAAGTTCGGAATAGAGTAGTTGCTTTGGAAGATGATCATCAGCCATCGTCACAACATGACCAGTCCAACAAAGTTGATGTTGAAGAATCATTGCTGCAACACTGCTGATCTTTGCTTTTTCCAGTACACTGGCATTAGTTCACCTGTCTTCACAAGTGATGTGTAAAAATTTTCGGAGACACCGTTGATGGAAATTTTCGAGGAGCTGGAGATCGCCTTTATAAGTGGTCTGTGTTTCACAAGCTTACAGTAAAGTTGGTAGTACAATAGCTTTGTAAACAAGCATTTCGGTTTCCCTGCAAACGTCCCGGTCCTCAAACACTCTGCACTTCAATCGGGAGAAAGCCACACTCGCAAAGCTCAGGTCAATATTCAGTGTTCTGCCCACCACTGACATGTGGCTAGTGGAAGTTGTCCAGAAGGAAATGTGGCCCTCAGGCAAAACAAAACAACCCCTCACACAAACCTTATGTTCACTGACCAGAAGCCATTCTCCAGAATTTCTCTCCTAGTGTAGCTTTTTGACTTAACCGATTGGTTGGGTGAGCGTTGCTCCCGGAGAGGGAGGAAGGAGTCAAATGACACCGAGGTTGGTTCAGAGAAAGAGTTTATTCTGCTCTCCCGATAGCAGAAGGCACTGTGTGATAGGTTCACAGCAAGCACACTTAAAGAGCGGTTACACACAGCTTATATACCCTTTCTGTTCCCCTTGCCCCCTCCCCAGGAATCCAGCTACGTCAGCTTATACATGTAAGTTGACATCCATGACCATAAACAGATGTTCCTGTTCCTGTACTCTTGACCATAAAAGGATGTTCCTGTTCCTGTATTCCTTATCTTGGGGTAAGAAGGTCACCAACTCTAAGAGCACTCCTGGCGTCATCCCCGAGCACGGGGGTGTCTTGCAAGGTCTGTGCGTCAGTGTATCAACCCACAAGATAAGCCCCAGCTCTGCCATCCTGTCTCTACTTCGGAACTGACAAGGCCATCCATTAAGCGTCATGGACTGATAAAGGAGAGAGCTTTGTTTATACAGCTGGGTTCCTGTCATACATTTGCTCAAGTGCTCAAGTGCTCAAGTTAATGGTTTTTAGCTAATGCTCCCTTGCAGAAGGAAAAATGGGGATTTGGGGGCCCGTTTCAGGCTGACTGCACAGTCAGGTTTTAGATTTGGGAAACCCATTACTTCACTAGCTAAACCTAGAGATGCCAGCATTTGAATCTTTTGCATACAAAATGTGCACTGTCACACTGAGCAACCGTGCAAGCCATTGCCATCCAGCTCCTAATTGTGCTGCAAAGCAAACCCTTTGTCAGAAATTTTGTGACGAGAAAAGCCAGAGGAGGATGCAATGCAAAATCGCTATATGGATGCTGGTAGCACGATACGTGATTGCATACAATATGGCTTTATTAATGCCCTGGTGCCTCTGCTGGAAGGACTGCCTTGCCGAGTAATTGAGTGCCTGCAGGCTTTTGACTTATCTCTCCACAAATCAAAGGGATGGAGGCTTGCTTCGTAACAGAGGGAGAGAGGGAGGGAGAGAATACTGAATGCCCGGCCACTCCTATAAGAAACAAACAGGCTATGATAACTAAGCACTCCTCTGACAGATGGACCCCCAGAGCAGGAGAGCGTTCCTGCATTTCGCCATCAATCTGCTCCTCATTCCTCCAGTTCTCTTATTCGCTTTGAGTTCAAAGTGTACACACCAACTTCCTTTCCCAGGCTGCATATACATCATACATTCAAAGCACATGACTTTGCCCCCCACCTGCCCCAAGAATCCTGGTAAATGTAGTTTACCCCTTTACAGCCCCTCCAAGTGTCCCTATTTTCCAGGGACGTCCCTGATTTAGAGAAACCGCCCAGTTTTCTTTCTTTTTTTCATTTTTTCAATTAATTTTCCAAAAAAATTAAAACACAAACAAACACACATCCATCCAGCCATCCTGTTTGAATCTTGGTAACATTATTAAGTGACTTCCTCAAATCCCCTTGGTTGAATTCATCATATATCATTTTAACAGTTTTCCAAAATCAATTTTCTCAAAAAATTAAGCACTTCACATCTTTCATTCTTTCTAATTTAGCTTTAAACATCTTAAATCCTATCCTTATATACTTAAATCCTAAGCCTATCTAGTATTTACAAGCTTTTCCAATTAAGTTATCTTGACATATTTAGCTAAATAGTCTTTAAATTTCTTCCCTTCCTCTTGGTACTCCTCCTCCTTCTGGTCGCGGACTCTTTCAGTCAGGTCGGCCAGCTCCGAAAAATCCATCATCTTCATCTGCCAATCTTCCACTGTTGATATTTCTTGTGTTTTCCAATTCTTCACTAACAAAATTTTTGCTGCAGTTGTGGCATACAAAAATAGTTTAATATTTTTCTTGGGCAATTCCAAACCTCTTATTCGAAGAAGAAGAAGAAGAAGAAGAAGAAGAAGAAGAAGAAGAAGCCGCCCCATTTTCTGATTTGATCCTAGAATGTCCCACTTTTCCTTAGGATGTCCCTATTGTCATTGGAGAAATGTTGGAGAGTATGGAGTTATCTGTCCCCCCAGCCATCTGAAGGCAATCCTGTATAGGGAAAAACTAGGTTGTGGGATATTGAACGCCAAGAACTAACAGTGGCAGCAGAGAAAACATGTTCCCTTCTTTATTTTCAACTTTCTTGGGCACATGAAACTAACCACAATTACCTTGAATTTCTGCTTAACCCTCAAGAAAGAAGGGCATTTTTGCTGGCCAGGTTTAATTCAAATCCATCCAACCTCCTTTGGGGAAGGTTCTCAGGCAGGGTGGAAGGAGAAAGAACTTGCCCATGTGAAGACCAGCTTACACATACGGTTCTTAATCGTAAACTATATGCTGATCTTAATTGTAAACTATATGCTGATCTCTATCAGCAATTTCTAGATCAACTCTGTATCCCCAAATGGAAACCAGAGTTGGAGGTCATACATTTTCTATTACTGGGGGATGATCAGGAGCTCACCAAGTTAGTGGCTAAATATCTCTATGTGGTTTTTTGTCGTCGAAATACACTGCAGACGCCTGATCTCCCTGGAGACCTAGAGATGTGACAATAGACTGCTCTGCCTCCTTTCTTTTAGCAAATGTTTTGTACCACCGGGGAAGTGGTAATTCTGTATTGATTTGTTTTGGATGTTTGTATGTGATGCCAATAAAAGGTTTGATGATGAGGTTATTATATATGCTGGAAGCTGCCCAGAGTGGCTGGGGCAACCCAGTAAGATGTGTGGGGTATAAATAGTAAAATTATCATTTTACGTCCCTATTTTCATCAGAGAAATGTTGGAGGGTAAGCCCTCACAGAGCTACAATTCCCAGCACTTGTAACAGTTCACGGGGTTCTTGAGGGGAGGAGAGACATGTGCTTTAAATGTGTTGTGTGAATGCAGCCTCAGAAGCTTTCTCTAGTGGGCAAAGTTTCCCATTCAGGAAACTTCCCTAACTGTTGGTTCCTACTGGGGAAATTTCATGCAATCATCTTGTGGCCATTCCAGATTGGCGATCTGTTTTTCAGTCTTATTCCAGATCCATCTCGTTGATGCCATAATAGCACATTAGTGGTAGGTTTGTACTGAACGGTCCACACATCGTTCCTCTGAATTCATAGTTCGATTATGCTTCCTTGAATGTTACTGCCATCTGAAAGGGCACTCTGGAGCTATATAGCAATGAAAGCAGGGGTGGGGGTAAATAATAATAAACCAGGACATTGGTGGTATGAAAAGTGGCAGGATTTCAGCAAGAAGCTAGCAGGTTGTGTGCTGGTTGGAAACAAAGCTGGATATCTGTCCCCAAATTTCTGTATTTTTATGATTAACCCACACTTCAGCCTAACATACAAGCCTGTGCTGAGACAACTAAGGCCCAATGTTAAAGGGTAAAGGGACCCCTGACCATTAGGTCCAGTCGTGACCAACTCTGGGGTTGCTGCGCTCATCTCAATTTACTGGCCGAAGGAGCCGGCGTACAGCTTCTGGGTCATGTGGCCAGCATGACTAAGCCGCTTCTGGCGAACCAGAGCAGTGCACGGAAACGCCGTTTACCTTCCCGCCAGAGCGGTACCTATTTATCTACTTGCACTTTGACGTGCTTTTGAACTGCTAGGTTGGCAGGAGCAGGGACTGAGCAACGGGAGCTCACCCCGTCGTGGGGATTCGAACTGCCAACCTTCTGATCGGCAAGTCCTAGGCTCTGCGATTTAACCCACAGCACCACCCGCGTCCCTCTGGCCTGATGTTAAGAACAATTTAAAGCATCTTACCATCACAGAAATAAGGTGAGCCCTAAAAATATTCATCTCAGGTGTCAAAAGACAGGGCAATGTGTTCAGCATTTGCCAAAAGCAGTAAAACGAAGATGCCTCAGGGTGAGTGTCTTGCAATAAACCAAAATCATCATCATCATCTTAAAATAATTTCAATTGTTTATACTAAAATATATCTTATTTTTGGGTATGTTAAAAATCATATTAATAATCATATTAATAAAAATCATATTAATAATAATATAGCATGTTTCTTATGAATGTAGATGAAAAGATTCATCAAAAAGTAGATGTTTATCATCATCTGGAACGCAAATGATAAGCTAATGTCCTCCTCTCTGTCTCTCTCTCTGCTTCTTGGTGTTATGGGTTTTTTTTAAAGTGTGCATTCTTTTTTCTTCAACAAAAATGATTTTTATGCCTGATAATATTTTGTATGCTGCCTTGAGATAAGACCAGAATTGATTATTTTCTACAGGCTCAGAGTGCTGTTTACTACTTATTAAGGTGAGCTTATTTCATTAGGGAGAAATGTTTTAATTACAGCTGGCTGGGATGGGAGTGGGGCGAGGGGAGCCCACCTTAATTAACACACCAGGGAAACTGTATTACCGGCATTGAAGTTGCAAAGAAAGCCCAAGGAGGGAATGACTCAACAGAAACACGAGTTTGGCCTCTCTTTGCTGTGTCGTTAGGGGAGGGGAGGGGCCCTTGTGCCTGTCGGAATTCAAGCGAGCAGAGCCTCCAGCTTAGCTCTTAGTCCAGAGGAATTTGGCCACCCTCCATGTGCCCGGCTTGAATCCTTATGACCTCCTGTCTGCGTCTCCCGGCAAGATCAAGGGAGGTCTCCAATCGGCGATTCTCCTCAACGTGAAGGAGAACACACCACTCCTCCCACTCCTCTCCCAGGGAGGGGGAAAGAGACAGACAGAAATATATTTACATGTCTTTATTCCTGTCGTTCACCAGTACAGAGAAAACATGTCTGCACACTCTGCTTCCCAACTGCAGAGAGAGAATAAACTCCACCCATGTACTTCCAGTACAGGGTCATGTGCTGCTCTGAGGTAACATCCGGCTCTCAGAGCACTTTACAGACTGTGCCTGGTTCCCACGGTACAATCCAATAACACCCACATCCTGTTTACCATTCCAGCCACCTGGTGCTTGCTTCTGCATTGCTCCTTTTTCGTAACAGTGCCTTCTCAAGACGAGAGTCTCCATCATCTACATCACAGAGCCTGCAGTGATTTCTACCTACCTGCCCGCAGTCTGTCTCACCAGAGTGGTGCATGCTCTAGTTATCTCCTGCTTGGACTACTGCCATGCACTCTACGTGGAGCTACCTTTGAAGGTGACCCGGAAACTACAACAAATCCAGAATGCGGCAGCTAGACTGGTGACTGGGAGTGGCCGCTGGGACCACATGACACCGGTTCTGAGAGATCTGCATTGGCTCCCAATACGTTTCCGAGCACAATTCAAAGTGTTGGTGCTGACTTTAAAGCCTTAAACGGCCTCGGTCCTGTATACCTGAAGGAGCGTCTCCACCCCCATCATTCAGCCCCATAGTTCACTGAGGTCTAGCAATGAGGGCCTTCTGGCGGTTCCCTCACTGTGAGATGTGAGGTTACAGGGAACCAGGCAAAGGGCCTTCTCGGTAGTAGCACCTGCCCCGTGGAACGCCCTCCCATCAGATGTCAAGGAAATAAACAACGATCTGACTTTTAGAAGACATCTGAAGGCAGCCCTGTTTAGGGAAGTTTTTTATGTTTGATGTTTTATTGTGTTTTTAATATTCTGTTGGAAGCCACCCAGAGTGGCTGGGGAGGCCTGACCAGATGGGCGGGGTATAAATAATAAATTCTTCAGGGTCCTAATGACAGTGTTTACAACTGCCTATCAGTCCATTACCCATATTTTTTTATCCTTCTAGATCGTCCATAGTTTTTGTTACTTTCCAAGTGAGGTTAAAGTCCAGCAAAAGTTTTGATTTGCTTTCAATGGTCTCCTAAGTAGATTATGAATTTTCCCCATTCTTTCCCGATTTTTAAAGTTCTTGTCCTCTTGGTTCCTGAGTCTCCCAGTTAGTTTTGTCATTTCAGCATAATCTAGCAGCTTGGCTTGCCATTCCTCCCTGGTCGGGATTATTTGTTCCTTCCATCTTTGGGCTAATAACATCCATGCAGCTGTTGTCGCGTACATAAAAAGTCTCCTCTGATCTTTTGGAATACCTATACCTATAATTCCTAATTTAAAAAGGCACTTTACAGGCCCACCGCATATGATAAAAAGGGTGTGGGGGACATTTTTCAACCCAGGAGCCATAATACAGTGGTACCTCGGGTTACATACGCTTCAGGTTACAGACTCTGCTAACCCAGAAAGAACTTTAAGAACTTTGCTTCAGGATGAGAACAGAAATCGTGCTCCAGTGGCGCGGCAGCAGTGGGAGGCCCCATTAGCTAAAGTGATGCTTCAGGTTAAGAACAGTTTCAGGTTAAGAACGGACCTCTGGAACAAATTAAGTACTTAACCCGAGGTACCACTGTATTCCCTTCGAGGCAACTTTCCAGAGGGGCGGGTATGACACACCCATTCCTGAATACCTCAGAGGATGAAATTCTTACAAACGGATCATCGTGTTTGTCCTGCGAGTGTTCCATGTGAAAAACGGCTTTTAACCCTTCCACCTGTGGCCTGTGGAGATCGAGCGAGGAAAAAGACATACCGAAGAAATTAAAGAAGGAGACTTTCATCTGTTGAAGCGCTTCTTGCCAATTTATATTTAAAATGGAACCCTTGGGAGCTCATTGCTGTATCATCCTATCCGTTTGAACTCCGGCTCAGAACACAACACAAAGGGTACGAAAAGCTGCTTGCTTACAATTGCACTGCAAACAAGCGAGGCTCCTGAGGCAAAAGAGCCTGAAGATAATATCAAGGAATTATAAAGATCTGCAGCCAGTGCCAGATCTACAAATTTTGTAATGGGGGGAAGCAGTGTCGATGTTATGTTTAAGCTAAACAAGCTATAGCTTGGGCCCCACTCTTTTGGGGGCTCCAAAAATATTTAAAGGGGGGGACTGGAAGTACATTTCCAAAATAAAATAAAACCTACATACAGCAACAGTGTTTTGTGTTGTGTTGGTCAACAAATTAAAAGTAAAGGGACCCCTGACCATTAGGTCCAGTCGTGGCCGACTCTGGGGTTGCGGCGCTCATCTCGCTTTACTGGCCAAGGGAGCTGGCGTACAGCTTGTGGCCAGCATGACTAAGCCACTTCTGGTGAACCAGAGCAGCGAACGGAAACGCCGTTTACCTTCCCGCTGGAGTGGTACCTATTTATCAACTTGCACTTTGACGTGCTTTTGAACTGCTAGGTTGGCAGGAGCTGGGATCGAGCAATAGGAGCTCACCCCGTCGCAGGGATTCGAACCGCCGATCTTCTGATCGGCAAGTCCTAGGCTCTGTGGTTTAACCCACAGCGCCACCTGCGTCCCGGTCAATAAATTACCATATAGCATATATTCAACAGAAATAACAGCAACAATTTGTTGTTGACAAAGTACACCTGAACATATAAAGGGCCCCATTACCTTCCATAGCTTAGGGCCTCATCAAACCTAAATCTGGCCCTGGGGGCAAGAGTGTACAGTGCTGCCCTCTTCTCCTGCAGGCAAACCAGAGAACAATTGTGGCAGCAATCTATCCCGTTGGTAGATAGGTGTGTTCTCTTTCTGTCTGTCTCTCCCTCTTTCCTGTCACTCTTCCACCTCCCGGCTTTGGTGAGCGAGACTTTCCAGAGGGCTCTCCCTGCAGTAGCATTAGCAGGCAGGCGGTGCAAGATCAGTCGTGTCAAAGGTGCTGCTGACCCCGCTGCTGCAAAGCAGCTCAATACAATACACTTAGGCTGCTTCAGCAGCGGGCGGTGGGTGCTCCCCAGAGTTCAGCACCCAAGTGCCCCGCACCCCTTGCACCCCCGGGTAAAGACAGCCCTGAGCCTGACCCTTTAAGAGAAGAAGAAGAAGACAGTTCAGAATTGCAACAGGGGTTTGAGGGAGGTCACAGCTCAGAGGAAGATGAGGGGGAAAGCTGGGAAATAATGGGAGAGGAGGAGGAGGAGGAAGCACAAGGATTAGAGGCAGCTGACAGACTCAGTGTCTTTAGAAAGCATTCCAGATCCCACCCCTTCTCCCAGAACCTGGTGAGCCTTGAAAGTAGGAGAGTAAAGGACTCAGAAGCAAAGGGCCTTCAGCACCACCCGTAGGGGAGATGATGACAAATGAGGACGTGGGAGAAAAAGAGGGTAGAGAGTCACCAGGGACAACGGCATTATTCCAAGCCCCTCTCTGTAAATATTGAATAAAAAGCAGGTGGTAAGGACTTTTCCTTGTCTTATCCGTTCCTGGCAACCTGCCCTGGGGGTTGTTTCCTCTGCCACCCTGACAGTCATGAGTTCATGGAAGATCATGGCAACCAAAGTGCCCACAGTGCTCTCACAATAAAAACCGGGAAGTTGGCATCCGGAAAGATGGCATCCTGGATTTTGGTTTCAAAGTTGTTGGAGGGTATGCCATAGGCATATGGTTGGCCAATGTGGGAGTGTGATGGACCACTGGAATGATCGAGTAGAGGCTTCTTATGGAATCGCTCACCAGACCCGCTGAGTAAGGTGACAGCATCATGCACCCTTGAGACTGAACTTGTGATCACAAGGTACCGTATTTTTCGCTCTATAGGACGCACTTTTCCCCCTCCAAAAATGAAAGGGAAATGTGTGTGCGTCCTATGGAGCAAATGCAGGCTTTCGCTGAAGCCTGGAGAGCAAGAGGGGTCGGTGCGCACCGACCCCTCTCACTCTCCAGGCTTGCAGATAGCAGCCTGCAGCCCGAAGCCCGGGGAGCGCAGCGCCAACTTCAGGCAGCTATCCGCAAGCTCCAGGAGTGAAGCTCGGGCTTCCCCCGCCCCAGCCCCGCGGCTAAAAATGAAGCCAAGACAGCTAGCGGGATCCATCCTGCTCACTGTCTTGGCTACTTTGCTCTTTGGGGCTGGGGGGGGGAATATTTTTTTCCCCTTTATTTCCCCCCCCCCTAAAATCTAGATGCGCTCTATGGTCCGGTGCGCCCTATAGAGCGAAAAATACGGTATTTAGAGGGGGGGAATCAGTCCATTTTACTTGGCACGTTTTCTCCCAAGTTCACCACTGTTGCAAATCCCAGGGCCTCTGCTTACAGGAATCTGAGATACATCAAGGCAGAAACCTGAGCTGTTGCACACCTCTCCCCATTATATTATCACAGCATAACGCTGTTGTTCCTGCAGGCGTCTTGAGCCCAGATTCCTCCCTCCAAGGTCAGTGCCCGCTGCAGCTCCCGTGCCAAAAGACACCTACGGGTTTCAGCCGTCTTGTGTGCATTTTGACTGGCCGTGCCAATGAGGAGGCCCAGGGGAAAGGGAGGGTGCACTGAGGGATCCGTAATGAACCCACACAGCAAGGACAAAAGAATGAAAACAGCACCTCAGCTCCCAATTAACTTACCAGGGTGCAGGTGCAAACAGTACATGGAAGAGCATAGGGATTTCTGTGGAGCTGAGAGGTCAGGCTCCTGCTGTAGCCATGCGACTGAGAGAAGCACCCCTCAAGACCCCTTTCAACAGAGAGACTAGGAGTGCTCGGGCCTGTTGTTGAATTAATAATAATAATAATAATAATAATAATAATAATAATAATACTTTTAAGGTTTATACATTTCACTAATTTTACAATCATTTTGACATTTTAAAACTTGACTTCCCTCCCCCCTCTTTCTGTGGTTCCTTAAATTTGTTTTTAATCTCTTCTGCAAATCCAAATTAACTTAATTTACTCATTTATTAATCTTCTTTAAGTATACACTCCTATAAAACAGCAGGTTGTTACCATAATCCTACCAATATTTTTATCTGTTTATAATTTATCTGTAAATATTCAATAAACTATTTTGATTCTTTTATAAAAGTTTTGTTATCTTGATTCCTTATTCTTCCAGTAAGTTTCACCATTTCTGCATATTTCATAAGTTTTTGTATCCATTATTCCTTTGCTGTGACTTCTTTCCATTTTGGGGCAAGTAACATTCTTGCCGCTGTAGTATCACACATGAATATGTTTCTATACAATTTAGGTAGTTCTTTCCCTTACAAAGGTTATTGTAAACATCCTTCTCATTTCATTATATGTCATTTCCCAGTAAGCTTTAACCTTACTACAAGACCATAAAAAGATAAAAAGAACCTTCTTTCTCTTTACATTTCCAACACTTATTTGATTTAGATTTAGACATTTTTGCCAACTTACTTGGTGTTAGATACCATCAATGTATCATTTTCATGTAATTTTCTCTTACACCGTAGAATGCTATAAATTTTATGTCCATTTTCCACAATTGTTCCCATGCTACCATGTCAGGCCTGTTGTTGAATTATCATTACCCTCCAATATATCATAGAAAATAATCAGGGCCTCTTCAGGCAAGGCTGGGGAAAACCCTGGACAGCTGCTGCCAGTTATCGGGGAAGAAATGGAGGCAGTGAGAGATTTTACTTTCTTGGGCTCCATGATCACTGCAGATGGTAACAGCAGTCACGAAATTAAAAGACGCCTGCTTCTTGGGAGAAAAGCAATGACAAACCTAAACAGCATCTTAAAAAGCAGAGACGTCACTTTGCTGACAAAGGTCCGTTAAAGCTATGGTTTTCCCAGTAGTGATGTATGGAAGCGAGAGCTGGACCATAAAGAAGGCTGATCGCCGAAGAACTGATGCTTTTGAATTATGGTGCTGGAGGAGACACTTGAGAGTCCCATGGACTGCAAGAAGATCAACCCTATCCATTCTTAAGGAAATCAGCCCTGAGTGCTCACTGGAAGGACAGATCCTGAAGCTGAGGCTCCAATACTTTGGCCACCTCATGAGAAGAGAAGACTCCCTGGAAAAGACCCTGATGTTGGGAAAGATGGAGGGCACAAGGAGAAGGGGACGAAAGAGGACGAGATGGCTGGACAGTGTTCTCGAAGCTACCAGCATGAGTTTGACCAAACTGCGGGAGGCAGTGGAAGACAGGAGTGCCTGGCGTGCTCTGGTCCAGGGGGTCATGAAGAGTCGGACACGACTAAACGACTAAACAACAACAACTACGCAAGATGGACCAATGGCCTCACTTGACGTAAAACAACTTCCCATGTTCCTCTCTCCCCTGTCCCAGTGGTGTTGCTGCGCCTTTCCACTTAAGTTGGAATCCAAGCCTGATTTGGGGGCAATTGCCCACTCCAACAGCCCCGCCATGTCCCATCCCTCATTGTTCTAGGGAATTTATTGACCTTCTGGAGAGACTTTTTGGAGGGTGTTGCCGCAGAGAGGCAGAGAGGACAGGAAACTTTCTTTCTGTGATCTTCTTGAAGTTATCTTGGCTTAGGATCAAAGCCTATCAAGGCATTTTGCATGCGTCTCATTGATGGGCCGACTGAGCAATTATATTTCATGTTATTATCTTGAAAGGCTATATCTTAAAGGGAGAGGACAGATTGAAGCGGACAAGCAAAGGACACAGAGAACGCCAAAGCGATTGTTGGCACTTCCTTTCATTTGGCCCATGATTTGTCTCCCTAACAGGCATGAAATGAACACTCTTCACAGTAAAGGATGCAAAGTCCATATCAAATGGCATTATGCAATTATACTTAGGCCCCCGTCTGCACTATGCACTTAAAACAGTTTCATACCAGTTTAAATAGCCGTGGTTTCCCCCAAAGCATCCTGGGAAATGCAATTTGTTAGGGGTGTTGAGAATTGTTAGGAGACCCCTATTCCCTTCACAGAGCTACAATTTTCAGAGTGGTTTAAAGGTCAATCCCTCCTCTCACAGAACTCTGGGAACTGTAGCTCTCTTAGCACCTGTTATGTACTGAAGTTCTCACCCTGGGCCAGCAGGGGGATACTGTAGATAGTTTTCACTCAGGTCCACATATGCAAATAAGGGATTGAAAGTGACGTTCAGTGATTGGATAGTTATAGAAAATGGTTACTGTTGCGTTCTAGTGGAGCTCTATATAAGCAGGCTGGCTGAACCCTTCAGTTCTGTTCTGTTCTGGCCTGTGAATAAACAAGAGCTGTCTGAAGAATCGCTGTGTCATCTGATATGTTCACACACAACTTAACAGCACCCTTAACAAAACTACAACTCCCAGGATTCTTTGGCATAAACCATGACTGCTCATTTCATTTTCATTTATTTTTTATTACGGTCAAAGACCAGTTCAAGAAACCATGACTGCTTAAAGTGGTATAATACGGTTTTAAGTGTATCGTGCCTTACATTACTTTCCAACAAATCAATGCTTAGGTTGTTCTTAGGAAGCTCTGCCTGTCTTTCCTATGACCTGCTTCCTTTTTTAAAAAATAAAATTTTATTAAAGCTTTTCCATAATATAATAAGATAAAAGAAACTAATCTAAATAAAAACAAAAGCAGAGAAAGGGGGGGACCCAAATATAGAAGAAGAGAAGTAAAAAAAGACTTCCAATTTTCCATCTGTCATACATAAAAGAAAATGTTCAAAATATTCACTCTAGAATGACAACCAGCTGATCTACTGTAGGCAATATTTTCCCAATCTTCCTATCCAAATAGATGAATTTATTTTCCTTTCTACACAAAAACTCCAAAAGGGGCTCTCTAATTATATTATTAATAAATGTTAGCAATCGCTTTTCTCTATCAAATATATCCATTTGTCTCTAGCGACTACAACAACCACCTGACCAAATTCCTCCATATTAAACAATAATAAGTATTTCGATCTTCGTCCATACAAGAGTCTCTCCACTGTGATCATATATTAAAATGATATTTCGTAATTCCTTTCTTACTTCCTGGTTGCTTCTGGGGAAACTCAGGCCCAGAGACTGAACATGGCCCTCCAGACATCTTTAACTGGCCCTCTGCACTCTCCCCAGCCACACCCCATCTCTGGCTTTGCTTCACAACCTCTGTTGCTTTGCCTTGAACTCTGGTTTTGTTTCTTGCTTCCTGCAAAGGAGGCTTAAAGGGGGTAGCTTGAGTGTGTGTGGTAACTAGCCTACTGTACAAGGGTAAACTTTGCATTCCTTGCTCTGCCCACATTTGTCTCTGGTCTTACCTATGTGGCCTCCAGGAGTTTGCCCAGAAAGGATGTGGCCCTTAAACTGAAAAAGGCTCCCTATCCCATACCCTTCAACATTTCTCCGATGAAAATAGGGGTGCCCTATTCCTTAATAATGTACCCTCCAAGTGTCCTTATGTTCACATTTTTTCCAGAGCAGTTTCCCTAATACAGTGCATATTTCTTTGTTATTTTCACTGAACGATGTATCTGCGTGCCAAAGATAGTTGTGCATCTTTTGCACAAATTACTTGGCTTCAGAACTGCATTACAAAAAATCAGATGATTGTGTATTTTCAAGGATGTCTGTTTTTCGGTTTGCATGTTGTTTCGGAAGCTGCAAATTAGGTGAGCTTGCCTTTAAACGTAAACTGAACAACATGTCCTTTAGACTGGAGCAGGGCTGCCATACAAATTGTGCTGCTTTCAAAATCCAAGAAATTGTTCCTTTTTTGGAGGGGGGAGATGTTCCCAAAAAGGTCCAGCAACTCATCCAGATATGGCAACCCACAATAGGAGGTAGCTGACATGGTACAGTTCGAATATTGCTGGACTACAGCTCCCATCATTCCCCTATTGAACATGTTAGCTGGGGCTATATATATATATCAATTTTCATATAATTTTCTCTTGAACCATAACATTGGTGAATGTCCCGCTTTTCCTTAGGACGTCCCTATTTTCATCCAAGAAATGTTGGAGGGCATGGAGTTATGTGACTCCTGAGCCGAGGAGACAAGTAACGATACAACCTTCAGAAGACATCTGAAGGCAGCACTGAAGCTGGGATGGCTTCTGTAAATTTGGGACTGTCTCTGGAAAATAGGGACACTTGGAAGGTCTGCTATCCTCTCTTTAATTAGAGATCCATCGCAAAGTGGCGAGGATAAAAATCCCATAGAATGTGGGAGAAGTCATTTTGTCCTCTTCTCAAAAATGAGCCTTTTTTGCCGGGTTGCTAGACTATCCTCGACATCGTAAGCAGCAGCATCTCTGGAGAATTCACTGCAGCTACAAACTTTGGGAGGCCAAGGCGTCTCAGTAACTATAGCAATCGCTTTAGGCCACGCCCCCCTCCAGGTCCCTCCGCACCTTCCCTGTGGGATTCTCCAGCACTCATCTGTTGATCTGTTAGGTAAGAGTCAAGCACTCGGCTTCCAGTGCGCAGGCAGAAACAGCCACACATGCTGTTGTCTGCTGCTACATAATTTTGTAGGTGCGAGATGACCTCGGAGGGCCCCAAGGCCTGGAATCATGTGCGCCTCGTTCACGCAGCGACAGGGGAGCTGCGGAAGGATGGAGAGTCTTCCACAGGCCACAAGAAGGAGAAGAAAGAGGGGAAGAAAAAGAAGAAGATGGCATCCTCTGGATCTCAAGAAACAGGAGGAGAGCAAAACAATGGAGAGAAGGTGTCCGTTGAATCTCCAGAAACAGGGAAGGAGCAAAATGATGCAGACAAGAAGACCTCTGCATCTCTAGAAGGAGGAGGAGAAGGAGAACAAGATGATGGAGGTGAGAAATCCTCTGCATCTCTAGAAGGAGAAGAGCAAAATGGTGGAGGCAAGAAGTCCTCTGCATCTCTAGAAAGAGGAGAAGAGCAAGATGATGGAAGCAAGAAACCTACTCCATCTCTAGAAAGAGGAGAAGAGCAAGATGATGGAAGCAAGAAGTCTACTTCATCTCTACAAAGAGGAGGAGAGCAAGATGGTGGAGGCAAAGGCCAAGAGGAAAGTTTTTGCCCTGAACTTCCCAAGTCCAAGAGCAAGAGTGTAGATCTAAAGCGTATGGCCGAGCTGCGGAGTCATCTCCAAGCCCAGTTTTCCATCCAGGAACAGCAAGAAGATCAAAACCTGGGCAGTCAGCTGGCAGAGCTGGTGGGGAGAATGGTCCACGGGAAAGGAGATGATCGAGCATCACCAGCCAGCAGCAATGCGGGGTTGGATGAGCATTGCCCAGCCTGTGGACTGCATAGTTACCCAACCACCCGCGCCTGCTCCTGTACCAACGGACTTCCTGCAGAGATAGAAAAAGTGTTGCAGAAGGAGCTGGCAGAACTGAAGGGAGAGGTAACAGCCAGCATCGAGTCCCTGAAGAAGGAGGTCGTGGAAGAGCTGAGCAGCCTCCGTGAGACCGTCCAGGCCTATAATGACCATCACTTCCTCCAGGTTTCAGACCTGAGCCCCCTTGAGGAGCTCGATGAGCGGTTCCTTGACCAGCTCAACGGGAGCCACCACAGGATTGCCCTGGCTTCCAAGCTGGGGAGTGCAAAGGTTTCAACAGAAGAGAAATTCAAATCCTGGTCGGTGCCGACACTCCATCCTCTGCCCATCTCCAGCAGGAACCAGGCGATGCTCCGAGCCGTGAACACCATCACAGCTCAGAACGGCTTTGTCTCAAGCTTGTCCAGGTCGAATTCAGACCCTGTGGAGCCTGGGCAGCCTAATATCACTATCTTGCCACCTGCAATCCCCAAAGCAGCCCCCAAGAAGCACCCCACAAAGATGATGGCACCTCCCGCTTCCAGGACCTACAGCAGCAAAGTAGCCTCCAGGACAGTGGCACCTCATCCACCATGTGGAGGCAGTGAAAACAGACCTCACTGACCAGCCCAAGGCTTCCCTCCTCAGCATCAATGAAGGGAAATCAGGAAAGCATGGACGCTCCTTGTGAACTTTGGTCACCTGGCAGTTTGGGAACCACTACAAGTCTTATGAAGGTAGCATGCTCAGGACAATGACGAGCTCTGGGTTCTCCCTGGCTGGTTTTGCCTGCAGTAAAAAATATTTCCTCAGGATTTTGTTGACTTGTTTTCTCCTTCCCATGCGCCACCTTTGCCTCAGAGGTGTAGGGCCACATTCGCCCCAAACATTTAAAGCACTTTGATACCAGTTGCGGCTTCCCCCAAGGAATTCTGGGAGCTGTAGTTTGTTAGGGGCGCTCAGAGTTGATAGGAGACGTCTTTCCCCTCGCAGAGCTACACTTCCCAGAGTGGTTTAGCAATCAGTCTTTCTTCCCAAGGAACTCTGGACGTTGTAGCTCTGGGAAGGTAATGGAAGTCTCCTAACCATTCTGACTGTTTAAAGCAGTAGCCTAGTGCTCTAAATGCTTGGTGTGAGTGTGGCCAGAGAGTCTAGTTCAGCTGCATACCAAATTGATGGTATTAGGGGAAGGGTGTTATGCAATTCTCAGAGTAGTGGGCAGTGCCAGATTTATGTATAAGCTAAACAAGCTATAACGTAGGGCCCCACTCTCTTGGGGACCCCCAAAAAATTATGAGTCTTTGTAAATTGTGTTTCTAAAGGAACTTTTGTTATTTTACCAAATGCCAATGCGTTTGCATTATTAAGTTTGTTATAAAAAATAATAATTTTAAGTTAGAGCTTATTTCACAATTAATATACTTCTTCTTAATTGTATTTCACTATTAATATACTTCTCCCTAAAATATCACTGGTTTGCTCATTTCTATATATAGGGTGCCTACATTCTGCAAAGACTTTGCATTCTGCATTGACTTTTCAACAATTACTTTGATAAAACTTTGATAAAATACATATTTTGCTGTGTGCAAATGGCTTTAGATACCTATTGGGTCCATAAATTACCTTATGGCATATATTCAACACAAAAAACAGCGTCAATTTGTTGTTGACAAAGGACAGCTGGACATATAAAGGGCCCCATTACCTTCAGTAGCTTAGGGCCTGGTCAAACCTAAATCTGGCCCTGGTAGTGGGGAAATTGCAGCCCTCCAGATGTTGCTGGACTCCAACTCCCATCAGCCCCAGCCAGCTTGGCCAATGACCAGGGATGATGGTAGCTAGAGTCCACCCAGGACTGGCCTAATATGGCGCCTCCCTATCTCACCCCATTCCCATGTATGGAAGCTAACTTCGCCAGCGATTGATTCCTTCTTCAATTCTAGAAAGGGGGGCATCTTCCATTACTTTAGGGGGTGCAGGACTTGCCATGTGGCCATCACAGCTGTGCCCTTCATCAGAAGGGGATGACTAGGGTGGACCAGGAAGAAAAGCCATGGAGTTGTTGTTGCTGCTGCTACCCACTAAAATCGGCCGCCTGAGGCAGCAGCCTTGCCTCATGGTAGGGCCAGCTCCAAATCCAGCATCACGTAGAGGGACTCCAGTTCCTTCACCCCTTCTCTGTGGAGCAGCTGTAAGAAAATGCCTCCGGCCACTGCTTCCTTCACAGCTCAAGGCTTTAAAGCTGCAGCTTTTCTCTGCCAACCGCTTGATCTTTCTGCTGAATATTCTCACAGCGAGCCCTGCTATCAGTTCCAGCCCTGCGAGCTTTAAAGTGACCGGCGCTTAAAAGGAAATGAAAGGTAATCTTGTGACAAGTGGATAGCATGCTAGACAGTCAACAGCCGGGAGAAGATGCACCCACACAAAAGCGGGCTTGCAGGATAAACTTTCAGGCAACGGCGTAGCAAGAGGGGGAGCCCACAGAGTTATCTTCGGGGGTGGGGGGGTTGCTGAAAGGTGAGGACTCCTGGATGCTGGTGGGTGAAGGTGTGTTTGCTTTTGTATCACAGGTGCAAAAAAAAATGTTTTGAAACATGCAAGGTCTGCTTTTGTTACAAGGCTAATGTTTGCCGCCCATGAAACGTCAATGTGCAGAGCTGCATCAAAGACTAGTACAGTGGTACCTCAGGTTAAGTACTTAATTCGTTCCGGAGGTCTGTACTTAACCTGAAACTGTTCTTAACCTGAAGCACCACTTTAGCTAATGGGGCTTCCTGCTGCTGCAGCGCCGCTGGAGCACGATTTCTGTTCTCATCCTGAAGCAAAGTTCTTAACCTGAGGTAATATTTCTGGGTTAGCGGAATCTCTAACCTGAAGCGTATGTATCCTGAAGCGTATGTAACTCGAGGTACCACTGTAGTCTCATTACAAGACTAGTAGACCTCATTAATTTAGGTACATTCAGTTGATCTCCTCTAAGTAGAACTTAGTCCAGTGGAAGCTGAGCCATTAAGGGTAAGGTCCCAGCAGTTGCCATCTGTCCCATCTGCTTGCCTTATCATATCATATCAAAGAGTTGAAAGGGACCCTGAGGATCATCCAGTCCAACCCCGTGCAATGCAGGAATATGCAGCTGTCGCATACGGGGATCAAACCTGCAACCTTGGCGTCATCAGCACCATGCTCTAACCCACTGAGCTGTTGCAACCACTTTGCATAACTGTTTAATGAACTTCTTATTAATGTATAGCTTGTTTGTTTTTTTGAAATAATTTTTATTTGATCTTACAAATACAAAATTAAAGGTAAAGGTAAATGGACCCCTGACAGTTAAGTCCAGTCACAAACAACTCTGGGGTTGCAGCGCTCATCTCGCTTTACAGGCCAAGGGAGCCGGTGTTTGTCCACAGACAGTTTTTCCGGGTCATGTGGCCAGCATGACTAAGCCACTTCTGGCGCAACCAGAGAAGAGCACGGAAACGTTGTTTGTCTTCCTGCCGGAGCGCTACCTATTTATCTACTTGCACTGGTGTGCTTTCGAACTGCTAGGTTGGCAGGAGCTGGGACAGAGCAATGGGAGCTCACCCCATTGCAGGGATTTGAACCACTGACCTTTTGATCGGCAAGCCCAAGACGCAGTGGTTTAGACCACAGCGCCACCCGCGCCCCCAATACAAAATTATAACAATACAATCACACATCAACAGTTAAAAAATTCCTCCGAATCTCTAGACTTCCCACCTTCCTCTCCATGGGTCCTATTGTTTCTACTGCAACTTATTCAATAGTCTGTGTTTTATGTAACTCCACTACAGTGGTACCTCGGGTTACATACGCTTCAGGTTACAGACTCCACTAACCCAGAAATAGTACCTCGGGTTAAGAACTTTGCTTCAGGATGAGAACAGAAATCGTGCTCCGGCAGCACGGCAGCAGCAGGAGGCCCCATTAGCTAAAGTGGTGCTTCAGGTTAAGAACTGTTTCAGGTTAAGAACGGACCTCCGGAACGAATTAAGTACTTAACCCGAGGTACCACTGTATCTCCATAGTACTTGCTACATTACAAGTGTTATTGCAATCTTGCTACTGTTTTCATCTACTTACAGTGGTCTCCAAGATAAATTATAAAATTCCCCCATTCTTTGTTGAAGTTTTGGTATTCTTGGTTCCTGAGCTTTCCGAACAATTTTGCCATCTTTTTAATGTATAGTTTATTAGTATTATTTTTTTTAAAAAAAAGTTACCCAACAATACTCACTGTCCATTGGGAAGTGAAAAATGAAAATTGGGTGGGAGGGGGAAAGGAACTGGGTATCACAAAAACGAGCATGAAGAGTTGGTACTGAAATTCAGCACACTGCTTTGCAGCATTTTGTGGCAGGTCCTGCATATGAGATTGTCGTTCTGTTGGCAGATCATTTTTTATTTTGCACATGTCAGCAAGAACAACAAAGGATCCACATGGGGTTTTCTTTCTCATCTTATGTTCTTATGCCTTACATTCTTATGAAGGCCTTCACCCTTTCTGTGATCTTTTGGTTAGCCTAATAAAAGCATTGCCTTGATACGGATTTTGGAATTTATGTTTGTTTGTTTGTTTGTTTGTTTGTTTGTTTGTTTGTTTTCTTTATCCAAAAGAATGCATGTTGTGGAGCAAATGTGGAGATGAAATCTCTCTCTCTCTCTCATCTCTCATCTCTCTCTTTTTAAAACTTTTATTGATAAATGCAATACTTAAAAACACAAACCAGAACACTAAACCAACTTATTATCCATAGATCCATACACCTTTCAACTTAGATTACAAAAAAAGAAAATAAACATCCAAACTAAGCATACAGACATAAATTTTGACTTCCCTCCACCTATATTGTAGCTTCCTTTGTTTGTTTTCTTCTTTTCACTGCGTTATCAATATTATTTTTGACTATCTCATCTTATACCCATTTCTTCTTAATTTTTTACCCTATAAGTTTCATTCATTGCATATTGATATATTAATACCAGAACAATGTTTTTTGATGTATTCCTTCATGCAAGTCCACTCCTCTATCAGTTTTTGGTCTGATTGGCTTCTTACCACTGCTGTAAGTCTTGCTGATTCTATATATACACAAAATCTTATTTGCCATTCTCTTATGGAGGGAGTTTTTTCTCCTTTCCAATTTTTTGCTATAATCATTCTGGCCCCAGCAGTTGCATATAAGAAAACTTTTTTCCTAGCAGCAGAAATGTCAGTTGATATAATTCCAATCTCTCATCTCTCTCCCTCTCTTAATACTACAACCTTGTGGGAATCTAATGCACCTGAATTGTGTGAAATTTGACTATGGAACAGACGAAAGGAAGTATGCCACACTGGAAGCAGTTGAACAATGGGGCTATAGGATTCACCACCATGTGGGGGCAGCAGCCACCAACTTTGATGGCTTGAAAAGGGGATGCCAACCATTGGCACGCCTGCTTGTGGCATGAAAAGGTGAAAGTACATAAAGGATTTGCAAAACATATAATCGGGGGTGGGGGAAATTATGTAGAGTATGGGATAAATATAAAAACTCTTTGGAGACAAAAACACCACTTTGGCTTTCTCCATTGGAAGCCATAAAGGTAAAGGGTAAAGGGACCCCTGACCATTAGCTCCAGTCGTGGCCGACTCTGGGGTTGCAGTGCTCATCTCGCTTTATTGGCCGAGGGAGCCGGCGTACAGCTTCCGGGTCATGTGGCCAGCATGACTAAGCCGCTTCTGGCAAACCAGAGCAGCACATGAAAACACCATTTATTTATCTACTTGCACTTTGACGTGCTTTCGAACTGCTAGGTTGGCAGGAGCAGGGACTGAGCAACGGGAGCTCACCCTGTCACAGGGATTCGAACCGCCAACCTTCTGATCGGCAAGTCCTAGGCTCCGTGGTTTAAAGCAGTAGTGAAAAAGAATGTGTTGGAAAGCTGGGCAACTTATAGAAATTTATTAAGAGAAGAGGGAGGAGAGATTAAACTAAAAGAATCTGAGAACTTATCAGGAATGTTAACAACAGGGATACAATATTATCACTTAAATCAAGCATTTAAGAAAGAGAGGAAATGAGAGTTTGGGGAACAAGTATCACAATCGGAGAGAGACCTGTTAGAATGTAATGTTAAAGTGCTGTCTAAAATGTACAATATACTATTGAACAAGTAAAATCCTCAATGATACATTGGGCAATAGACATTGATCATAATATAGAGTTAGAAGCATTGTTAGAAGATTGTGGAATATGGATAAAAATTTGACAGCATATTATGGTTTAAGAAAAAACTATATGAAAATGATATATAGATAGCCCCAGCTAGCATGGTCAATGGGGGATGATGGGAGTTGTAGTCCAGCAATATCTGAACTGTACCATGTCAGCTATCTCCAATCTTCCCTCTACCACAACCCTAAAAAAACAATTTTGGTCTTTTCTTGGATTTTTAAAGCTTTTAAAAATATATATAAAAACATCCTACATGCAGCCTGATTCGTACGTCAGCCCTACTCCAGTCTGAAGGACACTTATGGATTGAGGACTGAGGAGAAATGTTATTCAGTTTGCATTTAAAGGCAAGCTAGTCTATTTTGCAGCTTCTGAAACAATATGCAAACTGAAAAACAGACATCCTTCAAAATACACCATCATCTGAATTTTTGTAATGCAGTTCCACAGCCAATTAATTTGTGCAAAAAAAATGCATAACTATATTTGGCACACAGATACATATGTCAGTGTAAATACCAAACATATATACACCATATTAGGAAAACTGCTCTGCAAAGAATGTGAATATCAGGCAAAATTACGTAGAAAAATGGGGCTACTAAGAGAAAATCACACACAAAAAATTGGCAGATTTCCCTGAGAATTTTTTGTTTAAACAGTGCAAACTGGTGTGGAGAACTGAATTTAAGGATTGGTAAAATGAGAAACTGGGAGAAACTGAAACTGACAGATTTGTTCATTCTTGGTAACCCCAGGCACAATCATAATTGGAGTTTTGATAACTTACTGGTACAACATGGAACATTCAAACAACGGGTGCTGTGATATATGGATAATGCATAAACCAGCCTTCTTAATTTCAGTGTGAGATCTGGGGAGGGGAAAAACACACTGATCTGTGAGGGGGCAGCATCTGTTGCAAGATAACGGAAGATGCATTTTCATTCGTCAATGGGCACTGAAGCTCTGGGAACAACTGTCTAGTCCATTTCTGTAACCCTATCATAGAGCACGTCACTGTGTCACTGTCAATATGTTTCTGTTACATCAATTAGGAGTGTTTGAGAGCTGCTGGGTGAGTAATAGATCAGCAGGGAATTTCTGGCACTCTTGACAGAACACACCATGCAGACCTAATAAATCAGGGAGGTTGTCTGTTAGCAAGCATAAGTGCTTTCTGTAGATTCAAACTAACAATGATGGCCGGTATCAGCCCTCGAGGGATTTGGATTATGAACAAATACATCAGCCCCTACACAGACACTTTGGAAATCCATAGCCCATTACATGTCCAGCCCAAATTATTATCAGAGGTTTAGGCCCCGCCTTGCAACTGTTTCCCCCTTGCTATCAGCGAACCTTTCCTGCCAACTCCTCCCACTTCTGAAATACATTTAAGGGATCTTCGCAACACGTGGGTCATCTGTGTACAGGAAAACTTTGGTAAGTATATTGAGTTGTTCACATGTAAGGCCCAGTGAGTGCATAGTCTCTGCATAAATTTAGCTGACCTGAATAAATAAGCTTGTGTGTAGAGAGAGAGATGGGGAACCGGGTGGCGCTGTGGGTAAAACCACAAAGCCTAGGACTTGCTGAATAGAAGGTCGGCGGTTCGAATCCCCGCGACGGGGTGAGCTCCCGTTGCTCGGTCCCTGCTCCTGCCAACCTAGCAGTTCGAAAGCACGCCAAAGTGCAAGTAGATAAATAGGTACCGCTCTGGTGGGAAGGTAAACGGTGTTTCGGTGTGCTGCTCTGGTTCGCCAGAAGCGGCTTAGTCATGCTGGCCACATGACCCGGAAGCTGTACGCCGGCTCCCTCGGCCAGTAAAGCGAGATGAGCACCGCAACCCCAACGTCGGCCACGACTGGACCTAATGGCCAGGGGTCCCTTTACCTAGAGAGAGAGATACAGCTTGGACCTGTGTTCAGTGTAATGCATAAACAAGTCTTGTGTTACCCATACGAAGGAGGAGGGAACCAGCGATAAAAAAGGCTCACTGAAAACAGGAGATGCTTCATGGTTAAGCCTGGAGGCAAGCATCTTTATTTTCTGCCAGGATGCATGGGAATTAGTGTTTCCCATGTCTCCTGATTAGGGATGGGGGTGGACCAGAAGTGGGGACCGATGACAAGGAGTCCTCACTGAGGTCAGGAGAGACCCTGCTATTAAGGTCTGGAGGGAAGCATTTTTTATTTTTTATTTTGCCAGGATGCATGGGAGTTAAGAGTTTTCTCTGTCTCCCGATTAAGCATGAGGGGAGAAAGTTGATTTAGTTCATGTTTGTGTTGTTAATTATGTCATGGCCTAGGACCCTCATACCTATGGGACCGCCTCTCCCGGTATGTCCCACGGAGGACCTTAAGGTCCATAAATAGCAACACCCTAGAGGTCCCGGGCTCTAAGGAAGTTAGATTAGCCTCAACCAGAGCCAGGGCCTTTTCAACACTGGCTCCGGCCTGGTGGAACGCTCTGTCTCATGAGACCAGGGCCCTGCGGGATCTGATTTCTTTCTGCAGGGCCTGTAAGACAGAGTTGTTCCACCTGGCCTTTGGCTTAGAGTCAATTTGATTCCCTCCCCCTCTTTCTTTTTTCCTTTCCCCTTCTGTGAAGAGGCTGCATCTTAATGTTTTAATGTTGTATTTTAATCTTGTTTTTTAAGTTGTATTTTAATCAACTTGTTTTTATTATTGGTTGTTAGCCGCCCTGAGCCCGGTCTTGGCTGGGGAGGGCGGGGTATAAATAAATTTTATTATTATTATTATATTATTATTATTATTATTATTATTATTATTATTATTATTACCATTACATTATTCCACCCCATTCATTTTAATGCAAAGAAAACTCCATGCAAATTGAAAGGGGGAGACATAATCAACTACAGTGGTGCCTCGCAAGACGAACGCCTCGCAAAACGAAAAACTCACAAGACGAAAGAGTTTTCCATTTTTGAGTCGTTCCGCAAGACGAATTTCCCTATGGGCTTGCTTCGCAAGAAGAAAGCCCATAGGGAAATCTCCGGGGACGTCTTTTAAATGCTGGCGGTGGGGAGCAAAGCCTTTCGCCCCCCCCTCCGGCCTTCAGAAGAGGTCCAGGAAGGCCGGCGGAGGCCGGCGGGGGCCGGCGGGGGAGCGGCAGCGAACGCTTCGCTGCCGCCCGCCAGCATTTTAAAATCTCCCCGGGACAGCGGAGAAGTCTCCGCTGTCCTGGGAGCTTTTAAAATGCTGGCGGTCGGGAGGAAAGCCCTCCTGTCCCCGGAGCTTGCGGGGTGGGAGGTGGGGAGAAGGGCTTTTCTTCCCACCGCCAGCCTTCAGAACAGCCTTCTGAAGGCTGGTGGTGGGAAGAAAAGCCCTTGTTCCCCCCCCCCCAGCCTTCAGAAGAAGTCGGTTGACAGACTGTCCCGGACCTGGTCTGAAGGCGGTTTCCATAGGAACGCATTGATTGATTTTCAATGCATTCCTATGGGAAACGGTGCTTCGCAAGACAAAAAACTCGCAAGAAGAAAAAACTTGCGGAACGAATTAATTTCGTCTTGCGAGGCACCACTGTATGTCTCATTTGCAGACTGAAAACAATTGGATTGATTTCACTTCTGGACATGGGACGAAGAAGCGAGCATCCTCAATTTCCACCCCTGTTAACACTTTGAGTGTGCAAATATATAGAGCACGAACTGCTCAGAGAGCTTCTTAACATTGACAAAATAGTGTCCTCTCCACCTTCAAGTTTTCCTTCCTGAAAGAATCAAAGACTTCATCAGTTGGTTAAGATCTGACGCATTGGGACAAAACATCCCCACCAGTCGTCAGAGAAGACACAGTCACCTCCTGCTGCTTATTTTTCTGTACAGTCAATCTTGAAACGATGCCACTTCAATCATTTCGCCAGGAAGCTGCTGGGATCGGCAGAGTGACAGACGTTCGTTCGATGGCTTCGAGTGTAATTGAGCTGTTGTGTTCCCGCAATGAAGGGCGTGCTTGGGATCGTTGTGAACCGTACTGATTGTTAAACTGGCAATTTACACTCTGACACAAATAAACACAGTCAACCCTGTCTCCCTCACACCCCAAAGATCATGTTCCCCCCTCCCAAGCCCTCATCAGAAACAACTATTCCGTGAAACAGCATGCCTTTCAAGTTCTAACAGGTGACCACCACCCTACCTGCACATCCCAGAAACACCTGAATATATTTTTGTTCTGACAGGCTGTCCCAGCTGGATGAATGGGTCTTTACCATGAACGTCTGCTTTTTAGGGTTTCTGTCTCAATCTAAATACAGTCATGTTGTTGTTGTTGTTTAGTCGTTTAGTCGTGTCCGACTCTTCGTGACCCCCTGGACCAGAGCACACCAGACACTCCTGTCTTCCACTGCCTCCCGCAGTTTGGTCAAACTCATGCTGATAGCTTCGAGAACACTGTCCAACCATCTCGTCCTCTGTCTTCCCCTTCTCCTTGTGCCCTCCATCTTTCCCAACATCAGGGTCTTTTCCAGGGAGTCTTCTCTTCTCATGAGGTGGCCAAAGTATTGGAGCCTCAGCTTCAGGATCTGTCCTTCCAGTGAGCACTCAGGGCTGATTTCCTTCAGAATGGATAGGTTTGATCTTCTTGCAGTCCATGGGACTCTCAAGAGTCTCCTCCAGCACCATAATTCAAAAGCATCAATTATTCGGCGATCAGTCTTCTTTATGGTCCAGCTCTCACTTCCATACATCACTACTGGGAAAACCATGGCTTTAACTATACGGACCTTTGTTGGCAAGGTGATGTCTCTGCTTTTTAAGATGCCGTCTAGGTTTGCCATCGCCTTTCTCCCAAGGAGCAGGCGTCTTTTAATTTTGTGGCTGCTGTCACCATCTGCAGTGATAAATACAGTCATACCTCAGGATAAATATGCTTCAGGATAAGTATTTTCGCGTTGCGCTTCGCGGTGACCCAGAAGTAACGCAGCACGTTACTTCCGGGTTTCGCCGCTCGTGTATGTGTAGACAGTCAAAACGATGTCACGCGCATGTGCGGAAGCAGTGAATCGCGACCTGCACACGCGCAGACACGCAGTCACGTCTTACATTCTGTTCAGGATGTGAATGGGGCTCCGGAAAGGATCCCATTCACATCCCAAGGTACCATTGTATATTTTCTGCTTTTGATAACCTTATATGTAAATTTGCCTTGAATTAACCGTAAGGTGGCAAGGCAACTTAAGGATATGCAGATCCCACCCACCAGAGCAGGAGACATACCCCATCTGCACTATATGTTTAAAACAGTTTCATACCACTTTAAACAGGCATGGCTTTCTCCAAAGAAATCTGGGAACTGTGGTTTGTTCAGGGCTCTGAGAGTTGGTAAAGGTAAAAGGGACCCCTGACAGTTAAGTCCAGTCGCGAACAACTCTGGAGTTGTTGCGCTCATCTCGCTTTACAGGCCGAGGGAGCCGGCGTTTGTCCGCTCCGCAGACAGTTTTTCCGGGTTATGTGGCCAGCATGACTAAGCCGCTTCTGGTGAACCAGAGCAGCGCATGGAAATGCTGTTTACCTTCCCGCCGGAGTGGTACCTATTTATCTACTTGCACTTTCTGGCGTACTTTTGAACTGCTAGGTTGGCAGTAGGTGGGACTGACCAATGGGAGCTCACCCCGTCATGGGGATTTGAACCGCCGACCTTTTGATCAGCAATCCCAAGGCTCAGTGGTTTAGACCACCCACGTCCCCTGAGAGTTGGTAGGGAACCACTATTCTCAGAACAAAGACCCAGAGTGTTTTAACAATTGATCCTCTTCCTTTGGGAATTGTGAAATTATAATTCCTCATTTAAATAGCAAGAGTGTAAATATTTTTAGCAGAAGGGACCCTTTGTTAAGGGTGATGAGAGTTGTTAGAGAGTTGTCTTCAGAGAGCTACAATTCCCAAAATCCCCTGGGAAAAGGGGTTGGTTGTTAAACTTCAGAATGGTTAAATAAGTAATCCCTATTATTTTCCCAGGCCCAATCTCACCCACTCTTGGTACGCTGCTGAAATTAGAATCAAGGCTAATAGGCCAAAGATTTTGTTAAAAATCAAAACAACCACACACAGCAAAAGTCTAATTTGCGAGAAGCATGTAGGTGTTTTGTTTTTCTTTTATGCACGTTGAGATCCAGCTGGCCTCTTCTCAAAGCTAATTTTGGAACAGGAGAACTTTCTTTGTCGGTGCTAAATTTAAACCTGCAATTAGGGAGAACAAAAGGGGGGAATTTCAGTGTCTCCTTAACAGGTTTGCTATTTGCAGAAGAACTCAATTTCCTTGGGTTTCTGCTTTCCTGACAAATGATGGGGGGGTTGGAGATTTGCCTATTCTGTCTGCTTTTCTCAATGGGATTTTCCTCCTCAGAGCTCCTTTGAAATTTAAATTGGTGGGAATGGCAGAGTCGTGCTAAAAGCCCCAGGAGAGGAGTGAAGCAAAATCTATGCAGCAGGCCTAGGGAAAGTAAATAATGCAAACTTTCAGTGGTGCAAATTTTAAAAGGAAAGTGGATTGTTACCGATGGGATTCGCAGCAAAATGTTGTGACGCAGAGTGGTGCTGTTCTATGTCCCAGAGACACTTTCAGACCTTCCCAGTGTCCCTATTTTCCGGGGGCAGTCCTAGATTTATAGAAGCCATCCCTGTTTCTAATTTGATCCTGGAATGGTCCACTTTTCCTTAGGATGTCCCTGTTTTCATTGGAGAAATGTTGGACGGTATGGACCCCTGAGCCAAGGAGATAACTAACTATACAACCTTCAGAAGACCTCTGAAGGCAGCCCTGTATAGGGAAGTTTTTTAATGTTTAATGTTTTATTATGTTTTTACATATGTTGGAAGCTGCCCAGGCTGGCTGGGGCAACCCAGTCAGATGGGTGAGGTATTATTATTATTATTATTATTATTATTATTATTATTATTAAGAATTTTAAGGTCATATATTAAAAAAAATAAATGTTCATAACTGTATATATAAACCAAATGTCTGAAACCCCACAGATTAGGTCCTGAACAAATTGACCTCAAATATTTCTTCAGGGTCAAAGTGGGAAACCTCCCCATTGTCTCTTTCCTCACAAATCCTGTCCTCACAAATCCTGTCTTAGGGGCACATTCAAGATATGAACAGGGTGTGAGCCTGTGACCTGTGACCTAGATTCAGGAATTAAGTAGTTATAATAACAAAAGAGTGGCCCAAACCCAGGTAATGCAATCAGGTAACTTGCCAGACAGGAGATAAACAACGCACTCAGATTTCTGTTGTAGACCGCCTTTTCTGTGATGTCGGTATGATGCATCTGAGGGGTGGTCTTGGGCTACACCCCTTCTGTGATGTAGGTATGATGTTTCTGGGGATGGTCTTGGACTCCAGGGCAGGCAATTTAAAATGTCTATATAAGGGCTTGCACGCATGGATCTGGGTCCTCCTCTTTCCTTGTGATTGTGAGCACCCTGTTGCAACAGTTAATAAAGATCAGGCTTACTAACTGCTTTGCTTCTCAATATTCTCTGGTTGGTCTCTGTTATTTTCTCCTACCGATAGAGAACCTACAAAAGGACTCTATATGGGCTCTTGGGTACCCCATCAGGAAAAAGGAGCAGTGTTTTTTACTTATATCATATTATTATTACTATTTGATAGGACGACATTCCATAGCCACTGAACATGCTCAGTCTTCATTTGACTGCGCGCTCTCTCTCTCTCTCTCTCCTGCTTGGTACTTTCATATTTATCTGTTTGTTAGATTTCTACCGCACCTTTCCTCCAAGGAGCACAAGGTGTTGGCATACATGCAATAAAAATGACCCCTGCAGAGGCCCTAAAGAGTGTGGGGATAGGGAGGAAGGATCCGGCCCTTTTGCTCGCTCCCATCCTCATTTTGCTTCCCTGCTCCGATTCCCAACTCTAAGGGAAAGACTTGATCGATCCTCTTCCCTGTAACTCCCCATTCTAACCTGGGGCAAGTTATGGAGTGGAACGGGGGTGACAAGCTAACGTGGCAGCTCCATCTATTTGTCACAGCTCTGCTCGCATTGTATTTCAGTCGCTCTCAGCCTATAATTAGTTCCTTCTAAAGGACCATCCATTGATCATTGCTTGGCTTGACAAAGCAGAACTTCCTCCAGGCAGGAGCAGAATAAGGATGTAGGAACATAGGACACTGCCAGATACCAAGTCCAACCAACTCAGGGTTGTCGATACAAGACTTGCAGTGGCCCTCCAATAATTCAGACGGGGTTCTCTCCCAGCCCTGCCTAGAGATGGTGGGGATTGAATCTGGGACCTTTTGCGTCTAAAGCCAACTCTCTACCACTGTCAAGGACTGGGCAGAGAAGAAGACAGTTCAGAATTACAGCAGGGGTTTGAGGGAGGTCACAGCTCAGAGTCAGATGAGGGGAAGAGCTGAGAAATAATGGGAGAAGAGGAAGAGCTGACAGACACAGTGTCTTTAGAAAGCATTCCAGACCCCCGCCTCCCAGAACCCGGCAGGCATTGAAAGTAGGAGAGCAGAGAGCTGAAATAAAAAGATTAAGGTCTTATGTATATAATAAAGGTTCGTAAATGTACCAAACAAACACGTACATAAATATATAAACCACATGTCTGAAGCTGCACAGGAGAACAGCCATGAAGCCATTTTGACTCCCAAACTGAACAGGTGTTTACTCTGCAAAGTCAAATGGAAAAGCCTCCCCATTGTCTTTTCCTTCACAAATCCTGTCTTAAGGGTATGTCTGTGTATGAATAGGGTGAGCCTGTGACTTGGCTCAGGAACTAAGTGTTTATCATTACAAAAGACTGGCCAGGCTCCCCAGGGTATCAATCCAGTAAGCATTAACAGGTAACTTGCCAGACAGGAGGTAAACAACACACTCAGATTTCTGCTTTAGCCCGCCCTTTCTGTGATGTAGGTATGATATTTCTGGGGGTGGTCTTGGACTCCAGGGCTGCCAATTTAAAATGTCTGTATAAGGGCAGACACACCTTGGTTCTGGGTCCTCCTCGCTCCTGCGTGTGTTGAGTGGGGACCCTGTTGCAACAGTTCAATAAAGATCAGGCTTACTAGCTGCTTTGCTTCTCAATATTCTCTGGTTGAGAGGTCTTTCTCTTGGGCATGGTCGGCCAAGTGGTGCCAAAGAAGGACAGAACGTTTTTTATGTATGCTACAACAGCAGCAAGAATACTCATCGCAAAGTATTGGAAGACGCAAGATTTACCCACTCTGGAAGAATGGCAGATGAAACTGATTGACTGTATGGGATTGGCAGAAATGACGAGCAGAATCCGTGACCGGGGAGAAGAGTCGGCAGAAGAAGATTGGAAAAAGTTTAAGGACTACTTACAGAAATATTGTAAAATCAAGGAATGTTGAATGATGTTGGATTGAAATTGAGTGGTTTCTAGCTGTAATGATATAAAGGAATACGAAAAAAAAGGTTTGGATAGAAAACAAGGTGGTATTATAAGCTGTAATGCTTTAAGTTAAGGATTTGCTGAACAAATAATTTGAAATGGAATACAAGAAGGGGAGGTATGAGGAGGTCAGAGAAATATGTTATTGAAAAGTATGTATTATGAACTATATGTCTTTTTTAATCTTTTTGTTTATTTTTTGTTTGCATAAAAAATTTGAAAACTTTAATAAATATCTTATAAAAAAAAAACACAATATTCTCTGGTTGGCCTCTGTTCTTATCTCCGACCGATGGAGAACCTACAAAGGACCCTATAAGGGCTCTTGTGTCCCCCATAAGGGAATAAGGGCAGATTTTCGTTTATTACAGAGCTCAGAGGCAGAGGGCACATCTTAGCACCCGTGGTGACGACACATAAAGGGAGAGAGGGAGGTGGTAGAGACTCACTCGGAGCAATGCCATTACTCCAAGAGGCTGCATTTCTAAGCCTCTCTCTGTGACTATTGAATAAAAAGCAACTGGTAAGAACTTTCCTTGTCTTCTCTGTTCCTGGCAACCTACTGTGGGAGCTGGATTCTCTGACGCCTGACAACCACTGAGCTGAGACTCGTGGGTGGGTGCATATGTGCAGATACCAAAACATGACTGAGACGGGTCTCCTGATCTTGAAGGTTTTACCAGGTGAGCTACTGTCCTGGGATAGGGATAGAAGTTCTTCTCTGTCCACCCACTTGCCCACCCTCCCTGGGCTCACAGCATACTGGCCGTCCTGGTGAAATAGGACTTGCAACTTGAGGCTGCTGCAAGCGCAAAACACAGTGGCTCAGCTGCTCCCTAGGGCATATGTCCTCAAGACAACACAGCCTCCACTGACCTTCCCTCCACATAGCTATCAGCCTTCCCTTTTTTTGCAGGAAATTCGCTTATTCCAGTGCTGTTTCTAGCTGCTTCCCGCTGCTACTCTGGATTGTTAGATATCCCATAGACTGTCCCCGGGACAGGTGAGGCTGCTGATCCCTTATTTTCAAATCTGAAAGTTGATAGCTATGTCCCTCCAAGGAAACTGTTATAAAAAATTTAAGGTCTCAAATATAGAATAAATATTCATAAATGCACACGTCTAAATATATGAACCATGTCTCTGAAATAGTATGGGAGAGCAATCCTGGAGCCATTTTGACTTTTCCAATGAGCTCAAATATTCCTCTGCAGTAAGGGAGGCAAGTGGGGAAAGCCTTCCCATTGTCTTTTCGCTTGCAAATCCTGTCTTAAGGGCGTATTTGTGTATGGATAGGGTGAGCTTGTGACCTGGATTCAGGAACTAAAGTATTATTAACCATTACAAAAGAATGGCCAGGCTGCCCAGGTCATGCAGTCAGTGACCATTCTCAGGTAGCCTGGCAAAAAGGATTTCTGCTGTAGACCGCCTCCTCTGCTGTAGACCGCCTCCTTCTGTGATGGATGGATGGATGGATGTTTTAGGGGGTGGTCTTGGGCTACAGGGTGGGCAATTTCAAAAGTCTATATAAGGGCTTGCGCACCATTGTTCAGGGTTCTCCTCCCTCCTGTGTGTGGCGAGTGGGGACCCTGTTGCAACAGTTCCTTGAATAAAGATCAGGCTTACTAGCCGCATTGCTTTTTTAGTTATTCTGGTTGGCCTCTGTTATTTCTCCTACCAATAGGGAACCCACTTAAGGACTCTATATGAGCTCTGGAATACCCCATAAGGGAAAAGGAGCTGGTTTTTTCTTATAACAAAACTGAACCCTGAGAAAGCACCCCAGCACCATGGCATCTTTCCCTGCTTGGAGATTGCGGTGGGTACAACACTGCATTCTTCATGTTTGTTGCCTTATTGTTCATGCGTGTTCATGGCATGCGTGCTTATGATGGAAGTGTGAATGTATCTAACAAGGACTTCTTCCACAACACCAACAGGAAGGGGCTGCCCGAGACAGATAGCGAAGCAGATATTTAATATTTTGGATTGGGAATGAATGGGACAGAGAGGCCTCCCATCATGGAAAAACTAAGAACTCTGGATTTATTCATTATAATTTCAGCTTACATCGTTTCAGCTTTTGTTTCACATTGTGCGTTATGTTCCCTCTTCCCCAAAGCAGATCACGACATCTGGCAAAGTTGAAAGTTTGGCACAATTCTATTCCCAAGGCTGCCCCCAACTTGGTGAGTCAATTGTGGGGCTACACTATCCATTTCAATGCAACTATACACAACTTGTAGATTGAGGTGTCTGTCTCATAGGCTAGGCCAGCCTTTCCCCTTTGGGTTACTGGATGCTGCTAGATTAAACCCCCATCATCTTATAATAATGGCGCTTCCCAGCTAGGGATGAGGGGAGCTCTAGTCCAGCAACATCTGAAGATCGAAGTCTGGGCTAGATTACTTTTCCAAGGCTAACAACAGTCGGGGGGAATTAGGTGCAAGTGACACTATTTCTGTACGGGGGGGGGGGAGTGTGCTGAATTCAAATATCAAGGATGCTAATTTTTTGTTGCTTAGGAACTTGGCCGCCATCTTGGAAAATGGCCACTAACGTTGCCGTTTTTGGTTTCTGCAAGTGGTCTATCAAACCTATCAAGTTTTTTCCCCCAGCTTGAATATTCTGCAGCTACCTTCGCAAGGATTACATGACATTAGCTGGCAGCTAATGTCTAGCAATTTGGGTAATGTTCCACGGCAAAGGATTCTGGGGGGCATTGCCCTGTCCGAAGCCTATGGAGGTGAGGGCCTAAGGCACACCCCCAAGCGGTGACCCCGGGGGAGTTCCTAGTTGATGTGCATCAGCAGGACTCCCCCTACTGGTGGTTAACCCTTCCCAGACTTCAAGCGAACAGGCTGAAGCCAGATAGTCGGTTAGGACCAATGCCTAAGCCAATATCGCTCATCACCTGTAACCAATAAAGTTGTGGCCTTAATTAGCCCATTAACCTTAATATTTGTGTCATGTGTCTTTAGTTCCACTGCGGGGGGCGGGAACTCACCACGCAACATAAACAGACCACCTTTGCAGGAAAATGCAGAAAGATTAACAAGGCTGCCTTCAGGCATCAGAAAATTTGGCACCCTGCATTTTTTGATTTAGCGTGTTCTCCAATAAATGAGAGCACGTGTTGCGGTGTGGGCCACCGGGCCAGGCCTCTTGTTGCCAGGCAGGTTAATAGTTGTTGCCTGGCATTGTGATTGGATAACCGGGTTGCTGGGGCAAATTGTATGTTGCAAATTGGGTGGGTGGGACCATAGTCTTTAAATATTGGTGCACTCTGGTTTCTCTTTCTCTTTGCAGAGTGCATTGGATCACCCGCCCGCCCTCTTTTCCGGTTGACCTTGCTTTGCCTGTCATGGGGTCGTCTGCCTTGGCGCAGGGGCCTAGTAGGAATTTTGCCATTTGGTGATTGGCTGTGCCATTTGGTTTTTGCCTACTACTCAGCAATTCGTCACAACTTGTAAGGTTTCGGTTAGGCATTGGTTATAATATGCTGGTGGTGGAGGGGTCAGGATAGTCTGTGCCTGCCCCTCCTATTGCACTGAAGGGAATTCCCTTAAAGGAATCCTGGGGCTTGCCACAATTTCGTCCAATCCCTGTAATGGGACCAGGGCCGGCAAGCTTTTGGGGAGCTGCTGGGGTGAGCGGCGTGGGTCCGACGCTTAGCTCAAATGACCCCCAAGTTTGACTTTCCCTTCTACTGGCTACCGAGGACCTCAGGATGTCAGTTCTGTCCCAGGCGGTGGGAGAGATAGTCATAACCAATGTCTAAACAACCACTCACTGATTTTGTATTTTAATAAAGTTGTGGCCAAAATAGTGCCCAAAAAACCAAAACTAAATTACGTGTTATGTGTGAAGTTATTTGAGGGGTGGCCTGGGGACCTACACATGCAAAGCACACTTTTTTTTTTTTGCTAAGGAATTAATTCCTCAGCAATGCCAACGGGATTTCTGGAGGCCTCCTCGGGATTTTGAGCCAGTCTGTTAACAGAATGAAAGCACCTTTCCCCCAAAAAATAAGCAAAATACAATCGTCAGATATTGCGTTCTTTTCTCTTTGCCAGTTTTGTTCCAACTCATTCAGCGTTCAGATCAGTGGCTAGAAAAGGATCACAGTGAAGATGCATGGATATGAAGATGCCACGAATCCATCACCCATCATAATTATTGAACTCGATAGAGACACCTAGGAGGGGCCAGAAAGCTGGCCAATCAAAACAGCCAAAAGCAGAGGGAAGAGATGATTGACAGCCAGCAGGGAGCCATGGCTAACGGTGGCATCTCTGGAAGCGTAGACTTTGCGACCATGAAGAGGCTGCAGTGGGCGGAAGTTGTTGGTCATTTTCAGGGAAGTCGTTCCAGCGCTTTTGTAGTAAAGGGTGTTGACAAATGCATTCAGCTAAATAGAGGAATGAGAGAATGGTTTAGCAGTTACTAGTGGATAGGTGCTGGCATGTATTCATTTAGAAAGATTTATAAACCGTTTGTCATATGACGCTGAATGTGGAAAGTGTCAGTTTGCATTTCTTAGTGCAGAAAGCGTTGATCTGATGTGTAGAGATCTTTCCTATTCTAATAAATTCAAGAGGGTTCTGGAGGCTTCTCTGTGTGAAAGAAACAAGCAGAAGGTTCGTGATGTTTGGCTTATTCCTTCAGAGAAGCTGAGTACAGCTGGCTTAAACTGGTCCTGTTATCTCTTCTGTCAAGGTCATGCTGGCTATAATAATAAGGCCAGAAGGAGCCTGGGTTTCACTTTCTCTTTCTATCGCTCTCCCTTCTGGTGTGGTGTTCTGTACATAGCTTGCTTAGCGTTAAGGTTTAGACTTTTTATAAGTTATTGTAAGTTTAAGTTATGTTTGCTGCAACTGGATTTCCTATGGACTGTGCCAGTCCTGAATGTATTGGATTTGTGACCATTATGCTCATTTGCCTTCAGTAACAAAACTCTGCTGGATGAAATATTAATTGCCTCTGGTCTATTTTTGGGGAATCCTGCAATGTGTTTAAGTTTTTACTCTGCTAACTATACAGTGGTACCTCAGGTTAAGAACTTAATTCCTTCCGGAGGTCCGTTCTTAACCTGAAACAGTTCTTAACCTGAAGCACTACTTTAGCTAATGGGGCCTCCCGCTGCCGCCGCACCACCGGAGCACAATTTCTGTTCTCATCCTGAAGCAAAGTTCTTAACCTGAGGTACTATTTCTGGGTTAGCGGAGTCTGTAACCTGAAGAGTATGTAACCTGAACGTATGTAACCCAAGGTACCACTGTACATTGGAATCTGCCTCTGATCAATACTGAGTGGAATTAAATGACATATGTCAATATATACCAATATATCACAGCATATACCAGGGGTCAGCAAGGTTTACTGGCCATGGGCCAGACTGGTACAGCGCAATGCCGGAAATCGCATCTGTGCATGTCTGTGGTGCCGGAAATCGCTTCTGCGCATGCCCAGATGCCGAAAATCGCGACTGCGTAGAAGCGATTTTCGGTGTCTGGGCATGTGCAGGCTCGCTTTCTGGTATCTGCGCATGTGCAGACATGATTTCCGGCACCACTCGGCGAGTCCCCGCGCCGCGCTGCACTGGTTTAGCGCAGTGCGCAAGGGACTTGCCGAACAGGCTGCTCAGTTCGAGGATGGCTCATTGGCTGGTAAAACAGTCTTCGTGGGCCGACCCCTGGCATATAGCAATATATCATGATGACTGAAATAGGGATGGAGCTCTGTAGAGGCATGGGCTGGCTTCATGGTTTTTCCCACATCGTGATTTTTGCTGGCACCTGCTCTTGCGATTCGCTGCCCCCTGCATGAGGCTGGGGAGAGCTGAGCTGGCCAAGTTAACAAGGGCTGCAGGAATCGAGAGAAGCATTGGCTGGCTTCACGGTTTTCCCCACGTTGTGATTTTTGCATAGCACACACTCACACATTGTGATTCACAAGATATTGCCAGGTCAAAAATTATGAAACCAATAACGCAATATGGACTTCAAACCACTGTGGCTAACAATGGCTGTGTTTTCAGCTGACAGAGGCAGTATTTCTTTGAATACAGTGGTACCTCGGGTTACATACACTTCAGGTTGCAGACTCCGCTAACCCAGAAATAGTGCTTCAGGTTAAGAACTTTGCTTCAGGATGAGAACAGAAATCATGCTCCGGCGGCACGGTTGCAGTGGGAGGCCCCATTCGCTAAAGTGGCGCTTCAGGTTAAGAACAGTTTCAGGTTAAGAACAGACCTCCGAAACGAATTAAGTACTTAACCTGAGGTACCACTGTACAGGATGCTTAGCTAGATAGGCCATTGGCCTGATCCTGCAAGGTCTTCTTGTGTCATTTTAGATTGGGAGCCATTTTTGTTTTTCGAAAACCACAGCCTTTTTTGGCTAAAAGGAGAAACAAGAGCAACAACACAGAGACATAGAAATGTTTGGTTTTCTCACCTGTGGCTTGCTGATTGGGATGTTCTCTTCGAACACAGTCCATTGCACCACTTCTTCGCAGTTTGGGGTGGTGAGGGAGCCCTTGTAGCGATAATATTTGGAGAGTAAGGCCATGTTGGGGAGGAGGTTGCTCAGAGAAAACGTGGAGGCCAACTCGACATAATCCTCTAAGCAGAGAAACAGAAACAGGGAATTGGGGTGTGAGGAACGGAAACGAGAACTCCATTTCAAATGGAGAACTTACAGAAATGCATTGCCGTAGGGGAAACTGCTTTGCTAAAACATGCCTGTGAGGGAAATTTGCACTAAGATCCTGCTGGATTTTCATGAGCACTTTTATTTATTTTTTAAATGAATTGATGTGAAGAGGGAACACAAGACTACAAAAATAAGGCATGATGGTTAACAGCAACAACCGGGGGAAAGAAAGAAATAACATCTTATAAGTAAAGGAAGAAACACTTCGGACAGAATAATTGCCACACACAGGAAGAATGAAGATATAGTTTGAGTCCCTCACTTGTAGCTTTATAAATCATTTAATGTGTCAACACGAATAGAAGTTATTAATATTGCAGTTGTTGTATAAGAGATTATTATTATGACCGGAATGTGATGGAAATTAATAAGATTTTGGAGCGCAGAGATAAAGCAAATAATCAATTCATCAAATCTAGCACACGGGGGGCACTTTATCTAAATGATATAATTCAGTATTTGAACAATTGGTATCAATAATTGTATTATAAATTGGCATTGTTATAATGAGGCTATTATTGGATTGTAAGTGAAAACTAATAAAAATTATTATTGAAAAGAAAAGAAACTGAAATTGGCAGATTCACCCAAACTTGCTGGCATGTTGCTTTCCCTTAGGCAATAATCAATTGATACCAAGCACTAGCAAGATCCCCAAAAATGTATGGTGTGCGTGTGGCCCTGATCCACCAAATCCAAGCATTCTAAAGGATTGCCTGAGGCTCGATGCTCACCTGCACGAGTGATATTCCTCAGGCCAGTGACGATGGTGTTGTAATTGGTATTGTCTGCATCAGAAACCTGCAGAGCAAAAATCTAGTATGCATCTTTGGTACTTGACCCATTGCAAATTCCCTTCGCCCTCAAGCTGTTACCCCTCCAGCATCAAGCAGACAAAGGTAACCAAACAGAATAAAGTCTCCTCCCCACATTGTAAACATGGCCTCCGAAAACCTTGCTTCAAGTACTTACTTCACTTAGAATTTTGCGAATGAACCTAAATTATGGATGGATGGATGATGATAGATAGATAGATAGATGATAGATAGATAGATAGATAGATAGATAGATAGATAGATAGATGATAGATAGATAGATGATAGATAGATAGATAGATAGATAGATAGATGATAGATAGATAGATAGATATAGATAGATAGATGATAGATAGATAGATAGATAGATAGATAGATAGATAGATAGATAGATAGATAGATAGAGATAGATGATAGATAGATAGATAGATAGATAGATGATAGATAGATGATAGATAGATAGATAGATAGATAGATAGATAGATAGATGATAGATAGATAGATGATAGATAGATAGATATAGATAGATGATAGATAGATGATATAGATAGATAGATAGATAGATAGATAGATAGATAGATAGGTAGATGATAGATAGATAGATAGATATAGATGATAGATAGATGATAGAGATAGAGATAGAGATATAGATGATAGATAGATGATAGATGATAGATGATAGATAGATAGATAGATAGATGATAGATAGATGATAGATAGATAGATGATAGATGATAGATGATAGATAGATAGATAGATAGATAGATAGAAAGATAGATAGATAGATAGATAGATGATAGATAGATAGATAGATAGATAGATAGATGATAGATGATAGATAGATAGATAGATAGATAGATAGATGATAGATAGATATATATAGATAGATAGATAGATATAGATGATAGATAGATGATAGACAGATAGATAGATAGATAGATAGATAGATAGATAGATGATAGATATATCGTAGATAGATTAGATAGATAGATAGATAGATAGATAGATAGATAGATAGATATAGTTAGAGATAGAAAGATAGATGATGATAGATACATAGGTGATATAGATAGATTAGATAGATAGATAGATAGATAGATAGATAGATAGATAGATAGATGATAGATAGATAGATATAGATAGATGATAGATAGATAGATGATAGATATAGATAGATAGATAGATGATAGATAGATAGATAGATAGATATAATAGTGAATGAACATATAGGAATGTATGTGTCTCCTGTAGGTACTTTAAATAACATAACAGCAGCTGCTTCTCAGGAGATACCTTAAACAAGAAGCTCAAGACAGCAAGTCCGTTGGGGTGCCCTTTGGCTTCTGTGATGGTTTTGTACTTGGTGTTCATGTGAACAATGTGGAGCTGTAGAAAACAAAATGAGAGTTATTCAGAGCAACTTTGGGGATATTCATTCACTGGCAGACTTTAAAGCAGGGGAGGGCGGGGTCAACTGGTAGGTCCCTGGGTGACTTGTCACAGATTGACATTCCCAATTTGCTTAACAACAAACGGGACTTTTCCCTGCCTAAATCCGGCAGCTGAAATTAAGAGGGGTAATTTTGTCTCAAAAGAATGCAAACTCAGTCTTGAAATCAAAGTCAAAGGTCTAGAACAGATAGAGTTGCCATATTTCAAAAAGTAAAAACCAGGACACCCCAAAAGTGTAGAAAAAATTGACTCGCCAAGACCCAGGACAAATCCCGCCCCCCCGGACGTAAATTACACCATTGAAATCCCAGTGATGTGGACATAAGGCAGCCCTGATAATAGAACTTTCCAAACCCTGTGTAGCGACATTTGTGCATCGGCTGCAGTGTTTAGGTGTGTCGCACGAACACTCCCCACATTCCTCCAAGGGCTGGAAAGGGGTTCGTTCTGGTTTGCTAGTAAAACTGAACTACTGTGTTGTGAAATGATGCGTGTCTAAAATGTATGTTACCAGCATGAAAAGTTTGGAAAGCTGTGGTCTAGAATGTGCTCCAAAACACCCTATTCTTTCCTTCTAACTGTGGTTACACTTAAAACACTATTTAGTAAGACTACCAAAAGAAACTTTGCCACGGCCACTGTGATATCATTAGACTTGTTGTCCAGAAGATATTTAGTATAGTAGGCTTCAGATTTACCAGGCCGATTTGCCAGTAGGGATTTAATCAATAGATCCCTTAAAAGGTAAAGGTAAAGGACCCCTGACAGTTAAGTCCAGTTGCGAACGACTCTGGGGTTGTGGCGCTCATCTCGCTTTACTGGCCGAGGGAGCCGGCGTTTGTCCGCAGACAGTTTTTCCAGGTCATGTGGCCAGCATGACTAAGCCACTTCTGGCGAAACCAGAGCAGCACACGGAAATGCCGTTTACCTATTTATGCGGTTCCTATTTATCTACTTGCACTTTGATGTGCTTTTGAACTGCTAGGTTGGCAGGCGCAGGGACCGAACAACGGAAGCTCACCCCGTCGCGGGGATTCAATCCGCCAACCTTTCAATCGGCAAGCCCAAGGCTCAGTGGTTTAGACCACAGCTCCACCCGCATCCCAATAGATCCCTAGCTTGCTCATATTGTCCGCAGTGCAGTAGGATATGCCTCATACAATCGACGCCCTGAGAGCATACACAGAGCCTATTCTGATAAGGGATGCCTCTTAGTCTGCCATTTAGCACTTCTGATGGAAATACATTTAATCTGGCTTTGGTAAAGAGACGCCAATAAGTTGGCGCAGAAAGATTTCTAAGATATGCCGGTATCTGAAAATTGTACCCGTAATGATTTCCTACTGCTATCGGAGCACAGATAACATGAGATTGAGATTGGAGATCGCTATGTGATATGTCCCAAGCTTTTGCCTCAGAGATTCAAGGCCGGTATCATAGCCCAGATGGTACAAGACAGAAGGTGGCATTAAGACTAAACAAATATCGTCTCGGTCTCCCTCTCCCGGGGGGTTGTCTGTACGAATCTGCATTTTATTCTGAATCTATGTTACTGGTTTTTGGACCACAATAAAGATTATTCTTATTATTTACCATATTTTTTGCTCCATAAGACGCGCTTTTTCCCTCCTAAAAAGTAAGGGGAAATGTGTGTGCATCTTATGGAGCGAATGCAGGTGGGAGGCAGGCAGGAAAAGCCCCCAAGAGCTGCACACACACTCCGTGCGGCTCTTGCGGGCTTTTCCCCAGGAGGGAGAAGGGACTGACTGGCCACGTCAGTCCCTTCTCCCGCCTCGTAGAAAAGCCCGCAGGAGCCGCACACACTTTAAAGAGTGTGCGGCTCTTGCTGGCTTTTGTGGGAGGTGGGGGAAGGGGACAGAGGGCAGCCCCTCAGTCCCTTCCCCCACCTCCCACAAAAGCCCCCAACAGCCGCACTCCCTTTCACTAGCTGCGTGGAGCATGTGTGTGGCTCTTGGGGGCTTCTCCCTCCTGGGAAAAAGCCTGCAAGTGCTGCACACACGCTCCACGCGGCTCGTGAAAGGGAGCGCTGAGCAGAGCCTGGGGTGCATGCAGGCTCTGCTCAGCGCTCCCTTTAAAAAAAAAATTTTTTTTTCTTGCATTCCCCTTCTAAAAACTAGATGCGTCTAACGGTCAGGTGCGTCTTATGGGGCGAAAGATACGGTAGTAGTCACGGAGAATCCTGGGAATGGTGGTTTGCTAAGAGCACTGAGATCACAGAGCTGCAACTCCCAGAACCTTTAACAAATGACAGTTCCCAGGATGCTCCATGACAGTGAAAGGGACGTCATGCTATGAGCGTATGGTTTGGACGGGACCTATATGTCTTTTACCCCTTCTCTTGCCACTTCCACTATCTCTGCGGAATTGCTCTGTACATCATTTTGTAGACCGATCCCACTTCCATGGAACCATTATGGCATTTGACATGCTGTCCCCCAAATGGCCGATTGTAGCTCTGAGGTAAAAACAAAACACCTCGTTATATTTTTACAACCTGTTTTCATACTCTGTATTTAACAGTTAAAGATAATCGAAATGATAGGACTAGTTGCCTATAATCATCCCAGAGTCTTCTTCTCTTTTTTAATAAAGAAAAAGAACGCTTTCATGTCATCCTCATTTCAGCTATCATGGTGAATGGCTGGTTTGTCCATCGTTTAGCAAGATCAAAAGGTGGAAGCGCCAGGGGTCTTGCCTAATTAGTAGCTTCTTGCTAAATATAATACAGAGAGCTGATTTAGGGTTATTCACTGTACGGCATTTAATGGAGTGGCTGTTCCCTATTCCAACAAACAATATCAGAACCTTGTCTCCACTTCTACCCTGAAGGTTGGAGACAGATCAATTTCTGAATAGATCAGTCTTGGAAAATTGGAGGTGGTGTGATTATGGGGGTCATTTCAGGCACTGTATTTCTTGATTTTATTTTATAGTACTACTGTGGTACCTCGGGTTACATACGCTTCAGGTTACAGACTCCGCTAACCGAGAATTAGTACCTCGGGTTAAGAACTTCGCTTCAGGATGAGAACAGAAATCGTGCTCTGGCGGCGCGGCGGCAGCAGGAGGCCCCATTAGCTAAAGTGGTGCTTCAGGTTAAGAACAGTTTCAGGTTAAGAACAGACCTCCGGAACGAATTAAGTACTTAACCTGAGGTACCACTGTACTGTATTTTTGTTTTGTTTTACACGAACCTCTTTGAGCATAGATGTACTTGGGGGAAATGTGGCCTACGACTGTGATTATGACTAAAAACACGTTCGCACCACAGATTTACAGCACAATTTTTACTTATTTCTTGCATTTATATCCTCCAAGGATTTCAAGGTGGTACACGTGGTTTGCCCCTCCCCATTTTAAGCTGACAACAACCCTGAAAGGGGTGTTAAGCTGAGAGGCAGTGACTGGCCCAAGACCACCCAGTGATCTTCATAGCTGAGTGGGGATTTGAACCCAGGTCTCCCAGGCCCTAGTCCAACACTCTAACCACTACACCACACTGGCTCTCACAAGTATACAGTTTCAAACAGTGATGGCTTCCACGAAAGAATTCTGGGAAGTGTAGTTTGTTGAGGGTGCTAGAGTTGTTAGGAGCCCCCTATTCCCCTCCCAGAGCCTCAGTTCCAATTGTTCCCTGGGAAGGTTAAAAAAAGGTAAAGGTAAAGGACCCCTGGACAGTTGAGTCCAGTCAAAGATGACTATGGGGTTGTGGTGCCCATCTCGCTTTCAGGCCGAGGGAGACGGCATTTGTCCACAGACAGATTTCCGGGTCATGCGGCCAGCAGGACTAAACTGCTTCTGGCACAACGGGACACTGCGATGGAAGCCAGAGTGCACCTATTTATCTACTTGCACTGGTGTGCTTTCACACTACTAGGTTGGCAGGAGCTGGAACAGAGCAACGGGAGCTCACCCCATCACGGGGATTCACTGACCTTCTGACCGGCAAGCCCAAGAGATCAATGGTTTAGACCACAGTGCCACTCTGGGAAGAGGGAGGGATTGTTAAACCAGTCTGAGAACTGTCGATCTGTGAGAGGAACAGGGGTCTCTCCTAACAACTCTCAGTGCCCTTAATGAACCTCATCTCCCAGAATTCTCTGGTGGAAGCCATGCCTATTGAAAGTAGTATCCTAGTGATTTTAATGTGTGAACATGGCCTATGACTATTCTAGACGGGGCCTTTTCAATACTGCACGACATTGCTAAGAAAATCAAAGTTGGGAAGCTCAATGTACCTCCATTGGGTACTGCTGACCATCAACGGTGTGCTCTGAGCCATTTCGACTGAGATCCCCCCAGTGGAAGTGGAAACTCAAGGCCCGGTACGTGTCCTGAAGTCCTCCTTTGGTGATGTTAATTTGATCTGCAGTAGATGCTCCATCTAGGTTCATGACAACTGCCAAGGAGGCCAGGTCAAAAAGAGAGAGATCAGAGACAGACAGTACTACACTAATGCAACAGAAGACCCCAGAAAGGTTCTCTAAACCTGCATTAGAAAACACTTGGCCCAAGGTTATTTATGTATGCTATTACTGCAGCCCGTGCTTTGTTAGCCCAAAAATAGAAAGCGAGCGAGGTCCCAGCCAAAGAAGAATGGCAACTCAAGTTGAGACTTAACATATAGACTAAGAGAACAAGAAGAACATACGTTTAGAGAAGATTGGAAAATGTTTATTGAATTGGGGGAAATTGTGTACACTTGAAAACGTTTGGCAGCATTAAGATGAATTCAACAGTGTAAATAAGTTTTGATAGATGTAATAATGGCATACTGAATGGTATAGTTTCTGTAAAATATGCAGGGACTTATGATATGTAAAATGAACCATGGAAAGAGAAGAAGGGACGTCACTGATATCTTAAGGATGCAAAAATGAGTACTATATAGAAAACACTTGGCCCACATTCACACCAGACCTTTAAGTCACTGTGATGCCACGTTAAACAGTCATGGTTTTGCCCAAAGAATTCTGGGAGCTGTGGTTCAATAAGTGTGCTGAAAGTTGTTAAGAGACCTCCTAGTCCCCTCAGTTCCCAGAGTTCCCAGAGAAGTGGGATTGATAGTTGAACCACTCTGTGAATTGTAGCTCTGGGAGGGAATTAGGCATCTCCTAACAACTCGCAGCACCCATAACAAGCTACAGCTCCCAGAATTCTTTGGGGCAAGCCATGACTGTTTAACGTATTCTCATCATGCTTTAAATGTATGGTGCGAATGTGGCCTTGGGAAGCCTCTCCAGAAGAAGCTGTGTCCTCTCCATGCCCACCTGAGTGCCCATCGTTTATCAGTCTCCACCTGCCAGGAGGCGCCTGGTCGTAGCCTTCAAACAAGATCTCGTCGAGGTTCCTGTCTCGTTGAGTTTTCCTCCTGTCAATGTTAATGGGCGACTGGTTCTCTCCCCCACAGGTTATCATGATGTCCTTCCAGTGCAAAGGACCTAAGGAGAAGGGAAGAGTGAGGGAGAAAGGAAGAGATGGGCCCGAAGGCAGATGAAATCCTTACTCTACAAAGGGTGGAGAAGCAAAGCTTCTTGTCGGAAGGAAAGTGGCCTTCCTGGGACAACTTGATCACTGTAGCCCATTCATTGGTAACCTCAAGGCTGGATGACTGCAATGGACTCTATGTGGGGCTATCCATGGGCCTGGTGCAGAATGTGATTGTCAGGAATTGGGCAGAGGAGGAATGGAGGAGACCCCCTCCCCATCCTGACCCTTCTAGGGAGGAGGAAGAGGAAGACAGTATAGATTGACAACGGGTTTGAGGGAGGTCACAGCTCAGAGGCAGATGAGGGGGAAAGTTGGGAAATCATGGGAGAACTGGAACAACACCCGGCTGACACCTTGTCATTAGAAAGAATCCCAGACCCTCCATCTCCCAGAACCTGGCAAGCCTTAAAAGTAGGAGAGCAAAGAGCTCAAAGACAGAGGGAACGTAGCAGCACCTGTAGAGGAGATGAATGAGAAAGTGGGAGAGACGGAGGGTGGAGATTCACTCAAGACATCACCTTTATCCAAGAGGCTGGGTTCTATAGCCTCTCTCTGTAAAGACTGAAATAAAAAAGGACAATAAGAAACTTTTCCTTGTCTTATACTTTCCTGGGCACCAGCCAGGAGCCACTGACAGCATCCTGACAGTGATGGCCATAATGGGGCAGCTGGCTGAGTACTTGTGACCCTTTGTTCAGGGGCGCTGAGTAGTGGAGGCCAGGGGGCCTGGGCTCCCCAAAAATTTCAAATCAAAGGGCCATCTGCCCCCCAAGTTCTGCAGCAGCCATGCACACACACCACAAGGTGTGTTCACATTACGTGGTCAAGCCATGGGGCATCCGCACGGCCCTGCAGCATGCGCAAGTGACGTCAGCACACTGCGGCTGCAGCAGTGGCAGCAGGTGATGCATTCCTTGGAGTCCACATCTGCTTCCCCCAGGAATCCTGCCACCCGAGGCGGTCACCTGACCTCCCCTCAAGGGTGGACCGGTCCTGCATGGCTGGAAAGCGTGTTCTCCATAATAGAGAGCACGTGTTGCGGTGGGGGCCAAAAAGGCCACCCCACTGTTGTTGGGCAAATTGACCACATGCTGTGATTGGGCAAGGAGTGTTGCTGGGGAGAATGTTATGTTGCTAAAGTGTGGGAGGGGTCAGAGGTCTTAAATACAGGGCTCGCAGCCTGGGGCCTTCTCTTGGGCTGCGTGCACCGGATCACCCGCCCATCCTCCCTGAAAAAGGGGGGGTTCGTTGTCCTATGACCTTGCTATGCCTGTCATGGGGTCGTCTGCCTTGGGGCAGGGGCCTGGTAGGAATTTTGTCCATTTGGCTGATTGGCTGTTGCCATTTGGTTTTTGCCTACTGCGTAGCAAATCGTCACAACTTGTAAGGTTGGCGGTTAGGCATTGGTTAAAATTGGTTGGTGGAGGGGTAAGTGCCTACCCCTCCAATGGTGGTGCTGAAAGGGAATTCCGTTAAAGGAATCCAGGGGCTTGCCATCCCTTTCGTCCTAGTCCCTGGCATCAGACTTGGGCCGTGCAAGCCCCAGGGGGCATGAGGGTGAGAGATGGGGGACTGATGCCCAGCTTCATTTCTCCCCAATATGGTTCTCCCTGACTGGCTTCCGCTGGAATCCAGAGGTCAGTTCTGTCCCTGGGGCAAGGACAGATATTCGTAACCAATACCTAAGCAACCACTCACGTGTGTGTATTTAAATAAAGTTGTGTCCAAATTCATGCCAAAAACCTTAAACAAAAATTGATGTGTGAAGTGTGAGTTATTGGGGTGGCCTGGGGGACCTCGATACGCAACGAAGGTAAGAGTCTCATCCGTTGCTCTCCCCTCTTCTTCCCCTGGCCCCACCACTTAGCACTGGCATGCGGTTCCTGGAAGGTTTCCCAGAAGGGAGTGCGGTCCTCGGATTGGAAATGGCTTCCCCCTGCACCTGAGTTAAATGGAGGCTATTTGTATCGATTAAAATCAACACCTCCGCCAGCAAACCTCTGCTACGCAGATGCCTCAGCCAACACGCTCATTAGTCTCTTTGTTCTTCCTTCCTCGCCTCCTGCCGCCAACGGGAGATGCCCTCTGGCTGGGATGACCTTCATTAATAATCACGAAGCAGGGCTTTTTCTTATTTATAATTCAGCAGGGTTTCCTCGCTGGACCTATCTTTAGTCTGACAGGCTAAACGAGCTATTTTGGTGAGCGTTATCGCCTCTGAAGACCAACAGCAGATTCCATTCCAAATTCCTATTTATATCCACCTTCTCTCAAGGCATCCCTGGATTGGCTACAGCTCAGAGGCAGAATATATACATATATTGTGTGTGCACAGCATCCCTACTTTACAGAGGACTGTTATGAGAAGGGATGTAGCTCAGTGCTGGGCATCTATCTTGCATGCAGAAGGACTCAGGTTCAATCTGCATCATATTTAGGTAGCACCTCTTGCCTGAAACCCTTAGGTAGGCTGGACCAGTGTTATTGTTCTAGAAAAAGGGGTGCCAGAACTCACCAAGGGAATACCTCCCTTGTTCTCGTAGAATGGCAATGGCACCCCCCTGAGAGGTGCCAGAACTGAGTTCCAGTGAGTTTCGGCTGAAAAAAAGCTCTGGACTGGACACCATTTGCACCCACGTTTTTCTGCCACATAAGACCCATCTATGATTCTTCAGTTGTTCTGAGAGATAGTGTCAGGGACTGGGCAGAGGAGGAATGGTGGAGACCGCCTCCCTATCCTGACCCTTCCAGGGAGGAGGAAAAGGAAGACAGTATAGATCTATAACAGGGGTTTGAGGGAGGTCACAGCTCAGAGGCAGATGAGGGGGAAAGTTGGGAAATAATGAAAGAGGAGGAGGCAGAAGCGGAGCGGCAGCTGGATGACACAATGTCTTTAGAAAGCATCCCAGACCCTCCATCTCCCAGAACCCGGCGAGCCTTAAAAGTAGGAGAGCAAAGAGCTCAAAGACAGAGGGCACATAGAAGTGACGAATGAGGAAGTGAGAGAGATGGAGGGTGGAGGTTCACTCGGGACAACGCCATTATTCAAGGGGCTGGGTTCTATAGCCTCTCTCTGTAAAGATTGAAATAAAGAAAGGACAGTAAGAAACTTTTCCTTGTCTTTATAATTTACTAGGCAACCAGCTTGGAGCCTCTGGGAACATCCTGGAAGGTTCCTGCAGCCAGTCAGAAGCTGCGATTTGGACTTCTGGAACAGATTCCGTTCAACTTCCAAGGTGTGACTGTATACAGTGGTATCTTGGTTCTCGAACGTAAAACGTTGCAGAAGTCCATTCAACTTCCGAAAACATTCAAAAACCAAGGCACAGCTTCCAATTGGTGCTGGCACCCCAGAAACAATAGCCTACAACCGCATTGGACATTCGGCTTCTGAAAAACATTTGCAAACCAGAACACCTACAGTACTTCCAGGTTTGTGGCATTTGGGTTCTGATTTGTTCGTCAACTAAGCCATTTGAGAACCAAGGGGTGTGTGTGTGTGTGTGTGTGTGTGTGTGTGTGTGTGTGTAATTTTTATGAGTTTTCAATTACAATCCATGGAAAGGGATTCTTTTAACCTCCAGTTTGCTAGTAAAACTGAATTATAAAGTTCTGTGAAATGATGCAATAGTGAATTACTGTGTCACGAAATGATGCATGTCGAAAAAGTGTGAAACATGGAAAGTTTGGAAAGCTCCAAGATAGACCAAGAGGCCTGGAGGACATAGCTGGGGCTCATGGGAGTTGTGGTCCAAAACATATTTTGGGCCCCAGGTTGAGGGGAAACTGTCTTAGGGCCCAGACACCCCATGCATTTAAAGCACATTTGATGCACGTGACTTCTATCCCAGAATCCCAGGGTCTGTCCTTTGCCCTGCACAGAGCTACGCTTCACAGCCCCCTTAACAGACTATATTTCCCATGGCTCTTTGGGGAAGAAATGGAAGTGCAGACAGAGAAGAAGAAGAGTTTGGATTTGATATCCCGCCTTTCACTCCCTTTTAAGGAATCTCAAAGCGGCTAACATTCTCCTTTCCCTTCCTCCCCCACAATAAACACTCTGTGAGGTGAGTGGGGCTGAGAGACTTCAGAGAAGTGTGACTGGCCCAAGGTCACCCAGCAGCAGCATGTGGAGGAGCGGAGACGCGAACCCGGTTCCCCAGATTACGAGACTACTGCTCTTAACCACTACACCACACTGGAAAATTGAAAACCTCATTTCAAATACTTACCACACTTAGGATCTTGTGAATCGTAGCACCAGGTACCTGGATTAGAGGGCATGGGAGGGACAAAGAAAGAAAACATGTAAGCTGATTGGAAGGGAAGAACCAGCCAAGAACCAGGACCTGCTACTTCCAATGGGGGGGGGCGACAAGACATGCATTCTCCGACAAAAGAGATGAAAGGATCTGGGAAAGGTGCAGAAAAGGGCATTGATTTCTGGGAGATATTATGCTGCGAAATCGCATGAGGTCACGGCAACCAAAATAGCCATCATTCCCTCGCAATAAAAAACGTGGTGTCCCATTTCCCCCCAGGATTTTTGCAGGGTATTGGCTGGAATCTGGCTCAGAAGCTGTTTTAAAAAAGAGGTACTATGGGTTCTAAAGGAAACCCCAGTCAGGAATCTTGCAGCTTTGTTTCAGAGCACTTGACTGGACCGTTAAGTTTTCAGGCAGAATATTTTCATAGGTCGTTCATTACACACACACACACACACACACACAGTCTCCTTAATCCCTCCCGCCCGCCCCCCAAAAAATCTGCAGCCGTGCTCCTTTCTCTCCCTGTAATGTCCAAATCTCCCCCAAGCCAGCATGCCAAACCATACCTGCTCCTTTCCTCTTGGGGCCTGCAGCAGTAAGAGAAAGGAGAAGCAGAGAGAGAAGTGAATATGAAAATGGACCCTTAGAAGAGAGCTCCCTTGATCTGATGCTTGGATTGGAAAAGGTTCTGTGCCTCATTTTCTCGGGTCTCTTTCAGCCCTTGCCAGGAATGGAATCTGGGACCTTGTTCCTGCAAATCAGAAGCTCCATCCCTGAGCTATGACCCTTCCCTTAAAAAGAAACTGTCTTATACTGAGTCAGGCCATTGGTCTTCCTCATTCGGGACTGGCTACAGCCTCGGCCCAGTATACCTGACGGAGCATCTCCACCCCCATTGTTCAGACCGGACACCGGGCTCCACCTCCAAGGGCCTTCTGGCGGTTCCCTCATTGCGAGAAGTGAGGTTACAGGGAATCAGGCAGAGTGCCTTCTCGGTGGTGGCACCTGCCCTGTGGAACACCCTCCCACCATATGTCAAGGAAATAAACAACTATCTGATTTTTAGAAGACATCTGAAAATAGCCCTGTTTAGGGAAGCTTTAAATGTTTGGTGCTTTATTATGCTTTTAATTCTGTTGGGAGCCTCCCAGAGTGGCTGGGGGAACCCAGTCAGATGGGCAGGGTATAAATATATTATTATTATTATTATTATACACCGAACAGCGGCAGCTCCCCATGATTTTAGGCATGGGACATTCCCAGCCCTACCTGGAGGTGCCAGGAATTGAACCTGGGATCTTCCGACACCAGGAAGAACTTTCTGAGGATAAGAGCTGTTTGACTGTGGAACAGACTCCCTTGGGCAATTGTGGACTGTCCTTCACTGGCGGTTTTTAAGTGGCAGTTGGGTGGCCTTCTGTCACGGATGCTTTAGTTGAGATTCCTGCATTGTGGGGGGGGTTGGACTAGAGCAGGGGTCAGCAAACTTTTTCAGCAGGGGGCCAGTCCACTGTCCCTCAGAGCTTGTGGGGGGCTGGACTATAATTTTTTTTGGGGGGGGGAATGAACGAATTCCTATGCCCCACAAATAACCCAGAGATGCATTTTAAATAAAAGGACACATTCTACTCATGTAAAAACACGCTGATTCCCCGACCGTCCACGGGCCGGATTCAGAAGGCGATTGGGCCGGATCCGGCCCCTGGGCCTTAGTTTGCCTACCCATGGACTAGAGGACCCTTTGGTCCTTTCCAAATTCCATGATTCCGTGACTGCAAAGCAGATCCGCTGTCACTGAGCTACAGCCTCCCCCTGATCGTAAAGAACCAACCAGCCACATAATTGTACTGTCCCTCTTCATTTTGGTGGGATGACCAAACGGAGGGTGGTTCTTTATATATATATATGGTGTCTCAGGTTCAGTGAAGCATGTTAATGCATCTCCCCGGAGGAATTCCAAGTGGGCTGAAGAAAGAACAGCGAGGCATCGATTAAGGACTTGATGGATTGCGACCAAGAATGCACAGTGATTAATCTCCATGCATCGTGCTTTGGGGAGAGTGATCCCTCAAGTTGTTTCTCAGAGGATAAAGTCAGGTCCAACTTTGATTTTATCTACCGTATACAGTGGTACCTCGGGTTACAGACGCTTCAAGTTACAGACACTTCAGGTTACAGACTCCGCTAACCCAGAAATAGTACCTCGGGTTAAGAACTTTACTTCAGGATGAGAACAGAAATCGTGCGGCGGCGGGAGGCCCCATTAGCTAAAGTGGTGCTTCAGGTTAAGAACAGTTTCAGGTTAAGAATGGACCTCCAGAACAAATTAAGTTCTTAACCCAAGGTACCACTGTATATGAAATCAGGGGTTGGGGAGAGAATCTGCTCAAATAGTCTTTTCCCAAGGTTATATAGAAAAATAGGGGTGGCTGGCTTTTGCTGCCCAACTCCCCAAGGGACTGAGTCCCCCTAAGTCCATGATCGCTCAGAGATGGATGGATGGTGACTGTATGGGATTGGCAGAAATGACTGGCAGAATCCGCGACCAGGGAGAAGAGTCGGCAGAAGAAGATTGGAAGAAATTTAAGGACTATTTAAAGAAATACTGTAACATTACTGAATTTTGAAGGGAGTTGGATTGAAATTAATGGTTTCTAGCTGTTATGGTAAAAGAATTTGGAAGAAATGTTTTTTCTTTTTCTCTTGTTTTAATAAGGTTTAAGTTACAATAATTTAAGAAGCTGAATAGAAAATAAGGGGTTAATTAATTGCGAAGTTAGGAGATTAGGATTTGCTGGATAAATAATTTGATCTAGAAAACAAGAAGGGGAGGTTCGAGGAAGTCAAAGGACGAGGGTTTGGAAACTAGGTTTTGAAAACTATGTGTTTTTAATATTGTCTTTTTTCTATGTGCTTTTTTTCTCTTCTTTTTGTTTGTATAAAATGGAAAATTTTAATAAATATTTATAAATAAAAAAAACAGAGATGGATGGATGGAGGCGGGAGGCGGTGAATGCAAGGGAGATCTTTATTTTTCTCTTGCAACAGAGTTCCCTCCCCTCCTTGCAAGGAGGCAAGAGAGACCCAGAACCAAGAAGAAACGTCTCTTTTAAGGGTTTGCATTTTGGCGTGGAGAAGAAGCACATCCCCTCTACGAAGAGTCAGAAATTACATCACACATAAAGTGGGGTTGCTGTGGCTCAGGCAGGCCAAGGTGTGATGTTCCTGAGGATTTAACAAGTTTTACATAGTTCCAGACACAGTTTACACAAAACATTAGCATTTGATAAGAAATTTGGGATGCCCATCAGATGTCCCTCAGTGAAGAGCATCTGGGCAAACAATGATAATTAATACAAAGAGAGGAATCCCTTCAGGAACGTCCCCTGACTGCTATCTGCCTACCTGTTCTCAGGCAAAGAGGACTAAGGAGGCAGAGGAAATATTGAAAGTCTTTAGGAGAGTCAAGGTAGCTTTGGGATTGCTCTCCCGTACTATTTTAGACATGTAGCTTATATACTTGTGTATATCTGTTTGCCTTGTGCAATTATCAACATTTATTCTATATTTGAGACCTTAGAATTCCTATAACAGTACTATTTTGCCTCAACTTCTTATCAAGTCTGCTGCCAGTCTCTCTAACTTAGCTCCATTCTCTGTTTTATTTGGCCATTCTCAAGTAGACAGTATGTTGTTGTTGTTTAGTCATTTAGTTGTGTCGGACTCTTCGTGACCCCGTGGACCAGAGCACGCCAGGCACTCCTGTCTTCCACTGCCTCCCACAGTTTGGTCAAACTTATGCTGGTAGCTTCGAGAACACTGTCCAACCATCTCGTCCTCTGTCGTCCCCTTCTCCTTGTGCCCTCCAACTTTCCCAACATCAAGGTCTTTTCCAAGGAGTCTTCTCATGAGGCGGCCAAAGTATTGGAGCCTAAGCTTCAGGATCTGTCCTTCCAGTGAGCACTCAGGGCTGATTTCCTTCAGAATGGATAGGTTTCTTCTTCTTGCAGTCCATGGGACTCTCAAGAGTCTTCTCCAGCACCATAATTCAAAAGCATCAATTCTTCTGCGATCAGCCTTCTTTATGGTCCAGCTCACTTCCATACATCACTACTGGGAAAACCATAGCTTTTACTAAACTATATATCCCCTTCATGGATCACTGCCTTGCCGTGGTGAAGGGGCTTGAATAACTCAGAGAAGCTATGAACTATGCCGAGCACGGCACCCAAGATGAACAGGTCATAGTGGAGAGTTTGACCAAACGTGATCCACCTGGAGGAGGAACCGGCAAGCCACTCCAGTATCCCTGCCAAGAAAACTCCATGGACAAAGACAACAGACAGTATATTTGGAAGCAATTAATATTCGGGCTGCCAGGGCTGGCCCAGCCATGATGTAGGGTGAAGCAGCCATCTCAGGCAGCAGTGAGATCTCATGGAGGGTGAGAGATCTCGCGAGATCTCAGTGAAATCTCACTGGAAATTGGAGGTGGAAGTGGCGCAGTGGGGTCGCCAGTGGAGGCAGGTGGCATGGTTGCAGTGCCAGCGACAGAGGGGCTTTCACTTCAAGCGGCAAAATGGGACATTGCAATCCCTGTCCGCTGCTAATAAACTATCAAATAATCTCCAATGAGCTTATGGCAGCCATGGGGGTTGCAACTGGCCTACTTCGCAAGGCCATTGTGCAAGGAAGCGGACTGTCCTAGTCTCCCCCTTCCATTATATGATGAACCCTGGGCCCAGCAGCCAAAAATGGCCCCTGAGGCCTCTCCATTTGGCCACATCCCTCCTCAGATATACATCACCATTGTATGCCTTCGACTGGCTAGAATGTGCCTTTGAACTCTGCTCACGCCTTTTGCCTGCCTGTATGGAGGAGGGAGAATGACTGCATACAGAAACTAGATTACTACACAAAGGCAAAAGTTACATTACAGTGGCACCTCAGGTTAAGTACTTAATTCGTTCCGGAGGTCCGTTCTTAACCTGAAACTGTTCATAACCTGAAGCACCACTTTAGCTAATGGGGCCTCCTGCTGCCGCCGCGCCGCCGGAGCACGATTTCTGTTCTCATCCTGAAGCAAAGTTCTTAACCCAAGGTACTATTTCTGGGTTAGCGGAGTCTGTAACCTGAAGCGTATGTAACCTGAAGCATATGTAACCCGAGGTACCATTGTAATTGCTTTGCAAACTTTTCCCTCTGGTCCTGCCCCCATGTGGCCCCTGGAAGGTTGCCTGGACAGATATGTGGCCCCAGTCCACACAAAAAGTCCCCCCACCATTAACAGCCACCTGTCCCATTAAAACCAAACCCATTCCCATTCTTAAAGGCCCTTTTAATGCCTTCTTTCGGACTCTTCAAAGGGAGCGACAAATCTGCCCACTCCTTAAATTCAAACATTCAGACCCCTCCTGGATTATTATTTTTTATCTGGGTTGAATTTTTATTTATTTAATTTTTTTGCTTTCATCTTCTGTCTATTAATAATAGATCTGAAGAGCCTGTATTTTATTTAGCCAAGAGAATCTCTTGTTTGGCATTCAATATTTGCTTTTCTCTTCTAATTATCCCTGGAACCTGCCTGTGTTTGTTTTCCTAGCGCCCCCTTTGCAAACTGGTTGCATACAGTTGTGTGTGTTTGTGTGTGTGTGTGTGTGTGTGTGTGTGTCTTTCTCCCCCTTCTTTTCTTTACATCTCCTCTTAACCGGGTGCCCTTTGCCGGGTTTTTACGTCAGATTCCATCAAAATGAAATTCCGCTAGAGTTACCCTTCCAGCTACTCTTTAAATATTTCCACAATATGGGTCCCTGTCAAGACTCGTGAGATCTGGCCTTATTATTTCTTCCGGAAAAGCACTTAACATTTTATAGCTCCAGATCCAGAAGAAATACAGTGGTTTTATGTTTCAGCGGGGAATTATTTAAAATGAGTAAAATAATGCAAAGAAAACTCTCTTGTGTTTCCTAGCCTCTGTCCCAAGCCTTATCCTCCACAAATGTGCCTAATCTTTGCTTTAAAAGCCATGCAAGTTAGTGACCCCCATTGCAGGCGTGAATTCTGTGTGCTGTGAATTGGGATACCTGATGCATAGATAAAGATAAAGGTAAAAGGACCCCTGACCATTAGGTCCAGTCGTGGCCGACTCTGGGGTTGCGGCGCTCATCTCGCTTTATTGGCTGAGGGAACCGGTGTACAGCTTCCGGGTCATGTGGCCGGCATGACTAAGCCGCTTCTGGCGAACCAGAGCAGCGCACGGAAACGCCGTTTACCTTCCCGCCGGAGCGGTACCTATTTATCTACTTGAACTTTGACGTGCTTTCAAACTGCTAGGTTGGCAGGAGCTGGGACCGAGCAACGGGAGCTCACCCCGTCGTGGCAGTGGCGTAGCGTGGGGGGTGCGGGGGGGCCGGCCGCACCGGGCGCAACATCTGGGGGTTAGGGTTAGGGGGCGCAAACCCACGGGTTAGGGGGCGCAAATCCACGGGTTAGGGGGCGCAAATTACTTGCCTTGCCCCGGGTGCTGACAACCCACGCTACGCCACTGCGTCGTGGGGATTCAAAGCGCTGACCTTCTGATTGGCAAGTCCTAGGCTCTGTGGTTTAACCCACAGCACCACCCATACTGAATGTAGGCACCCTGTATATAGAAATGAGTGATATTTTAGGGAGCAGGCTAGCAGGTGGGGCCCATTACTTACATAATATGAGCCTACACAACACAAAACACTGTTGCTGTATGTAGGTTTTATTTTATTTCTTTTTTATCTTATATTTTGGAAATGTACATCCAGTTTTTTTCCCTTTAGATTTTTTTGGGGGACCCAAGAGAGTGGGGTCCTAAGCTGTAGCTTGTTTAGCTTATATGTAAATCCGGCACTGGGCTAAGAATACACTGTACATGTTCAGAAGCACTCTTATCACAAGTTCTAGATTCAGTCATTTGTGAGCCCTATCACAGAGTTTGCCTTGTGCCAACGCTGGAGCAAAAACTGCTGGTTTTAAGGCTTGGATGGGCAAAATTCCACATTTTTTTGAAAATACATAATGTGTTTTATTGGTTTCATTTAAAACACAGCAATAACAATGAACAAGTAACACTGAAATCCCACTGAGGCAAGGATCGTTGGTCAAGAGTCTTTTGTTTCCAGTACAGTGGTACGTCGGGTTAAGAACTTAATTCATTCTGGAGGTCCGTTCTTAACCTGAAACTGTTCTTAACCTGAGGCAGCACTTTAGCTAATGGGGCCTCCTGCTGCTGCCGCACCACCGCCATGTGATTTCTGTTCCCATCCTGAAGCAAAGTTCTTGACCCGAGGTACTATTTCTGGCAAGGTAAAGGTAAAGGACCCCTGGACGGTTAAGTCCAGTCAAAGACAACTATGGGGTTGCGCCGCTCATCTCGCTTTCAGGGTGAGGGAGCTGGTGTTTGTCCGCAGACAGCTTGTGGCCAGCATGACTAAACAGCTTCTGGCGCAACGGGACACCATGACAGAAACTAGAGTTCACAAAAACACTGTTTACCTTCCTGCTGCAGTGGTACCTATTTATCTACTTGCACTGGTATGCTTTCTTTTGCCCAATGTGTCATTACAGATTTTACTTCTTCGCCTTTTGTATGCCATTCCAAAAGTAACTTATACATTTTTGACAATATTTACACATTATTATCTAACAGGTCCATTTCAAACCTTGATCTTATAAATTCAAATCCATTTTTCTTTTTGTCTTCTCTAAACACTTCATATATTTGGCAATAATGCAACCAATCATTTACCAAACCTTTTATCTCCTCATAAAGCTTCAGCGTACAGCGTACAGCTTCCGGGTCATGTGGCCGGCATGACTAAGCCGCTTCTGGCGAACCAGAGCAGCGCATGGAAACGCCGTTTACCTTCCCGCTGAAGCGGTACCTATTTATCTACTTGCACTTTGACGTGCTTTCGAACTGCTAGGTTGGCAGGAGCAGGGACCAAGCAACGGGAGCTCACCCCGTTGCGGGGATTCGAACCGCCAACCTTCTGATCGGCAAGTCCTAGGCTCTGTGGTTTAACCCACAGCACCACCCGCATCCCAACTATCACCAAAAAATGGCCAGTCTGCCCAGGTAATGCAATCAATGACCATTCTCAGGTATCCTGGCAAACAGGATTTCTGCTGTTTCACCTCCTGTGATGTATTTCTGCTGTAGACCACTCCCTTCTGTGATGTATGTATGATGTTTTGGAAGGTGCTCTTGAGCTGCAGGGTGGGCTTGCACACCATTGTTCTGGGTTCCTCTTCCCTCCCTGCGTAGGTTGAGTGAGGACCCTGTTGCAACAGTTTAATAAAGATCAGGCTTACTAGCCGCTTTGCTTCTCAATATGCTCTGGTTGGCCTCTGTTATTTTCTCCTACCGATAGGGAACACACTTAAGGACTCTTTACGGGCTCTTGGATACCCCATAAAGGAAAAGGAGCAGTTTTTTCTCATAACAGGGTGTGACGTTAACATATGAGAGTGCTGGAGGCGAAATAGTTAAACAGGTTACCCAATCAGAACCCAGGGGGTGGAGTCAGAGGGACTATAAAACCAGCTCTGGGAGGGGCGAAGGGAGGAGTTCGTTGGGAGTTGGGTGGTTGGTTGGAGTGGGAGTGAATTGGGATAGAGTCTGTGGGTAGGTTGAGTTAGTGTAGCGAAGTAAGGTGAGTCAGGAACAGTTAAGAACTAGGAAGACAAGTAAATAGAGTGGTACCTCAGGTTACATACACTTCAGGTTAAAGACTCCACTAACCCAGAAATAGTGCTTAAGGTTAAGAACTTTGCTTCAGGATGAGAACAGAAATTGTGCTCCGGCAGCGTGGCAGCAACAGGAGGCCCTATTAGCTAAAGTGGTGCTTCAGGTTATGAACAGTTTCAGGTTAAGTACGGACCTCCGGAATGAATTAAGTACTTAACCCGAGGTACCACTATATCTGAGAGGTGGTTTAGTGAGTGAGAGCAGGTAGCGGAAGTTACAGGTCTGGATAGGCACCCCATGATTGTAATTGACCGATACTGTTTATGAAACCACACGCTTGTTAAACTGCAATAAATAAACAGAAGTTTATGTTCCAATTTAACCCTGACTGGACTCAGTATTGTCTGAGGTAGGGCCTGGGTGGTGGCAGCGAGAAATCAAGTGGTGGCACAGGGATCAATACACGGTGAAACGTCCGGGGACCCTGTGTGATCGCCACACAGGGCGGTCAGTTTCCTTTAAATAAATAAAATAAATGAAACCTTACTGAATGCTTCAGTAGAGGAGGTCTTAAAACAAACACCATCTCTGAAGTACATGGAGATGCCTTGCAAACACAGGAGGAGGGGAAAGGACCTATCGGCAGACTTCCAGTCACACGGCCATGGGACTGAGAGAAGATGAGGCTCCCATTTTCTTTAATTACACACATCTCTCTTTTTCGAGTAGCGGGAAGGCACAGCCAAAGCCAGGAGACCTTAGGGACTCTGGCTGCTCCTGCTCCTGCTGTGCTCTTTATTTCTCCTACAAAACTTTCACTGTTCTTCCCTTCCCTTCTACGCCTCTCTAAGGATGGATAGAACTGTTTCCGTCCCTCATTTTTCCAGGCCAATATTCCACCTTTTATTTATTTATTGAATTTATATACCGCCCTGTACCCATGGGCCTCAGGACGGTTCACAGAAAAAAATCAAGATATAAAACCACTAAATACACAATAAAAACAATAAAAACAACAACCCAATAGCCCCACCCCCCACGAACAAACCCACATTTTAAAAGGGCATAGGATGTAAATCAGATCAACCAAAGGCCTGGTTAAAGAGACCTTTGCCTAGTGCCTAAAGATGTATAATGAAGGCACCAGGCAAACTTCCCAGGGGAAAGCATTCCACAGAATTGATGCTTTTGAATTATGGTGCTGGAGGAGACTCTTGAGAGTCCCATGGACTGCAAGAAGATCAAACCTATCCATTCTGAAGGAAATCAGCCCTGAGTGCTCACTGGAAGGACAGATCCTGAAGCTGAGGTTCCAATACTTTGGCCACCTCATGAGAAGAGAAGACTCCCTAGAAAAGACCCTGATGTTGGGAAAGATTGAGGGCACAAGGAGAAGGGGACGACAGAGGACAAGATGGTTGGACAGTGTTCTCGAAGCTACCAGCATGAGTTTGACCAAACTGCAGGAGGCAGTGGAAGACAGGAGTGCCTGGCGTGCTCTGGTCCATGGGGTCACGAAGAGTCGGACACGAGTAAACGACTAAACAACAACAACCTCCAAGCTATGAACCTGCTCCTTCAGAGGAAGTGTAACCCCATCAAGAACAGACAATCTCCCATCCCTCTGTTCCAAGGAACCACCCACTAATAGTGCCTCAGTCTTATCTGGATTGAGCTTCAGTCTGTTGGCTCTCATCCAGTCCGTTACCGAGGCAAGACACTGGTCCAGCACTTCCACTGCCTCACCTGCAGATGTAAAGGAGAAATAGAGCTGGGTGTCATCAGCATACTGTGGACAACGTACTCCAAACCTCCAGATCACACCACCAGTGGTTTCATGTAGATGTTATACAAAGTGGGGGATAGGATTGAGCCCTGTGGAACCCCACATTGAAGGTTCCATGGGGCTGAAAAGCATTCCCCAAGCAACACCCTCTGGGAACGACCATACAAATAGGACGGGAACCACCGCAAAGTGGTGACACCCACTCCTAGTTCGAAGAGTCGCACCAGAAGGATACCATGGTCAATGGTATCGAAAGCCACTGAGAGGCCGAGAACAATTTACAGGGACGTGTTTCCCTTGTCTCTCTCTCCACAGAGGTCATCGTACAGGACGACCAGAGCAGTTTCTGTGTCAAAACCAGGCCTAAACCCCGACTGAAATGGATCCAAAAAATCAGTTTTGTTATGTGTGCCGGCATGGTTGCTCATGAGCGAACAGGCAAGAACCCCACTGGTCTTTTCAAGGCTTTATTATCGGTACAAAAACATTCACAGTGCAGAACGTCTCAATTCCATGTCTTGCTCAGTCACTAGCAGAATCTGGGAGTGGGCGGTCCTTAAACTTTCCCCAGCAGAGTAGTCTTTTGACCCCCATCCGACGCCTCCCCTCTGCAGAGAGGGCGTGGGTAAAGGGGGACCTGCCTCCCCCCAGCTTTGCTCATGCACGGTGTCTTGGCTCTCCCTTGAATCCTCTGAGCCCTGCCCCCCTTCACCACTAGAGGTGTGGCTGCTTCTCAAGATCTTTGGAGGCTCCCTGTAACCCAACTGCCCTTCCACCTCTCGCCTCTGAGCTGATGGCAGTTCCCTGACAAGTTTCTTCCAAAAGTGTCTTTGGTATCATAGAACTGTAGAGTTGAAAGAGACCCAAGGACAATCTACTCCAACCCCCTGAATTGCAGGAATATTCGGCTGGCCCATACAGGAATCGAACCCACTCCCTTGGCATTATCAGCACCATGCTCTAACCAGCTGAGCTTCTTTCTTTTTTTAAGTCATGAAAATTCATTTGTTTCATATACTAACCAAAAGGGTTTGCAAAATAGGTTATCAGCTGCATTACTATAGAGCTGGCAGTCGCCACATGTAAACCTGTTGATAATTTAGTTGGGGAAGATTATCTAGCCGGGAAAAGATGTTTCCATACAACCCTGAAGGAATAGCATTACAATCCCGTAGCAAAACTAAATAGAGGAATGAATATTGTAAAGATGCTCGTGCGATGGGGAAATGTTTATGTTATTTTTTTATGCCCATGTTTAGTTTATCTAGTTTTATCTTTTCATGCATCTGTGAAAAACCAATAAAAATTAGGTTAGAAATCTTTTGTCAGCATTTCGGTGCAAATTACTCCTTACAAACACATTTGTCCAATCGATACTCCCCCAATGTAATGCATTTTTTATATGTTTCTTTCACACAGCTATGCCCTCTTTAGGCACATTTTTCCTAATGTAAGTAATTTTGTACCCAGAATTGGGTTGGAGAACTGCATCACAACATCTGTAGAAGTATGGAATGCGGGGGGAAAGGTGGCTGTACTTCAGTTGGTGTGTCTTTTTCAAAAGTGTGAATTTGGTAGGGTTGCATTAAGATCCACACCAAACCAAATTGCTTCCCCAAGCACTGTCATTGAAATTCTAATCAATATTGATCCAGAGCAGATTCCAACGTATAGTTAGCAGAGTAAAAACATAAACATGTTACAGGATTTCCCAAAAGTAGACCAGAGGCCATTGTACAGTGGTACTTCGGGTTAAGTACTTAATTTGTTCTGGAGGTCCGTTCTTAACCTGAAACTGTTCTTAACCTGAAGCACCATTTTAGCTAATGGGGCCTCCCGCTGCCACTGTGCTGCTGCTGCTGCACGATTTCTGTTCTCATCCTGAAGCAAAGTTCTTAACCTGAAGCACTATTTCTGGGTTAGCGGAGTCTGTAACCTGAAGAGTATGTAACCTGAAGCGTATGTAACCTGAGGTGCCACTGTATTTCATTCAGCAGAGCTTTACTGCTACTGAAGGCAAATGAGCATAATGCTCACAAATCCAATACATTCAGGATTGTCACTGTCCGTAAGGAATCCAGTTGCAGCAGACTTAACTTAAACTTACAATAACTTATAATAAGACTAAAACCTTAACACTAAGCATACTATGTACAGAACAGCATACCAGAAGGAAAAAAAGAGACAGAAAAGAGTGAAACCCAGGCTCTCCTTCTGGCCTTACTTTTATAGTCAGCATGACCTTGACAGAAAGAGATAACAGACCCAGTTTAAGCAAACTGTATTCAGCTTCTCTGAAGGAATAACCCAAACATCATGAACCTTCTGCTTCTATCACACAGAGAAGCTTCCAGAACCCTCATGAAGTAATTAGAATAGGAAAGATCTCTACACATCAGATCAATACTTTCTGCACTAAGAAATGCAAACTGACAACCAGTACACACTCTCTCTCTCTCTCTCTCTCTCTCTCTCTCTCATTTCCCCAAAGGCAAGAAAGAGTTCAGCTCAGGATCTGGGCCCTTTCTAGCAGTTGTGCAGTTAAGGCAAGCATAGGCAAATTCGGCCCTCCAGGTGTTTTGGGACTACAACTCCCATCATCCCTGACCACTGGTCCTGTTAGCTAGGGATGATGGGAGTTGTAGTCCCAAAACATCTGGAGGGCCGAGTTTGCCTATGCCTGAGTTAAGGCCTGCAAATAGGGCAGTTCCTCCAGCAATATTAGCGGCCCTCATCCAATTCCAGCCACCTTCCTTCCTAAAACCTGTTCTGGGGATGTCATTGCCTCCTAGCTCCCTCCTCCTTGGAACATAAGAGGAACTAGCTAGATCAAACCTACAGCCCTTTTGGTTCAACATCCCATTCTCTCAGCAGTCAACCAAATTCCTGCAGGTAATCCGCAAGCAGGATGTGAGCACAGCATCATCTCTCCCCTCGTATGGCTTCCAGCAACTGGTACCCAGAAGCGTTGCTGCTTCCAATCATGGTGCAGAGCAGAACCATCAGGACTCGTAGCCATCAATAGCTTTCTCCTCCATGAGTTTGTTCAATTATCTTATAAAGTGGCTGCCGAGACCACATAACACTGGTCCTGAATGAACAACATTGGCTCCCAGTACATTTCCAAGCACAATTCAAAGTGTTGGTGCTGACCTTTAAGGCCCTAAATGACCTTGGCCCAGTATACCTGTAGGAGCATCTCCACCCCCATCATTCAGCCCGGACACTGAGGTCCAGCTCCAAGGGCCTTCTGGCGGTTCCCTCAATGCAAGAAGTGAAGCTACAGGGAACCAGGCAGAGGGCCTTCTCGGTGGTGGCACCCGCCCTGTGGAATGCCCTCCCACCAGATGTCAAGGAAATAAACAACTATCTGACTTTTAGAAGACATCTGAAGGCAGCCCTGTTTAAGGAAGACTTTAATGTTTGATGTTTTGTTGTGTTTTTAATATTCTGTTGGGAGCTGCCCAGAGTGGCTGGGGAAACCCAGCCAGATGGGTGGATGGGTGGGGTATAAATCACAGGTGATGATGATGATGATGATGATGATGATGATGATGATGATGATCAAAGTTGGAGGCCCTCACTGCCTCCTGGAGGTGCCAGGTCCTGAGTCAGTATGGCTGCTGAGTCAGGTGCTGAGTCAGTATGTGGACCACAGGTATGAAATTCAAGGCATGTAATGCCTTAAGAGAGAATATTATGAAAATGATATACAGGTGGTACATGACACCAGTCAAGCTTGCTAAAATATACCATTTGCCTGATAATAAGTGTTGGAAGTGTAAAGAAAACGAAGGTACATTCTTTCACCTTTGGTGGACGTGCCCAAAGATTAAGGCTTTCTGGGAAATGATCTATAATGAAATGAAAAAGGTATTTAAATATACCTTCCTGAAGAAACCAGAGGCCTTTCTCCTGGGCATGGTCGGCCAATTGGTGCCAAAGAAGGACAGAACTTTTTTTATGTATGCCACAACAGCAGCAAGAATACTTATCGCAAAGTATTGGAAGACACAAGACCTACCCACCCTGGAAGAATGGCAGCTGAAGGTGATAGACTATATGGAATTGGCAGAAATGACTGGCAGAATCCGAGACCAGGGAGAAGAGTCGGTGGAAGAAGATTGGAAGAAATTTAAAGATTATTTACAGAAATATTGCAAAATTAATGAATGTTAGAATGATGTTGGATTGAAAGTTATGTGGCTTTTAGTTATAATACTATAAGGAGCATGAAAAAATGGACTATTAATAAGTAAAAATCTAATGTTACATTATTTTAAGATTAAAGATTAGGACAAGTAAAGAGGGGAAGGATTTGCTGAACTGATAAATTAAACTGGAATACAAAAAGGGAGGTTAGAGGAGGTCCAGAAAATTAAGTAAATGAAAGAATGTAATGGAAAGATGGAATTGTTTTCTTTTCTTTTTTATTTGTATTTTCCTTTTTCTTTTTTCATTTTGTAAAACTTTAATAAATATTTTATTAAAAAAAAAGTATGGCTGCTTCTTAGCAGGGGAAGGACCAGAGCTCAGCAACAGAACATCAGAAGGTCTCAGGTTCCACCTCCAAGTCTACTTGGGAAGGACCCCTGCATGGAATCTTGAAGAGCTGCTGTCAGTCAGTGCAGGCAGTATGGAGCTAGCTGGAGTTTAAGGTAGTTTCCTAGGTTCTTCCCTTCCTCTCTCTCCATAAAAGCAACCAGGAAAAGCAAGTGTCAGATTTGAACTCAGATTTGGACTCAGCTCTGTTCGGCAGGCTGGAGTCCATCAGGCTGGGAAGGTCACCCAAGAGGCAGTGAACCCAGAGAAATGAGCACAGGTAGCATAAGACACACACACACCCAACCGCTGCCAATACTGCCTTCTCAGGCTGCGACAGATGGAAGTAATGAGGAAGTTTTTTTTGTGCAGCAAGAACGGGGCAAGTTCCACCCTGTGGCCTCCTCACTGTGTGCTTATTAGATATCAGTCATTCTGCTCCATTCCTTTCCCAGCTGGAGAAAAACCAGAGGAGCCTTTGATTTGCTTATTGGTTGGCGCCAGCTGTGTCTGAACCACAGCAAAGGTGCAGGCAGGTAGAGATGTTGAGGAGAATCCTCAAGCAAATCCTTCTCATTCCAACTTTCCAACTTTTTGTTTTAAGTGAGATTTATCTTGCAGATCCAGAATTATTATTATTATTTTCTCCACGAGGAAAGCAGGTTTTCAAAGTCTGTTAAACTCAGTTTGGCACTGGAAAATTGAAGCACCCGGTCTCAGGCTGAGGAGGCAGTGTCACCTGAGTGCAGCAGCGACAGTCCTCGCTTGTGATTCCCAGGAATTGGAATTCTGAAGCATATTGCCTCTGACCGTAGGGGACGGAACAGAACCTGATCTTCCATTAGTGCTAAAGTCAGTCTGTCTGTCTGTCTGTCTTGTGGGATGTAACATAAGCAGTCAAGTGGAGCATCTCCACCCCCATCATTCTGCCCGGACACTAAGGTCCAGTGCCAAGGGCCTTCTGGCAGTTCCCTCATTGCGAGAAGCAAAGCTACAGGGAACCAGGCAGAGGGCCTTCTCGGTAGTGGCGCCCGCCCTGTGGAACACCCTCCCATCAGATGTCAAAGCAATAAACAACTACCTGACATTCAGAAGACATCTTAAGGCAGCCCTGTTCAGGGAAGTTTTTAATGTGTGACATTTTAGTGTATTTTTGGTCTCTGTGGAAGCTGCCCAGAGCGGCTGGGGAAACCCAGCCAGATGGGCGGGGTACAAATAATAAATTATTATTATTATCAAGTACAACACTTCCTGTTTGCCCAGAGTGGACACACAGGGGGGTATTACTCCAACCAGGAGGACTTCCTGTCACACCTTGTCTGGAGTTCCTCCCCCTCCATGTGACCAGGTAGGTGGGCATGACCCTGGAAGACCCCATAAAAGGGGCTGGTCACGCAACCATCTTCCTCTTCCTCTTCTTCTTCTTTTTCCTCTTGGTGCCATGCTCTCCTGATACTAATGTATTTTGCTGTCTGCTGGTTCTCAGCCAGCAGGACATGAGCTCATTCCCATATGGGATAAACTCAAACCCTCTTCTGTAACTCTAAGCTAAAGCCTCCCTTCACGGATCCAACTGTGAACTGAATGTGAGTAAACTTATTGTTACTTTTAAAAGAAGCTTTATTCTTCTTAGGAGAGATTAAAAGGGGATTTACCAGGAACAAAACCCAATTTGAACAAAACCAGATTGGACTGCTTACGGAAAGAGATTCAAACGAATCTACCAACTAGCTTCCTGCTATATATTGGAGAATGTCACTCTGCTGCTGACTCACAAGCGTGATTTAGGAAGGATGCTATTAAATCAATATATCCTCTCCTGGTATCTACATTCCCACATGTATGTCTGTCTGCCTGTCTGCCTGTCTGCCTGTCTGTCTGTCTGTCTGTCTGCCTGCCTGCCTGCCTGCCTGCCTGCCTGCCTGCCTGCCTGCCTGTCTGTCTCTCATAGTGACTGGTCTGTAGAGCGCTTCCCTTTGACTGGCCAAGTGATGGCAGCTGGGAAGGCCAGTTCCAGAAGATGGAACATTTGACGAGGCCCCCAAAACTGAAGATGCTCCACGACTCTAGCAGTGCTATCATCTCCACTTCGCACAGAATAATGAAGAGTATCAGATGCAGTCTGAGACCCCACTGGCTCTACACCTTAAATACAGCATCCTACCAGTCACAAAGGTAAAGGTAAAGGGACCCCTGACCATTAGGTCCAGTCATGGCCAACTCTGGGGTTGCGGCGCTCATCTCGCTTTGCTGGCCAAAGGAGCCGACATACAGGTCATGTGGCCAGCATGACTAAGCCGCTTCTGGTGAACCAGAGCAGCACACGGAAACGCAATTTCCCTTCCCACCTGAGTGGTACCTATTTATCTACTTGCACTTTGACGTGCTTTCGAACTGCTAGGTTGGCAGGAGCAGGGACTGAGCAATGGGAGCTCACCCCATCACAGGGATTCGAACCGCCGACCTTCTGATCGGCAAGTCCTAGGCTCTGTGGTTTAACCCACAGCGCCACCCGTGTCCCTTCAAACAGTTATGGCTTTCCCCAAATAATTCTGGGAGCTGTAGTTTGTTAAGAGTGCTGAGAGTTGTTAGAGCTCCCTACTTATCTCAGAAAACTATAGTTTCCAGAATTCTCTGGGAAGAGGGATTGATTGGCTTTAAAAGAAGATTGGACAAATTCATGGAGGAAAGGGCTATCCATGGCTGAGACTGTAAGTAAGAGCCAGGGAGTGGAGTTGAAATCAAAGGTGAGGAGGAGCAAAGAGCACCATCTAGTGGTCATGGCATCAAACTCCACTGCCCTTCAGAAGGAGAAAGTCAACAAATATCAGCTGTCCTGTCATTGACAGCAAGCCTTTCCTTCTGTTTAAAAGTGACGGCTGGTGAAATGGTCCACCAAGCTTAGTCTGCCCTTAGTTAGGCTCCACTGGTCTGCCTTCTTACTGGCAACCAGCCCAGGACATGGCCCAGGCTGCCAGCTTCTTCTTCCTCCTTTCAGCATTGACTCAGCAGTGAGGAGGAGGGAGAGAGAATTAGCTGCATCATTGGCTCTGCCTGTCAATTGGTTTGGGGGTTTTGGTGTCCCCTGCTGGTTTCTTCCCTGCCTGCCACCCTATCAGTCCGGACGGGCCACAGAAGCTACAAATCCAGAAAGGAAACTCCATGTGGATCCTTTATTGTTCTTGCTGACATGTGCAAAATAAAAAAATGATCTAACAACTTCTTCTTTGGCAATCCCTCGTTGCCGAGTCAGATTGTCTTCCAAAAACATGGTCTTAACACTGTCCGTAAGTGACTGGGGAGGCCAATTCTGGATCCACACGTCCTTACACAGTGGGGACAGAGGTTTCCAGGCGGGAGTTGATCACGGTGAGGGTTTGCCAAGCGTGCCTTCCTCTTAGCATATTTCTCCCTTTTGCCCTGAGTTTGAGCATCTTCAAAGCCCATGACACCTTTGGTAAAGGATATTCTCCAATTGGAGCACTCGCAGGCCAATGTTTTTCAGTTGCCGGTGTTTATACTACATTTTTCTATATTTGCCTTGAGAGAGTCTTTAAACCTCTTTTGTTGACCACCAGCATTATGCTTTCCATTTTTAAGTTCAGAATAGAGTAGTTGCTTTGGAAGACAATAATCAGGCATCTGCACAACATGACCAGTCCAACGAAGTTAATGTTGAAGAATCATCGCTTTGACATTTTCCCCCTCCAACATATTTTCATTTTTCACTTCCCAGTGAGCATTCTCCAAATGCACTTGAGCACATGCGGTCTTCATGGCGATGTTTATTAATTTTCCTTTAAGGGTTTGTCTTCCTGAAAATTTTTTGAACTTCTACAAACCTGAGGGTTTACCCATGTTTGCAGATGTCTTCATCTTGTGTTCCTGTTTTCATTATGTGAGCCAATGGCACTCACAGCCTGAGCATTGCGAAAAACAGGAGGAACTGATGGGGCCAAAATTCCGCTATATAAAAGAAATAAACTATCCAGAATGGCAGAATTTGATGGTGATGACTGCAATCCTAACCCTATCTACATACTAGAATATAAAAAGGTAAAAAAGGTAAGGACCCCTGGACAGTTAAGTCCAGTCAAAGGTGACTATGGGGTTATGGCACTCATCTCGCTTCAGGCCGAGGGAGTTTGTCCACAGATAGTTTTTCCGGGTCATGTGGCCAGCAGGACTAACCGCTTCTGGCACAACAGAACACCGTGATGGAAACCAGAGCACACGGAAATGCCATTTACCTTCCTGCAGCAGCAGTATCTGTTCATCTACTTGCTCACAAAAACACTGTTTACCTTCCCGCTGGAGTGGTACCTATTTATCTACTTGCACTGGTGTGCTTTCGAACTGCTAGGTTGGCAGGAGCTGGGACAGAGCAACGGGAGCTCACTCCGTCGCGGGGATTCGATCCACTGACTTTCCGATCACCAAGCCCAAGAGGCTCAGTGGTTTAGACCACAGCACCACCCACATCCCACTAAAATACAAGAACCTAAGGCAAGCCTGCCGGATCAGGCCACTGGCCCATCTGGTCCAGCATCCTGTTCTCATAGTGACTGACCCAAAGCATGTGAGAATCCTCCAAGCAGGACATGAACACAATAGCACTCTGCCCACCTGCAATTCCCAAGCAACTGATAATCGCTCAGAAGTATAATGCCTCTGACAGTGGAGGGAGAAGTTGGCCACAATGACTAGTAGCTGCTGATAGCCTTGAACTCCATGGATTTGTCTGATCTGCTTTTAAAGCCCTCCAAGTGAGCATGTCACCTCCCACTTGCCTTTTCTCTAAACGAAAAAGTCCCAAGCGCTGCAGTCTTTCCTCGTAGGAAAGTCAGACCATCCCCTTCATGATTTTGCTTGCCATTTTGGCTGCCATATCCAGTAGGATCTGTTTCTGAGCACATCTGGTTAGGATTGCTCTGTTAGTTAGATTAAACGAAGGAAGCTAATTATTTAAGCTTGTGTTTATCTGCTGTCCCAAAACTGGAATTTTCTTATTGGCCCAATAAGACATGTTCTTATGAAGTCTCACCTCCAGACTGGATTATTGTAACTCGCTCTAACATGGGGCTGCCCTTGAGACTGACCCAGAAACTCCAGCGGGTGCAGAATGCCGCGGCTTTGCCATGGGATCACATTCACCCGGTGCTATACCAGCTGCACTGGCTCCCGGTGGAGTACAGGATCAGGTTTAAGGTGCTGGTTTTAACCTTTAAAGCCCCATATGGCCTAGGACCCTCGTACCTACGGGACCGCCTCTCCTGATATGTCCCACAGAGGACCTTACGGTCTTCAAACAAAAACACCCTGAAGGTCCCGGGCCACAGAGAGGTTAGGCTGGCCTCAACCAGAGCCAGGGCTTTTTCGGCTGTGGCTCCAAGCTGGTGGAACGCTCTGTCACAAGAGACTAGGGCCATGCAGGACTTGACATCTTTCCGCAGGGCCTGCAAGACAGAGCTGTTCCACCAGGTCTTTGGCCAGGGCACAGCCTGACCCCCTCCTTTGGCAATCCTCACAGAACTCTAGTCCAATGGTTGCCATTAATCTGATTTGAACTGATTTTAGAATGAAATGATTTTAGAATGTTGTATCATTTTACTGTTGTCAGCCATTCTGAGCCCAGCTTCAGCTGGGGAGGGCAGGATACAAATAAAATTTTATTATTATTATTCCACGGTTGAGATTTGACTGATGCATCGTAAACACCAGTGCTGTTGGATGCTGAGCTAGATGGATCAATGGTTGGACTTGCCAGCAGACAGATTCCTGTATTCAGCAGAAGAACTGTAGCTCAATGATAGAGCAGCTGACTATTATTATTATTATTATTATTATTATTATTATTATTATGGCTTTTTTCAACCAGAGCTCACCATCAGCTCCAGCACGTCATAGGTGGACGCCATTGCCATTCTAAGGAAACAAGGGAGAAATTCATGGTGAGCTCCTGCACCTCTTTTTCTAGAAAAATAGCACTTATTACTATTGCTGTTGTTAATTTGATTTATATGTCACCCTTTATCACAAGATCCCAGGGTAGTGTTCAGCATTACATTTGTTGTTGTTGTTGTTTAGTCGTGTCCGACTCTTCGTGACCCCCTGGACCAGAGCACACCAGGCACCTCTGTCCTCCACTACCTCCCGCAGTTTGGTCAAACTCATGCTGATAACCTCGAAAACACTATCCAACCATCTCGTCCTCTGTCGCCCCCTTTTCCTTGTGCCCTCCATCTTTCCCAACATCAGTGTCTTTTCCAGGGAGTCTTCTCTTCTCATGAGGTGGCCAAAGTATTGGAACCTCAGCTTCACAATCTGTCCTTCCAGTGAGCACTCAGGGCTGATTTCCTTAAGAATGGATGCGTTTGATCTTCTTGCAGTCCATGGGACTCTCAAGAGTCTTCTCCAGCACCATAATTCAAAAGCATCAATTCTTCGGCGATCCCCTTCATGGATCACTGCCTTGCCGTGGCAAAGGGGCTTGAAGAGCTCAGAGAAGCTATGAACTACGCCGAGCAGGGCACACAAGATGAACAGGTCGTAGTGGAGAGTTTTGACCAAACGTGATCCACCTGGAGGAGGAACCGGCAAGCCACTCCAGTATCCTTGCCAAGAAAACTCCATGGACAAAGACAACAGCATTACATTTAGTCTACCTATAACATATAACCTACCAGGCACCATTGATTTCATCCCCAAATTTCAAAGCTAAATCATCTCAGTTGCCACTTGCAGCAGTGAATCTTTTCCATGCTAATATTCTTAATATTTTTTTATTTTTTGAGCACCCAAACCCTTCCTAGCAAATACCCACCAGTTCCAATGAGATTACATTGAATCAGCTCCAAACCTGTTGACTCAGGTTGTTGGTGGTTTTTCTTCTTTTTCTTCTTCTTCTCCCTTTTTAAGTAATAGGCTCCAAGTAAAAAAACCCAACACTCATATCCTGCTTGGCAGAGAACAAATGTGTTTGACGGTAGGAAGCAACGCCATCCCTGCTGAGCTACAAATTGAATGGCACTGCAGAGAAAATACTGCACGCTCATTTCATTCATCCATCCATCCACCCCCCAGTGACGCCAGGGAGCTCAGAGATAATAGCCAATGGATTCACAGGACGTGAAAGTGAAGGACAAAGGGGGTGAGAGATCATTGGGGTAACTGGGGGGCATTGGGGGATTGGGCATCACTGAGTTGTTGTTGTTTTTTTAAAAAAACTAGCTTTAACAAACTAGCTGTGTGAGTGTCTGGAGGCGGTTGGAGCATGGATGGCAGTTAACAGATTGAGGCTGAATCCTGACAAGACAGAAGTACTGTTCTTGGGGGACAGGGGGCGGGCGGGTGTGGGGGACTCCCTGGTCCTGAATGGGGTAACTGTGCCCCTGAAGGACCAGGTGCGCAGCCTGGGAGTCATTTTGGACTCACAGCTGTCCATGGAGGCACAGGTCAATTCTGTGTCCAGGGCAGCTGTCTACCAGCTCCATCTGGTATACAGGCGGAGACCCTACCTGCCCGCAGACTGTCTCACCAGAGTGATGCATGCTCTGGTTATCTCCCACTTGGACTACTGCAGTGCCCCCCATGTGAGGCTATCTTTGAAGGTGACCCAGAAACCACAACTAATCCAGAATGCTGCAGCTAGACTGGTGCCTCGGAGTGGCCGCCAAGACCATATAACACCGGTCCTGAAAGACCTACATTGGCTCCCAGTATATTTCTGAGCACAATTGAAAGTGTTGGTGCCGACCTTTAAAGCCCTAAACAGCCTTGGCCCAGTATACCTGAAGGAGCGTCTCCACCCCCATCGTTCAGCCCAGACACTGAAGTCCAGCTCTGAGAGCCTTCTGGCGGTTCCCTCACTGCAAGAAGTGAGGTTACAGGGAACCAGGCAGAGGGCCTTCTCGGTAGTGGTGCCCTCCCATCAGATGTCAAGGAAATAAACAACTATCTGGCTTTCAGAAGACCAGATGTCTGAAGGCAGCCCTGTTTTTAATATCTTGTTGAAAGCCACCCAGAGTGGCTGGGGAGGCCTGGCCAGATGGGGGCGGTTTAAATAAATTATTATTATTATTATTATTATTATTATTATTATTATTATTATTAACAAAGAGAAATAACAGAAAAAGGTGCAACACAGAAGCTAAAACGACAAGAGAGTTTCCGACCATACTGTACTCAGCCCCTGGTTTTGAAGTGCCCCTTCACTGATCCCAGTGCCACCTCCTGCTCAAACCTCTGCCAATGCTTAAAATTGTCACTTTTTTCCCTCTTAGTACTTCTCCACCCCTGCTTTACTCCAGCCACTGTTTGTAGCAGCCACTTTTCCCCCTTTCAGTATTCCTCCTTTCGCTGTGTACTCCCAACTTCTCCCTCTTCCGTTCCTAAGCCGCCTCACTTGAGAAAGATCAAGGATGTAGAGTCTTCAAGTATTCCATAGTTCTTTACTAAAAACCTCTGCCCTTGTTTAAAACTGCCATTTCCCTCTTGGTTTCTTCCACCCCAACCTTATTCAAATTTGGGTTGTTGTTTTAAATCACCACTTTCCCCCTCTTAATGTCACTCCCTTCTCAGCCGCTGCTGTTTCACAACCTGCCTTCCTTTTTGCTCCCCTGACTCCATGCAAATCCAGCATTTGTGAGGACACAGCCTCCAATGGCGGCTGCACAATGACATCCTTATGTTTTTATTATATTGAGAGATAAAAAGAAATATAATGCTCTTAGTACGTATTGGCATTCCACATTTCCTCTGCAATATTTCCTGGGATTATTTGTCCTGTGTCATTCGTATTTGCTCCAGTTGTTATTATTATATGTTAGGCTAATTTCTATGGGTTTTTTTAATCAGTTCGTATGCATATATATTTCATTACAAGTGTGAGATTCAATAAAATGAGAGAGAGAGAGAGAGAGAGAGAGAGAGAGAGAGAGAGAGAGAACGAACACGTAAGTATTGGTCATTGACATTCATTCCAAGTATCTGGAAGGTCAAAGATGAATGCTCTTCCATTAAAAAATATATATGTTTCTATATCTGTGTCAAAATTAGAAACAGCTAGCTTAACAACCAGAAGATCTGGAAGCCACAGCTGGCGGGAACCATGCAAGAAAGAAAGCTAACGTTTGTGGTTCAAGTGGTGGTGCACTTTAATTTCTCACTTAGAAATGAAATGGTCTCTCAGGGTAGTACTTGGGCCAGAAATATTTTATTTTTAACCAACTGTTTATCCCTTGAAAGTAAGGATCCAATCCTTCCATGTGTACACCCATGGAAAACAATAGCCATGACAAACCTAGGCCTATTAATTTCAATGGTTCTATTCTGAATAAAATATAGTTGGATATGTGTGGAAAGGGACAGGCATAAGGCTCAGTGGAGTTCTCCTGCGTTCTTAAGAACATATCAATACAGTGGAACCTCTATTTGCGACCATAATCCATTCCGGAGGTCCGTCTGGAGGTCGAAACGGGTCACTGGGAGAGGTGCCGTTGTGCGCATGCGTGAACTGTGGCAAACCCACCGGTTACTTCTAGGTTTGCCGGGGTCATGACTTGGAACAAATGTAAGAAGAGGTGGTGGTAAGTAGAGGTTCAACTGTAGTTTGTTTAGTGCAAGACACATACTTTAGTTAAAATGGGTAGTTTTTAGCTGCATCCTTGCTTGTATCTTCCTATATACATAAAAAGGTAAGGTCGTCATCACACAGCTCCCACTGGAGGATTGGCAGTGCCACATCACAATCCTGGATTTTCATGGAGGAAATTTCAAGAGGCCAAGAAAAGCAGGCTTAGCATGGGGTGGGGAAACTCTAGACAGAGGCAGATTGAGGGGAACATGACCCTTTCTATCGCACTGGGCACAAAGCCTTGGGTTTGCCACCAGGGGTACTACAACCATGATATGTAATGAAAGGAAAGGGCGCTAAATTTTGGCATTACACAGGGTGCCGCTGAAATTTGGGACCCCAAGGTTAATGTGAGGGGTGGGCAGGGGGGTTAGTGAGTGGAGTCAGCAAGGGCACAGTCATGTGCATGTCTGTGTGCCAAAATAAAAAAAAATTATTTCTATTTTCATTGGGTTGCAGTTGCCTAAATTTTACTCAGAGTAGAATTTCCTACTGGGATTATTAGTAAACCTAAGTTCATGCTCTGAGGCCCTTCTCCCTTTGAGGGTGGTAAAACAAGCACAGGCCTTTACAGTGATGGCTTCCTGCTTCTTTTCAGCCATACTTTTGGTCTTTTGCTTGGAAGTATACCTGAAGGAGCGTCTCCACCCCCATCGTTCAGCCCAGACACTGAGGTCTAGCTCCGAGGGCCTTCTGGCGGTTCCCTCCCTGCAAGAAGTGAGGTTACAGGGAACCAGGCAGAGGGTCTTCTTGGTAGTGGCACCTGCCCTGTGGAATGCCCTCCCATCACAATGTCAAGGAGATAAAGATCTATATGACTTTTATAAGACATCTGAAGGCAACCCTGTTTAGGGATGTTTGATATTTTATCATGTTTTTAATATTCTGTTGGAAGCCTCCCAGAGTGGCTGGGGAAACCCAGCCAGATGGGCGGGGGTATAAATAAATTATTATTATTATTATTATTATTATTATTATTATTATTATTATGTTTTAGATGCTGTGGCCCTCATGAGCTGGTGGGGTGTGTTAGACTGCCTTTATGTACACACGTGTTTTTAGCTGTTATTTGTTTTAGTTTTATATTAGTTTAAACTTTTGCATTACGTTGTAAGTGGCTTTAAGTTTACTGGTCATTTTAAAAAGTGACTAATAAGGTGCAATAAACAACAGCAGTCATGTACGTCAACTTCCATGGATCTACTCTGAGTAGGACTAACGTGGAATATAACCCATTGTCATTTCTGTTGGAATAACACACATTTATTATTATTATTCTCTATTTGTTTTGTTTTTGATTACCAGCTTTCTGTACACTGCAATCCTGGAGTGCCCTCGCCATACCTGAGAATTTGGTTTGGAAAAATCGCCTCCTATCAGCAAATCAGAGTGACTCCAAATCGACTTTCACCAACTGCCCCCTTAAAATGCATTTGTGGTTGATTCCCCTGTGGGGGCAGTTGCATCACTCTGGATTTACACCCAACCTGAGTGAAATATACTTAGAGTTGAGAGTGGATTTCATGCTCTTTATTCAGCTCATAGTGGTGAGGAGGGATAGAAGTTCCCCCAGAATGTCTGCTTTATATACATTATTTACACAATGGGCCCCACGTGATTGGCTAATTCCGGGATTCACCTGTAGGCCAATCAGGTTGCGGATTCACTTCCACCTGGAGCTGGATTGGGTGGCTCCTGTGGACCAATCAGACTGCTGCATTGTTCTAGGACCAATCAGACTGCTGCATTCTGAATCCTATTGTTCTAGGACCAATCAGACTGCTGCATTCTGAATCCTATTGTTCTAGGACCAATCAGACTGCTGCATTCTGAATCCTATTGTTCTAGGACCAATCAGGCTGCTGCATTCTGGACCCTATTGTTCTAGGACCAATCAGGCTGCTGCCTTTTGGATCCTATTCAACTCAGTACATAACACTGAGAATCAAATTCACTGGAGTCAAGATGCATGGCCAAATTTTACATTGACATGTGCACACTCTCAACGACTCCAGCCCGGGCCTCGATCCCAATGCACTAACACATCCCTGACTTTGCAGCACCTCCATTATCACACCCTGCCAGTGGTTGGGCCGGGGGTGGCATGATCACAAGCATGGGCACATGCTGGAAAGATAGCCATCATGTGCCAAGAGAGCCAGCCATGTGGCCATTACAATGTGGCCGCAGATCCAGGCTGAATATTCTCAAGGCTTAGGTGTGCATGCCACCTACCATGAATCAGCCCTCTGCAATAATGATTCATTTAAAAGTATCTCCATCTCTCACACACAGCAACAGAACCCCTCAGTGACTCCTGTTAAATAGGGAAGAGAGGATGTCAAAGTTCTGGCACAGGGATGCCTCTCTTTTAACGTAATGGGAGCCCTGACCATTAGGTCCAGTCGTCACCGACTCTGGGGTTGCAGCGCTCATCTCGCCTTATTGGCTGAGGGAGCCGGCGTACATCTTCCGGGTCATGTGGCCAGCATGACTAAGCCACTTCTGGCGAACCAGAGCAGCACACGGAAACGCCGTTTACCTTCCCGCTGGAGCGGTACCTATTTATCTACTTGCACTTTGACGTGCTTTCGAACTGCTAGGTTGGCAGGAGCAGGGACCGAGCAACGGGAGCTCACCCCGTCGCAGGGATTCGAACTGCCTACCTTCTGATCAGCAAGTCCTAGGTTCTGTGGTTTAACCCACAGCGCCACCCGTGTCCTGCCTCTCTTTTAGCCCATCTGCAAATTACAAAGCACAGCGCTTAATCGAGATTGACACCTAGCCGAGGACGAACAATGGCAGCCCAGTCTGGAATTTGAGAGAGGTTTTTCTGTCTCAGTTCAACAGCATCAGGAAGCCCTGAGGGGCCTCAACAGAGTTGTCCAAGGACCAACAGGTGTCTAGAGCAATGTGGGCCCAGGTGTGAGATAAGAAGTTACTGAACCCTGGTCTTAACTGCACTATCAACCAGCAATCCACCCACACTTTGAGAAGGTCCCTCCAACTCGTGATTTGGGGGGGGGTATTCAGTTCAGTTCACAATTCAAGGCAAACTCTACCCGATTTGAACCAGACCACAGCCACTCATCAAAATTTGCACTTTTCCAGCCAGGTAACATGTATTTTTTTAAAAACACACACACACACTAGAACAAAACGTGCCTTAAAATGCATATATTTGGTTTAAAAAAAAACACATGGTGTATGAGGAACCGGCTTTGCCCAAAAAAATGTTTGTATTAGGTAAGGTTACAAAGAAAAACGAGGATATTGACACTAACGAGGACTGAGAATTTTGTTTTGTTTTGCTCTAAAATGTAAATTGATGGGCGAAAGGTGGAGAGCGGAAGGGAAGACTGGACCGAAGGGAGAAATTGAAATTTGACTAAAGCACCCATCCCTAACCACATCCATTCAGAAGAGAGATAAAGAGCATCATCTCTCAATGACCAGCTCACCTGCTGTGCCCGCCTGAATGACAAAAGGCAAAGTGAAAAAAGTTATCCCAGGAAGACACAGCATCCTCATTGCAGCCAGACGGGTCCTGGCAGTCAGGAGCCTCCCCGAGGGATGAGATGCGCTGGAAACCCCAGGCAGGGGGAACGATCCAGCAAGCGGTGTCCTCAGGTCTGTCTTCTGCGCCCTTCTTCTTCCTCCTGCTGCTATGGAGAAAGTCCCCGGGCATCAATCCCCAGACCGGAGGAAGCTCCTTCTACACCAGCCACGGCTGTCAAGAGAAGCCGAGGAAGAAGAGATCTCCAGCGCCAGCCTCTTCTGTACCGGCTGCTGTTAAATATTCATCGCAAGGAGACCAAGGCTGAGCGCTTAACCCTTTATCTCCTGACAAGAAGCAAGCTCAAAAATGAGGGGCAACAGGAGGGTTAACCCCCACTTGAAAAAGAATATGTATTTGCCAGCCCTGATATCTGACATTAGGGCTGGGCAGGAAGTGATGCCAATGTGATCAAAAGGATCTTAAGGACAAGAAAGGCTTGCTATATCAAACAGCAGTCCCTATTTATTTATTTTTAATTTTTATTTATGCTTTTCATGTTTATACATCTCATTAATTTTACAATCGTTCCAATTTTACAATTCTGCTCTGGTCAGACCTCACCGGGAGTACTGTGTCCAGTTCTGGGCACCAAAGTTCAAGAAGGACACTGACAAACTGGAACGTGTCCAGAGGAGGGCAACCAAAATGGTCAAAGGCCTGGAAACGATGCCTTATGAGGAACGGCTAAGGGAGCTGGGCATGTTTAGCCTGGAGAAGAGGAGGTTAAGGGGTGATATGATAGCCATGTTCAAATATATAAAAGGATGTCATATAGAGGATAGAGGAGGGAGAAAGGCTGTTTTCTGCTGCTCCAGAGAAGCGGACACGGAGCAATGGATCCAAACTACAAGAAAGAAGATTCCACCTAAACATTAGGAAGAACTTCCTGACAGTAAGAGCTGTTCGACAGTGGAATTTGCTGCCAAGGAGTGTGGTGGAGTCTCCTTCTTTGGAGGTCTTTAAGCAGAGGCTTGACAACCATATGTCAGGAGTGCTCTGATGGTGTTTCCTGCTTGGCAGGGGGTTGGACTCGATGGCCCTTGTGGTCTCTTCTAACTCTATGATTCTCTGATTCTATGTTTGAAAACCTGACTTCCTCCCCCCTCTTTCTGCGGTTCCTTAAATTTATTTTTTAATATCTTCTGCAGATCCAAATTCAGTTAATTTGCTCATTTATTTATCTACTTTAAATATATACTCTTATAAAACTGCAGGTGGTTACAATGTTCTTTTCAGCTTGCAATTTATCTGTAAATATTAAATAAACCATTTCCATTCATTTATATAAAAAGTTTGTTATCTTGATTTCTTATCTTTCTGGTCAGCAGTCCCTATTTAAGTTCTGGGGATCTGATTAATCACAGTCCTGGTTTGGACTTAGGGAATTTTTTATTTTAAAAAATTGCTGGGTGCCTTTTAAAAAAAGAGGATGTCTTAGCCATCCTTCTGTTGCATTAAGCAAGCTGATTGCAAAACTTGTGACCAGTCCAGAGCGGTGATATTTTTTGTGGGGGTGTATTCTGCTATATCTCATTGATGCCAGTGCATGACCAACTGAGTGATCATTTTTGCTTTATTATTCGTTCTACAACGCTCCCCCAATGTTGCTGTGTCATTACTGTCTAGATGAGCACTCTTGCCGGGGGGGGGGGGACGAGGACAAAAAAAAATCGGATTTGGGGTATAAAAAGTTACAGGATTTCAGCAGGATGTTACAAGACATACATGCACTAGACACAAAGCAGTGTGTCCATCCCAAAAAAAACACACTGGCAAACAAATAATGAAAGCCGTATCATCATGTATAATGGCCCCAGTACAGTCATGAGCATAATTGCACAATAAGGAGAATGTCTCAAGGGGACCTTAGGATGATGATGACAGTAATAATAATAATAATAATAATAATAATAATAATAATAATAATAATTATTATTATTATTATTATTATTATTATTATTATTATTATTATTTATACCCCGCCCATCTGGCTGGGTTTCCCCAGCCACTCTGGGCGGCTTCCAACAAAACATTAAAATACAATAATTCATCAGATAGTAAAAGCTTCCCAAAACAGGGCTGCCTTCAGATGTCTTCTAAAAATCGGATAGTTGTTAATTTCCTTGAAATCTGATGGGAGGGTGTTCCACAGGGCAGGCGCCACCACCGAGAAGGCCCTCTGCCTAGTTCCCTGTAGCCTCGCAGTGAGGGAACCACCAGAAGGCCCTCGGAGCTGGACCTCAGTGTCCGGGCAGAACGATAGGGATGGAGACCCTCCTTCAGGTATACAGTTTGCATCTATGCTACAGAGCGTGCCCCTTGCTCCTTACTGCAGATAAGCAAACAGGTGTTTGCCTTCTATTCAATAGTACATTTTTACTTACTTATTTCTTTATTAGCACTACTGTTTTAGTCATTCTATATAAGCCATGCCTTACTGAAGCCTTCCTTTTAGGAATTCTAGGTGCCAAAATCCCAAGGCAGCAGAAAAGACTATTTATGTATGTGACCACGGCTGCACAGATGTTATTGGCCCAGAGATGGAAAGAAGATAAAGTGCCTACCAGAGAAGAATGGCAGATCAAGTTGATGGATTATGCCAAAATGGCAAAAAATGACCGGAAGAATCAGAAATCAGGAAGACCAATATTTTAATAAGGAATGGGGGAAATTTATAACTTACCTTAAAAACCATTGTAAACAGTTAAAATTATTAGTAGGATTAGAATAACGCTTGCAGTTTAAGGGTGAATTTTGGACACAATGGAGAGGTAAAAGATTTGGATTATCATAAAAGATGCAGGAGGAAATGATTAACAATAGGATCCACAAAGGGGAGGAAGGAATCTTTGGGATCTTCTTTTTAAGATGTATGTTGGATATGTGATTGTAAAACTTTAATTTGAAAAACCATATTTATATATCGTATTTTTTGCTCTATAAGACTCACTTTTTCCCTCCTAAAAAGTAAGGCGAAATGTGTGTGCGTCTTATGGAGTGAATGCAGGCTGCGCAGCTATCCCAGAAGCCAGAACAGCAAGAGGGATTGCTGCTTTCACTGCGCAGCGATCCCTCTTGCTGTTCTGGCTTCTGAGATTCAGAACATTTTTTTTCTTGTTTTCCTCCTCCAAAAACTAGGTGCGTCTTGTGGTCTGGTGTGTCTTATAGAGCGAAAAATACGGTACTTAACCCAGGGTACCACTGTATCTGTTTTTGACTGTTGTTAACTGTTTTTATTGATGGTTTTAGCATTTCTCGTAAACCGCTTGGAGGTTTTCCTACAATCAAGTGGTATATGCATTTTGTTAAATAAACCACAGAGGCTCTAATTTATTATTGTTTTGTTCTGCCTAGCGCAGTGGCTTTTAAAACAAGTCGTTAATTCAAAGCACTTGGAATTTTGGACAAAGAAAAGGAAGCAGAAGGGAATCCAGATCAGGAAGGATAGTGAAGGCATTTCAAACATGGTCTCTGCTCCACCATGAGGGCTAGCTGCTTGATATTTTAAAGATGCAGGGGAATCAGATTCTCCGGCTATGATTGTAACTTGTAGGATGTGGAATATACACATAGCCTAATGTACAGTTGGGACACGGGTGGCGCTGTGGGTTAAACCACAGAGCCTAGGACTTGCCGATCAGAAGGTCGGTTGTTTGAATCCCCGTGACGGGGTGAGCTCCCGTTGCTCAGTCCCTGCTCCTGCCAACCTAGCAGTTCGAAAGCACGCCTGTGCAAGTAGATAAATAGGTACCGCTCCGGCGGGAAGGTAAACGGCGTTTCCGTGCGCTTCTCTGGTTCGCCAGAAGTGGCTTAGTGATGCTCGCCACATGACCCGGAAGCTGTACGCCGGCTCCTTCAGCCAATAAAGCGAGATGAGCACTGCAACCCCAGAGTCAGTCACGACTGGACCTGATGGTCAGGGGTCCTTTTACCTTTACCTTTAATGTACAGTTGAACAACACCATATTGGTGAGAGCTCATTCTCTGCATTGTTATGTTTTAAGAGAAGTCACATGTCCTAAGTGTCATTTTTGAGAAATGGTAAGCAACATTAATCGGGTGCATGCAGCCGTTATTGTCATCGATCAATACATGCAACATGATTTACAATGTAATAGGAGGGCTGCGAGCTAAAAGCAAAATGAAAAAAAAAACAAGAAAAATCAGATTCTACATTAGTATTCTCTTTGAAAACTCAAAGACAATGTGCAAATATCTGCTCATTTTGCACAATTAATAATGATTTTTATTAGTTTTCAATTACAACCCAATAATAGCCTCATTATGACAATACCAATTTATAATACAATTATTAATACCAATCATTCAAATACCAGGTAAAATGTTAATTTTCCTTCTGCCAGTAAACATGTGGTTGGGCCACGAAGAGCCCTTGGTATCCTAATCAGCCCTAGTTCTGGATTCTGAGACTTTGCCACATACTAGAAGCACTGGAAGCTTGCAATTATTACTATTTTAAGGAAGCTGGAAATCTCAGAAGGCTGAGTTCTGCACTCACCTACCAAATTAGCTTGCTCAGCACTTGGGCGCAATTCATTGAGCCATGAAATGACAGGAGATCGATGCTCCATCCTTTAGATCATAAATGGCAGAGGACTGAAACCCGAAACACAACCTTTCAGGAGCCTCAGAGTCCCACATTGAATCTACCTTGTGGGACCTGTACCACTCTTCCTCTTCTTCTTCTTTTAAGTTTTTATTTATACTTTTCAAGTTTATACATTTCATTCGTTTTACAGTGGTACCTCGGGTTAAGTACTTAATTCGTTCCGGAGGTCCGTTCTTAACCTGAAACTGTTCTTAATCTGAAGCACCACTTTCGCTAATGGGGCCTCCTGTTGCCACTGTGCCACCGACAAGCGATTTCTGTTCTCATCCTGAAGCAAAGTTCTTAACCCGAGGTACTATTTCTGGGTTAGCGGAGTCTGTAACCTGAAGCATGTGTAACCTGAAGCGTATGTAACCCAAGGTACCACTGTACAATCAATTCAACATTTCAAAGTTTCACTTCCTTCCTCCCCCTTTCTGCGGTTCCTTAAATTTACTTATTTATTTAACCTTCTGCACATCCAAGCTCATTTAATTTGCTCATTTCATTATCTACTTTAAATATATACTCTTAGGAAACTACAGGTTATTACAGTAATCCTGCTCATGTCTTTATCTGTTTGCAATTTATCTGTAAATATTCAATAAACCATTTCCATTCTTTTATTTTAAAAAGTTTGTTATCTTGAGTCCTTATTTTTTCCTTTGTCCTTAAGTTTTGCCATTTCTACATATTCCATCACTTCTTGTATCAGTTCTTCCTTTAATGGGACTTCTGCTTCTTTCCACTTCTGGGCAAGTAGCGGAAATACATTTCTATACAATTTAGGTAGTTCTGTCTCCATAATTCCCAAAAGAAAAGCTTCTGGGTTTGTTTGTTTTTACAAAAGTTATTTTGAACATCCTTTTCAGTGCATTGTATATCATTTCCCAGTAAGCTTTAACCTTACTAAAGCAGAGAATATAGTAGCTACCAGATAAAAAGGTAAAGGTACCCCTGCCCGTACGGGCCAGTCTTGACAGACTCTAGGGTTGTGCGCCCATCTCACTCAAGAGGCCGGGGGCCAGCGCTGTCCAAAGACACTTCCGGGTCACGTGGCCAGCGTGACAAGCTGCATCTGGCGAGCCAGCGCAGGCACGGAAACGCCGTTTACCTTCCCGCCAGTAAGCGGTCCCTATTTATCTACTTGCACCCAGGGGTGCTTTCGAACTGCTAGGTTGGCAGGCGCTGGGACCGAGCAACGGGAGCGCACCCCACTGCTGGGATTCGAGCCACCGACCTTTCGATCGGCAAGCCCTAGGCGCTGAGGCTTTTACCCACAGCGCCACCCGCGTCCCGTGCATTAGAAGGATAGCTGCCCCCTTTTGTTTGCATTCGGTTCCAGGAAGGCCAGATTAAAGGTAGAACCACATGAAAATGCAAGCACAGCCAAATTCCCCTTACCAGCGGCATTTGCTAGCATAGCTGATCTTTGTGGCAGTTGGCAGGGTTGCAGAGGTGGAAGAGAACAGCCCAGTTTTGAGTACTCAGAACTCCTCCCAGCTCCATGGTCCCGTTCTGGATTCCCTGTTCTTCTGCGCTCAATGGCTGATTGTGTTGGATAGCGGTGGGGGGAGGCGATTTTTGCAGCTGTCCCAAGAGTAAGACAAAAGCCTTCTTTCCAAGGCAATTAACCCTCAACTACCTGGCTGAACAGATGGTCGCAATCACAGCCAACGAGCCCAGTGCTCGGCCTGATGCTCTGCCTCACAAACTTTTAGTCCCAATGAAGTTTCACCGTGGTGGGATCAATCGTCTTATCTGGGGCCATAGCTGAGGGGCATCCAGGGTGGCTGGGAAAATACAGTCAAATGGACAGGGTCCTATTATTATTATTATTATTATTATTATTATTATTATTTATTATTATTATTATTATTATTATTATTATTATTATTATTATTATTATTATTATTCCATGCAGAAGGTCCCAAGTTCAACCCCAAAAACTGAGACTGAGGAGACATGATAGCTATCTTCCGGACTGTCACATGGACTTTTCTTTTTAAAATTTTATTTATATGGTTTTTCAGATTGAAATTAAAAACCATATAAATAAAATTTTAAAAAGAAAAGTCCATGTGACAGTCCGGAAGATAGCTATCATGTCTCCTCAGTCTCAGTTTTTGGGGTTGAACTTGGGACCTTCTGCATGGAATAATAATAATAATAATAATAATAATAATAATAATAATAATACAACGTAAAAAGCAAGATTCCGAGGAATCTCTTGGACTTCCCTCCCCCCCCCCTTTGTGGGTCCTTTTCTTAATCATTTCCTCCTGCATCTTTTATAATAATCCAAATCTTTTACCTCACCATTGTGTCCAAAATACACCATTAAACTACAAGTGACATTCCAATCCTACTAACAATTTTAACTGTTTGCAATGGTCTTTAAGATAAGTTATTACATTTCCCCATTCCTTATTAAAATTTGGGTCTTCCTGATTTCTGATTCTTCCGGTCATTTTAAGCCATTTCTGCATAATCCAACAACTTGATCTGCCATTCTTCTCTGGTAGGGAATTGTTTTCCCCGCTCTGAAGGGTAGGACTCAAACCAATGGCTTCAAGTTGCAAGAAAGGAGATTCCGACTAAACATACGAAAAAACTCTCTGGCAGTAAGACAGTAGAACAGTCTCCCTCAGGTACTCTCTTTCCTTGGTGGTTTTGGGTTTTCCCCCCAAAAAATTTATTGATTTTCCACATTTTTAAACAAACAAACAAACAAACAAACACAAATCATAACTAAACTTAGTCCAATATTAATATCATAGTTAAATGACTTCCTCAAATTCCCTTGACTGAATTTCATTATATATCATTGTAACGGTTTCCCAAAAGAGTTTCTCATAAAATTAACCTACTCCTTAACATCTTTGTCTCTTTTCATCTTAACTTTAAACATATTGTTTTGTAATTTCACATATTTAAATCCTTAGCCTATCTGTTATTTTGCGAGTGTTTCTATTTAATTTATCTTAGCATATTTAGATAAATAGTCTTTGAATTTCTTTCATTCTTCCTGATGTTCCTCCTCCTTCTGGTCACGGATTCTTCCGGTCAGGTCGGCTAGCTCCGAAAAGTCCATCATCTTCATCTGCCATTCCTCCACTGTTGGTATTTCTTGTTTTCCAATTTTTGGCTAATAAAATTTGAGCTGCAGTTCTGGCATACAAAAACAGTATAACATCTTTTTTGGCCAATTCCAAACCTGTTATTCCAAGAAGAAAGGCCTCTGGTTTCTTAATAAATGTATATTTCAACATTTTTTTCAACTCATTATAAATCTTCTCCCAGAGGTCTTTCACCTTGGGGCAGGTCCACCACATATGATAGAAGGTACCCTCCTTTTCTTTACGTTTCCAGCATAGATTGTCACTATTGTAAATCTTTGCTAACTTTACAGGGGTCAAGTACCATCTATACATCATTTTCATTATATTTTCCTTTAACGTCGTACATGCAGTGAACTTGACCCCTTTCCTCCACAACCTTTCCCAATCTTCAAACATTATGTTATGCCCCACATCTCTTGCCTAATCTATCATGACGGATTTAAGTTGTTCATCCTTTGTATGCCACTTCAACAAAAAATTATACATTTTAGACCAATTTTTAACTTTAGAATCTAACCACTCCGTTTCCAATTTAGTTTTTTCTGAGGAAAAACCATTTTTCTTATCTATTTTGTACAATTCGTTAATCTGGTGATAATGTAACCAATTTATTTTATCTTTGATTTGGTCAAATGGTTTTAATTTATATCCTCCTACTGTCATAGGACACCCCCCCCCCATCATTCAGTTTGTACAAACTTCACACAGTACATACGCTACGCTTCTGTTATAAATTCATAGAAAATCAACCATACATCGGATCTGCACTGTTCCACTTTTATTTTACTCCATGAAGGAAGGACTACAAAATGGGAAAGGTTTGATACAGGACAGCCATAATCCCTTGAGCATACCAGCACATACACAGGAGCCCTACCCAGTTGGCATGACAGCCTTGATGGTCCCAGACAGAAGACCATCAAGGTCACAAAGGACTTGCATATGGGAGTGGATTCAACATGGACTGGAACAAAGGACAATGAGCAGCTCTTCCCTCTGGGGGCAGGAAACTGCCAGCTCCCCTTTGCCCTCTGGAAATGACTCATGGGGAGGGGGAAAGGAGGAACCAGCCAGGTGACAGGACACTCGGGTTACCACCACAACTCCTCCCTCAACCCCTCCTTTTTGTGATGTAGCTGTGATGTAGTCTTAGGGGTGTAGTTTGGGGGATTAGTAACTAATAAAAGTTGGGGTCTTCTTTTGTCCTGGGCTTCCATTTTGCTTCATCTTGTTGCGGGTGGGAGTCCTGTCGCGACAGTCTTCAATAAAGGCCAAGCCTACAGGCTGCTGTTTTGCTCCAAGTTATCCTGGTTGGTGTCTTTGTTTTTGTCCAAGGGAGCCCTCGGATTTTTCCGTTAACACTACCTTGGAGATTTTTAAGGAGAGGTTGGGTGGCCATCTATCATGGATGCTTTAGTTGAGATTCCTGCATTGCATGGGGTTGGACTAGATGACCCCACGGGGTCCCTTCCAACAATTTGTTGTTGTTTAGTCGTTTAGTCGTGTCCGACTCTTCGTGATCCCATGGACCAGAGCACGCCAGGCACCTCTGTCCTCCACTACCTCCTGCAGTTTGGTCAAAATACAGTTCCAACAATACAGTTCAATTATTCTATCCCCAGGTAGAATCTGAAGCCCTGGAGAGATGCGGCCAGCCAGTGGAGACGTCACTGAGCTGAATGGATCAATGGTCAGACTCCATATAAAACAACTTCCTTTTAAGTGGGACGTTCTTGAGATTTCTACTTAGGAGGGCCCTGAAATTTCCTTTTGGGGCTTGCCCTTCAGTTTCAAAATTCTTTTTAAACTGAGAAATCCATTTCCCCCTTCTTTAACCTCTTAAGCAACATTGCCTTCAGGACGCCACATTCGGGGTTGGTCCTACCATGTACCTGTCATTTGAGGAGAATCACGTTGATATCTTCTGACAGAATCGAGAAAGAATTGCCATTATTCCCCTCCCCATTTTATACACACACACACACAAATATGTACATAGAGACACAAACATATATATGCAAATATAACCAAATGAAATTTCAGCTCAGATTAACAACAAGAATATATCAATCCTGATTCAAACATACGCCTTCATATAAGCAGTACATCTTTCCCAACAGATATCAAAACAAGACCAATGGTTATAAAATACCCCCCACCCACAAAAGAAAGTTTGCTCCCCTGAAATTGACCATTGGTTTTCTCCCCTCTCTTTTTGCTTCTGGTGGCCCAAATTTTGAGTCACAACTTAGATAAATCCAATTCTCGGTTTAGTCACACACACATTAGGCGCACGCATTCTGAAAGCCAGGAATATAACTGATCGATCAATCCAAGATGTGAATTTTATGTCTGTTGGTTAAGGGCTTTCTCTTTTTTTCTGTTGTTCTTGGCTTTATATAGCTTCTTTCTTTCTTTTTTAAGAGAAAATCAATGAGAGGTTTGTCATTCACGGGATGTGGATTGCACCTTTGGAGACGGACGAATAGCAGTGATCATGGGTGTAGCCAGGATTTTTGTTAGGGGGGGCAGAACCGACATGATTGGTCAGTTAGTTGAGTATTTCTATTGTTTTACTTCAGGCATAGGCAAACTCTGGCCCTCCAGATGTTTTGGGACTACAATTCCCATCATCCCTAGCTAACAGGACCAGTGGTCAGGGATGATGGGAATTGTAGTCCCAAAACATATGGAGGGCTGGAGTTTACCTACGCCTGTTTTACTTAATCTGGGAGGGCAGCTGCCCTTTCCTGCCCCCCACCTTGGCTACACTTTGAAATCTGCACATGGGGAGCTCCAGACCCAAGCCAAATTCTCTAGCCAGGGGTCCACTCCGACATCTCCTTCTCTGCTCACAGTTAAACTGGCTGGGAAATCAGAGCATCTCTCCTTTTTAAGACAACCCTGAAAAAGGAGAGAGAGAGAATATTTTGGCAATTTGGCAAGTCAAGACAGGCTGCCTCTAGCTCTCTTGTGCATCACAGAAATTCGGGGAGCCTGCCTGGGCTCTGCAGGGCCGGATCTTTGCAAATGAGGACATTCACTGGTTTGGCACAAAGTTTCCCACCCCTAATGTGATTGCCTTGAAAGAGGCTCCTGGCTGACGCAGCCTGAGCCGATATTAAATACAGCATTGGCAGCGAGGTTTGTGCATCTCCTTGAAGAGTGACTCAGGTACAAGACGGGGGAGAACGTCTGGCCCGGAGGACACAATAATCGTGCCCAGAATTTATGTGTTTCACCTTCCTGCCCTCTTATGCCTGGAGCACACCCCTGGCTGCAATAAAAAGAGAGTTACCTGCATGATCTCAACTCTCCTTTTTTGCTCTTGCTTATATGTGCCTGTACCTCAGTGGTAGATCAGTTGTTTTGCATGCAGAACATCCCAGGTTTGATCTCCAAGCAGGGCTGGAGAAATGAAATTCCTGAGAGTTGCTGCTCTTCAGTGGAGACAATACTACGCTATATGAACCAATGGTCTGACTCAGTGCAAGGCCACTTCCCATGTCCTCAAAACCCACCAGTGGCATTGGAAGACACAAGAACTACCCACTGGAAGAGTGGCAGACGAAGGTGATTGACTATATGGGACTGGCGGAGATGACGGGCAGAATCCGTGACCAAGGGAAAGAGACGGTGGAAGAAGATTGGAAGAAATTTAAATTTTATCTTAAAAATTGTTGTAAAATTAGTGAGTGTTAAAATGTTATGGGTAAAGCATAGCAGATTTGCAGCGATAAATGATTGGATAAGTGGAAAAAAAAGGTTAAAGAAAGGGAATTATAAGTAATTTAGATCAGTGGTTGCTGAAATAATTTAAAATAGGGATGCAGAAAAGGGAGGCATGGGGAAGTCGTTGAAATTGGGTATAAGAAAAAAAAAATTTGAAATTATACATGTTTATGTGTTTGTTTGTCTGTGTATTGTTTGTTGGTAATGTCTTATAATATATGTTGAAAAACTAATAAAAAATTTATTAAAAAAAAAACCCCACCAGTGGCAGACCTTGGTGTCTCAAATTTCAGTGGTGCCTTGCACAAAGCCAAAATATGGTGTCCCCTCAGCCCTGCATCTCGCCTTCCATTGTACGGCATAGTTGCGGCACCTGCTATAGCACCCAGTGGCATAGCGTGGGTGGTGGGAACGAGGGAAACGGATGGAGTGCGCATGCACATTCAACCGCCTCATGACGTCCACAGAGATAAGAAAAGAAGAGCCATTCCGTTTTCTGGAGAGGTAGTTTCCTGGTTTGCATGGAGAAGCCATTTTCAAGAGCCCAGCAACAGAAGCACACAGCTGTATCAAGGTAGCACCGGGTGTTTTGAGCCTCCAAACAATTTTGCACCAGGGGAAACTGCCCCTGCAGCAGCAGCATCCCCAAATACTAAGCTCCTGGCGGCTCCATACCTGGCACGACCAAACTGGTCACACTCCCCTCAATCTGCCTTTACACTCACCTTTTCAAGAGAGTCATTCTAAAGGTAAAGGTAAAGGGACCCCTGACCATTAGGTCCAGTCGTGACCGAATCTGGGGTTGCGGCACTCATCTCGCTTTATTGGTCGAGGGAGCCAGTGTACAGCTTCCGGGTCACGTGGCCAGCATGACTAAGCCACTTCTAGCGAACCAGAGCAGCGCACGGAAATGCTGTTTACCTTCCCACTGGAGTGGTACCTATTTATCTACTTGCACTTTGACGTGCTTTCGAAATGCTAGGTTGGCAGGAGCAGGGACCAAACAACGGGAGCTCATCCCGTCGTGGGGATTCAAACCGCCGACCTTCTGATCGGCAAGTCCTAGGCTCTGTGGTTTAACCCACAGCGCCACCCGCGTCCCATGACTTGCATCATTCTACAGCCTTCTAAATGTGATTGTGGGAGTGGGGTTGTTCTTTTAACTGTTTCCTTGTGTTTTCACCTGGTGTTTTCATCCTGTGAACTGCCCCAAGATCTTGCGGTGAAGGGCAGTATATAAATCGAATAAATATAAATAACAGCATTCTGCAGCACACATTGGGTGGTGTGGGGTCAGGTTTCCTTCCCCATTAGTGAGATATTTTAAAATCTCCCATAGACTTCCGGGGCTTCTGCAAATCTCAGGGTCTCCCTGAGTCTGCGTACATTTCCCTCTTACCTATCTGTGGGGGTGACTTGTGTAACCAAAAGAGAATGGCACTCAGAACTAAACGCTGCAATTGGGGGGCAGGAGGAGAGTGAGCTATTTTCTACCCACCTTGCAATTTCCGAAGCAACACACCAACTCAAATGGAGCTGGTTTTTGAAATGCTCCAAATTTGACAATGCATGCATATATGTATGTGTGCAAAAATTAGTGCATTAAGGGAATGTTCATAAAAATGCACATCTTAGTGAAAATGTATAAAGTGCATTTCCTTGCAATAATGGGGGGCACAGATTGCAATTCAAAAATATTTGGAGAAATTTGTGCTGAAAGGCTAACAAATTTTCATGAAGACTTTCTGATTTAAAAAAAAAATCACAAAGTGATGCAGAAATGAGGAGAACTCGGCGCAAGCCTGGATTATTGGAAATTTGCAACAACAACAAAATATGCTGGTGAAATTCCACGGGGCCTTCAGATAAATAAATTGCAGGCTGATGCACAATTATGTAGATCTGAAGACTAGGAAATGAGAATTGGAGAGGGAAAAAGGGACAACTTTGTCCATCCCTCCTCTGCCTAAACTGAGGCCGGGGCCATTGGGCCATCGCTAGTCACAAGTTAGTAAATACACATAGGTATGAATATATAGTGGGACGCGGGTGGCACTGTGGGTTAAACTACAGAGCCTACGACTTGCCAATCAGAAGGTCGGTGGTTTGAATCCCCGTGACGGGTTGAGCTCCCGTTGCTCGGTCCCTGCTCCTGCCAACCTAGCAGTTCGAAAGCACGTCAAAGTGCAAGTAGATAAATAGGTACCGCTCCGGCGGGAAAGTAAACGGCGTCTCCGTGCACTGCTCTGGTTCACCAGAAGCGGCTTAGTCATGCTGGCCACATGACCCGGAAGCTGTATGCTGGCCAATAAAGCGAGATGAGCGCCGCAACCCCAGAGTCGGCCACGACTGGACCTAATGGTCAGGGGTCCCTTTACCTTTATGAATATATAAATAAAGACCTTTCTGTCTCTGTTATGGCAGCAATGCAAAAACATCAGAATGAGGCCTGGTGATGGCGGCGGCTGTAAAGAAATGTGCCCACTTGCATCAAATCCCTAGCCTTACACACACACAAGCAAATGCACACACCTTCTTGTGAAAATGCGATTTAGTTCTGTGCTTGTGGACACACAGCCAACTTTGTCTGAAAGGTGTTGCCTGGCCCTGGCAGAGAACACAGGTTGGGGGGAGATCCCCCGCCAAACCCACAACAGAACAGTTGGAGTAACAGCAGGTGCCAGAAGCTCCCCCTACTATTTTTTTCTGACAAAACACACAGACGAGCTTTGAAGGCAGCAGATGATGATGGAAAAGCAGCCTGCAGGAGCTGCTTTGGCATCACTGCTGTTATTTAACTTCCTCGCCCAATGTGCGTGGCACTTTTCAACAAATCAAGATGATGGAGGCCTCTGCCCTGAGGAGCTTACAAATTCAAACAGAATAGAGCGGAGGAAAAAGAAAGAGGGAGGAAGGTGGATGTGAACAAGGGAGGGTGAGTTCTTCAGTTTCATGTAAGCCTTGAGCAGGACCCACCTGTCAGCAGTAAAATAATATTTCTAAGGCATTTTATAAAAAGAAGAAGAAAGAAAAACTACCTGAACACAGGCCAAGAAGTATTGGCATGAGATGGAAATCCCTGCATATGCAAGCCAGGTGCATTGTGGGAATATCTCTAAGCCTTTCTTAAGCACAGAATTAACCAGTCTGTTTAAGCATGTGACGGCAGACCCATCCAAGCCATCTGAGCTGTACAGAAAGGGGATTATTGGTGATGCTTAGCCAACTCCAAGCGAGACACAATTGAAGCTGAGCTCTGAGAGAAAGGAGATGAAGCACAGGTTGCTTTCCACCAGTTCAGACCACTGGTCCATCTGGATGAGACTTATAAAAACATTGCTCCATCGAGCTCAAGATGCCCTACACTGACAGGCAGCAGCTGTCTATGGTTTCAGACTTCGGTTTTTCCCTTCAGGAGGGAGGCTGCGGCTCAGAAGTGTGTGGGGAGAGCAGAGCCACATGTGTCTCCCTTGTTCATCTCCCCAAAGAACTGACAGCATGTGAGATGTGCCTATTCTGGGATGTGGAAGCAACAATTGCATTACTCTAAGCAGCTGGGACGCGGGTGGCGCTGTGGGTTAAACCACAGAGCCTAGGACTTGCCAATCAGAAGGCTGACTGTTTGAATCCCCGTGACGGGGTGAGCTCCCATTGCTCAGTCCCTGCTCCTGCCAACCTAACAGTTCGAAAGCACGTGAAAGTGCAAGTAGATAAATAGGTACCACTCTGGCGGGAAGGTAAATGGCGTTTCTGTGCACTGCTCTGGCTCACCAGAAGTGGCTTGGTCATGCTGGCCACATGACCCAGAAGCTGTACGTCGGCTCCCTCGGCCAATAAAGCGCCGCAACCCCAGAGTTGGCCACAACTGGACCTAATGGTCAGGGGTCCCTTTACCTTTACCTTTAGGCAGCAGAAAACAGCAACAGAAGGAGGGGTCGGAACAAAATTAGAGCATTTCATATTTGAAAACCTTTCATAGCAAAGTGCCAACAGTAGGGGGCGTTTTTTTTGGGGGGGGAGCAGATCTCCTATGAAACTAATAAAGCTTAAGCTCCAGGGCCCCTAATCCTGAAAGGCCTCAAGAAGCAATTTCAGTACACGTTGCTTTAAAAAATTGGGTCTGGTAGACCCAATTTGAGTCCCACAACTCAAATGGATCATTTTTTTGCTGTACGTATTTCAACATTCTCAGAGTTTGAGAGTCAGTGGCTTGTACATTGTGAAGGTTACCCAGACCTTGTTGCTGGTTGCAAAGGGAACCCCACAACAGCTCAAGCTTCAGGGTCCCCAAAACGTAGATCTGCCACTGGACGGGATGCTGGCATCACGAAATCCAAACACAGAACAGCAGCCTGTAAAACCAACCTTGAAAATGTTATTCTTCTGATTCAGGATGCTGGACCAGAGGGGCCATTGGCCTAATCCAGATGTTCCAATGGGCTGTGGATCTGATCCAGCAATTGTTCCCTGGTGTTCTAATGATGTGATGCTCTTTGGGGATGTACAAAAACCCCTGGAAGAGTCCCCCCCCCAAGACGGAACCTACGCAGAGGCATTTTGGCAAACTCCCCAAAGAACCATATTCATCTGCGTCAGAATGCAAATGGTGAGCATCACACACACACACACACACACACACACAAGCCTCTGTGTTAATGCAGAGACAGGATGGAGCTGGCGGCTGCCTTCGAACCCAGCGATTCATAGGAGCGCTTTGCTCTGCCAGCTGGCCACAATGACATCTCTGGATTCCTGCAAGACAGCGTGATGATATCAGCCACAGCAGCTCAGAGCAGCAGCAGAAAGGCTCCTGCTGAAGGAACTGTTTTGTCCTGGGATTTTGGATTTGTTTACAGGGCCGCTCATCATCTCAATTGCAGTTGGCTTTGATTGTTCAGTTCTTTTATAAGGAAAAAAAAAGACTAGCAGGCTGCTTTTAATTGTTTATTTGGAAAGATTAAACAGTGGCGATCAAACTGTTCTCAAGGTGGATTGTGATCAACTGCAATACTTCAAACAATAACCTCTACTGCTTTATATGAATAGTTCACCTACGGAACTCACTGCCACTGGACGCAGTGATGCCCACCCGCTTGGATGGCTTTAAGAGAGGGTGATGCAAAGTCGTGGAGGATAAAGCTATCACTGGCTACTAGTTGTGATGGCTATGCTTTGCCTCCATGGTCAGAGGCAGCAATACTTCTGGGTACCAACTGATGGAAATTAAGGAAAAGGAGTGCAGCCTAGTGCTCAAATCCTGCTTGCTGGTTTCCCACAGGCATTTGGTCGGCTACTGGGAGAACAGGATACTGGACTAGGTGAGCCACTGGCCTGGTGCAGCAGGCTCTTACATGAAAACCCCAAACCCACAAGACCCAGGTACCCTAAGTGCAGAGACTGATGCAAGAGGCCAGAGAGTGATTCCTTTCTGCTCCGCAGAAACTGAAGTCAGAGTAATAATAATAATAATAATAATAATAATAATTTATTTGTACCCCGCCCATCTGGCTGGATTTCCCCAGCCACTCTGGGCGGCTTCCACAAATACCAAAAATACACTAATATGTCATACATTAAAAACTTCCCTGAACAGGGCTGCCTTAAGATGTCTTCTGAATGTCAGGTAGTTGTTTATCTCTTTGACATCTGCTGGAAGGGCGTTCCACAGGGCGGGCGCCACTACCGAGAAGGCCCTCTGCCTGGTTCCCTGTAGCTTTGCTTCTCGCAGCGAGGGAACCACCAGAAGGCCCTCAGCGCTGGACCTCAGCGTCCGGGCAGAACGATGGGGGTGGAGACGCTCCTTCAGGTCTACTGGGCTGAGGCTGTTTAGGGCTTTAAAGGTCAACACCAACACTTTGAATTGTGCTCGGAAACGTACTGGGAGCCAATGTAGATCTTTCAAGACTGGTGTTATGTGGTCTCGGCGGCCGCCCCCAGTCACCAGTCTAGCTGCCGCATTCTGGATTAGTTGTAGTTTCCGGGTCACCTTCAAAGGTAGCCCCTGTGTTCCCTGACACACAAACACCCAAGAAGTGAAAGCAAGCTCCCTGCTGCTGCTCCTTCTGTGGCTGATGGAATGGGGCCCAGCTGGTCTTCTCCTTGCCATGTTCTTCCAAAGGGGCAGGGAGAAAAGCCGCCTTAGCCTCTTAAACTGGATGGGGCCAGAGCGTGCAACACCACATCAACTCTGCAATCCCAGAGCAATTGGAGCTGAGTTTTCTCTCTTGCAAGAAAGGTGGAGAGGGAAGCTCCTTGCTGCTGTTCTTTCTCTGGCTGGTGACTGTGGCCAAGCTAATCTTCCTCCTGCTGCGATGTTCTTTCCTGGAAAGCAAGAGGTAAATCTCTCAGCATCTTTTGCTGCAGCAGCTAATGAATGGTGAACAGATCCTGTTTCCTTTCTGCTCTGAATATCAGGTCAACTGATTGCATTTTTATTTAAAATACTTCCATCTTGGCCCTTTCCTGTTTCGTGCAAATGTGCCTTCTCTGAATCGCGTGTAAACAAAGCACTATAACCCCCAGCTTTTGCCAGTCAGATGAACTATAGAAATCCTGAAATCCAGGACAGACGGGACAAAGATTGCATTGGCTCTACAATCTGAAGCAGATCGGGCGATTTATTCCTCCACAAACATCCAAAATAAAAACAAATGTTTGTGATGGCGTGGAGAAAACCAGCCCCATCTGTGTGCAGAACTGCAACATGTGAACATTTGGTATGGAGTCCACAGATCATGGCAGAGTTCTGCATGAGAAAGCCTGGAGTTCAAAACATGTTTTGAACTCTGGTCCCGTTTGCTGGCTTCCCAGAGGCATCTATCTGGTGGTGGACCATAGTGAGAACAGGATACTGGACCAGATGGGCCATTAGAATGATCCAGCTGGGCTCTTCTTGTTTTTGGGTTGCCAAAGGTTGACTTACACGCACAAGTTACTTCTTATTAAGCCAGTGAAACTTATGAGGGTTTTGGACTCTCCACTTCACTGCAGCACAAAACCTGGAGCCTGGTAGCCGCTAAGAGATGTCGTATTTATTTAACGAAATATAGTAGGGACGCGGGTGGTGCTGTGGGTTAAACCACAGAGCCTAGGACTTGCCACTCAGAAGGTCGGCGGTTCGAATCCCCGCGACGGGGTGACCTCCCGTTGCTCGGTCCCTGCTCCTGTCAACCTAGCAGTTCAAAAGCATGAAGTGCAAGTAAATAAATAGGTACCGCTCAGGCGGGAAGGTAAACGGCGTTTCCGTGCGCTGCTCTGGTTCGCCAGAAGCGGCTTAGTCATGCTGGCCACATGACCCGGAAGCTGTACGCCGGCTCCCTCGGCCAATAAAGCGAGATGAGCGCCGCAACCCCAGAGTCGGCCTGACATAATGGTCAGGGATACCTTTACCTATATACTGCTTAACTGTACTATATCCAAAATATATTTTAAATTACCGTATTTTTTGCCCTATAGAACGCACTTTTTCCCCTCCAAAAATGAAGGGGAAATGTGTGTGCGTCCTATGGGGCGAATGCAGGCTTTCGCTGAAGGCTGGAGAGTGAGAGGGGTCGGTGCGCACCGACCCCTCTCGCTCTCCAGGCTTCAGGAAGCTTTCCGCAAGCCTTGGGAGCCCGCGGGAGTTCCCGCCGGGCTCCCACGGCTTGCGGAGAGCTGCCTGCACCCCGAAGCCCGGGCGCGCTGAGCAGTCGCGCCCGGGCTTTGGGTAGCTCTGTGCAAGCCGCGGGAGGGCTCCCGCGGCTTGTGGAGAGCAGCCTGTTCTGGAGGCTGGGGTCAGGGGAAGCCCAACCAGCCCCGCGCCTGGGGGGGGGGAATAAAAAAAAATTTATTTCGCAAAAAAAAAACTAGGTGCGCCCTATGGGGCGAAAAATACGCTAATAAACTAAAAACCGATTCAAACATGTCAACATTCTACCTAGGTGTATCCCCCCCCCAAAAAAAAAAAAAATTCAGCAGCAGCAGCTGGAAAAGATATAGCAAAGAAACTTGTGTCAAGAAGCAGGGAGTTCCAAAGAGTAAAAGTGCCATCCCACTAAAATATTTTTATTATACTATGAATATTAATAAATAAAAATAAATTCATACCTGGCCCAACATGCTGGGTTTCCCCAGCCACTTTTACAGATGCAGAACAGGTATTCTGTGGCACCTGTAACAATGCCAGTTTTACATGTAACCAACTCTATTTAGTCAATAAAATGAATGGCTCCAAGTCATCTCAATGGGTCTACTCTGAATAGCTTTAAAAAGAAATACAACCCTCTGTTTTCAGTCAAAATTGTTCCCTGCCCCCACATAACCGGAATACAATTTCAGGGTTATGTGATATTACTTATCCACTAAATATCTCCAGTTTTATCTAAGATATCTTTGCCAGGCTTTTAATGGATAATGTTATTGCAACCATCTCTTATTGCATTGCGGCTTTTACTTCTGTTTTTAGCTGGCAGTGCAAAAAAAATAAAATGATCATCAATTTTTATGTCAATTGCTAGAGTCCACGTCTTTTGTTAAGGTGGCCACATTGAAGGCTTCATCTGAAAGGCAGTCTTTTCTAAAGCTTCCTTCAAAATAAAATAAAAATTGTCCTTTAGAGAAAAGCAAGGCAGGCACTTATGTGCAACGATAAAAACCCAGAATGCAAATTATTCTGCAGCAAACTAACTAGTTCACAAGGGCTTTAAACATTGTTCAATTTAATTGCATGGCTTTTCTGCCATCTGAAAACCAGTATCATCCTAGTGGTTTAAGACATTGTGTCTGAATAGCTTTATGCTCTTAGTTGGGGATAGGAGCAACTTTGCTTGCAGCTACTGCCCTCTGCAGGAGAGGAAAAGGTACTGCGGGAACTCTCCATGGTAGCAAAATTGAACCATACAATCAAATCTTTAGGAAACACAGCGGAAAGATGGAAATACCCAGCTGGTAACAATTCTGCTTCCCTCCAGACATCGTTGGTTATATGGCATAGGTTTTTTTGGCAGTTGGGATGCAGGGAATCCAAGAATGTGCCTTCTGCTTTTTCAAACGCGTCCTAAGAGTAAGAATGAATAGTTAAGGTTTTCTAATCCCCCTTTGATCAGTTATACCGCGGGCAAATCTTCAAACCCTATTAATCTTGCTGCTGCTCCTGTCTGGTGCATATACAATTTTTGTGTGTGTCCGATGATGTAAATGCTAAGAGCTCAGTTGGATCGGGCCCAAAGGTAAAAGGTAAAGGACCCCTGGACAGTTAAGTCCAGTGAAAGGCGACTATGGAGTCGCGGCACTCATCTCGCTTTCAGGCCGAGGGAGCCGGCATTTGTCCACAGACAGTTTTCTGGGTCACGTAGCCAGCATGACTAAACCACTTCTGGGACACCGTGATGGAAACCAGAATGCACGGAAACACCGTTTACCTTCCCGCCGCGGCAGTACCTATTTATCTACTTGCACAGGTGTGTGTTTTTTGGGGGGGGGGTTGCACTGGTGTGTTTTTTTTGTTTTTGTTTTGTTTTTTTGTTTTGCACTGGCAGGCTTCTGAACTGCTAGGTTGGCAGGAGCTGGGACAGATCAACGGGAGCTCACCCCGTCGTAAGGATTCGAACAGTCAACCTTCTGATCGGCAAGCCCAAGAGGCTCAGTGTTTTAGACCACAGCGCCACCAAGGCTCACCTAGTCCAGCATCCCACCCTCACAGCAGCCAACCAGATGCCTGCAAGAAGCCTGCCAGGACACGAGTACAACGGCACTCTCCGCTCCTGCCGTTTCTGGCAACTGTTACTCAGAGGCACACTTCCTTTGACTGCGGAGGTTGTTGGCATCCATCTTGCCTCAGGAAATGGAGCGTGCCTCCAGGCGTAAAGCCAAACTGCTGCATTAGCAGCACCGAAGCCACCTCCCCAGGTACATACCTGGGCAGCATGTCTGGAGGTCCTGAGCTACCCAGACAAGGGAAAACACCCCCCCACAGCCTTGCTGATGTGATCCAAAGCAGAGCGATACATTTGGCACCAGCTTGACTGCAGGAGTTGCTGGGATGAAGGAATATAAGGCGCCATCCATCAGTCTTACGGCTCCACTCTGGATGTGTGTAGGCTTTACTGCTTAGTTTTTTCTTCTCCAACAAGGCAGCATAAGCTGAGGATCAGTGTCCGTCCGTCCCCCGTCCCCCCCCAAAAAAACCAGAGTCCTTTTCATTGGGGATAATTCAGATGGAAATTCCAAGATGTCGGAAAAGGTTATTTATGTATGCCACTGCTGCGGCCCATGTTTTATTAGCCAAGAAATGGAAAAAGAGCGAAGTCCAGACTAAAGAAGATTGGCAATTTAAACCGATGGAATATGCGGAGCTTGCAGACTTATCATACAGAATAAGAGGAGAAGAAGAACGTACGTTTAAAGAAGGATGGAAAATGTTTATTGAGTATATGGAGGAAAACTGTGTTTATTTGAAAACGTGGGCAGCATTAAGATAAATTCAACAGCGTAATTAAGTTTTGACGGATGTAATAATGTCATACTGAATGGTTTGGTTCATATAAGATATGCAGGGGTTTATGTTGAGCAAAATGAACCATGGAAAGAGAGGAAGGGAAGTCATTGATATCTTAAGGTTGTTTAAGTGAATATTATAAACAAGCCTCATATTATTACTTGGTGTAATAATCTCACTGCTGCTTTAGCAGGCTTGGGAGAGGTCAGTGGCTTGATGGGAATGCAGGGTTCACCATTGTGAATTTCATGATGGATGAAATGCAAGATAGATAAATAGATCACTGTTACTCAACAGCACCCACAGCAGGGTTTGCAGCGCCTCACTAGAATCCTGGATTTGCATTCAGTCAGAGACAGGGAGAGAAGGCAGGTTTTATAACGGTGGTTTTAAAGAAAAGCAGTGACGGACAGACGCAGAGGAGCAGTGAGGATGGGGGGCCTTCAAGGAACCAGGCAGGGATGGGGTGTAAAGGGATGGGGTGGGGTTAAAGCAAGCAGAAGCAGGAACCCCTGGCAAATATGATCTTTAAAAATATCCCACAACCACAATGGGAACCCCAAAAAGTTAGGGAGGTCCACTGCCTCCCTTTAGAGGAGAGAGAAGCACACACACACAAACACAGAGACAGGGCCCTCTTTACAGAACACGATTTATTTGGCATTTGGATGAAATGTCTCTCACAGCATCTTGAGAAAAATAAAAGATTAGTGTCATCCCATCCCACCCTCTTTTTCTCCTAAAAAATAAAATAATAATAATAATAAATCAAAACATTAAAACTTAAAAAAAATGTCACAGGGACCGAACTATTACAGTATCAAATTTCTTTTCTACATAGTATTTTCATGGAATATCAAAATCTCTTTTTTTATTATTTAACACGCACACACACGCACACACAGCCACAGGGACATCCAATCACAAATCAACAACACGGGGTGGGGGGAGTCCTGCAGACACACAGCCTTGGCTAAAAGTGATTTTCGAGAAGCTAATAAGCAAGTGTCTCATTTGTCGCCTTGTATGCATGTCCCAAGCAAACAGCAAGTCTAGCATCCAGCCGTCAGAAAAAGAAGCGTGGCAATTAAGAGATTTGAACACAGAAAGCTTCCTTGCGCTGCGTCAAATCATTGGTCCGTCTGGCTCACAAATTGTCTACACTGGGGGAGGTGGAGAGGGAGAAAAGGACCTGAGGATCTCCAGATGTTCATGGAGCCCAACTCCTGTTGAGACCACAGGATTCCCACCTGCCGTCTACACTGACTGGCAGCAGCTCTCTGGAGTTTTCCATAATGCAACCTGGAGCTGTCAGGGGATGAGTCTTGGATCTTTCACAAGCAAACCTTGGGTCTACCCAGAGTTAGAGACCTCCCCCTTGGTGTTTCCCCATCATAAAAAGATGAGAGGGGCTGGAATTCAGCCAGTGTGAACTGGCTCTTCGTGCCTACGAAGAAAAATCCCCTTAAAACTGGGGAATGGAAACCACCTCTGAACCCATCTGCTGCTGCTGGCTTGCCTTCACTTTTTCACGTTAGCTGGGGTTTAATTTGGCCAAGGGCACGCAGTCTATTAAGTGCTCTTTCCTGTCTCTCTTCCCCATCTCCACAACCGCATGCCGGCCTGTTGAAATTGACACTGTGCGGCAAAGGTTTCCGGGAGTCTGCCTTCCCTGCTCGCTGTACTGGGAGCGGTATGTACAGAAACCCAACACAATCATCCCTTTCAAACACAAGACCCACATCTGGGGGTGGGAGGAGACATGAACTGGAAGTCAACCAAGCCTATGTCCAAACATGCAATGTTTGAAGAACGACGTCTGGGTCCCCAGAACCGATGAGAAGTTTCTTCCCTCCAGACCAAAGTAAGACTATTGTTTTGTGTACGTTGAATTGGGGGGAGGGGAGAGACACACACACACAAAAATACCTTCGTGCACAAACCGCACGCCCAAGAGGGTTTGCAAAGGGCATCTTGTAAGCAGAGGGATGTGTCATTTCAATAGCAAAAAAAACAAAACAAAACCCCAAAATAGACTTTGTTTTAATAAACTGAAATTCATAGCAGGGGCCTATTTGTCTCAAATTAAGAGTTTGGCTTTTAAAAGGTTTGTTGTCGGTTTGTTTGTTTCTGCTCTTCATCCTGCACCACTCCCAAGCAATTGGTCAACATGGAACCTGTGGCTACAAGATTAACCGCTAAAGACATTTATGCTCTGATATCCGAGTTAAAGATCAATAGCCTCAATCAGACATCTGTGGAAAGATATGCAGAACCTTTACTGCTGATATCGGCTTTTTTAAAAAAATGGGGCAAAACAGTATTAAAAATAGACAGAGAGGGGGAAACAATTGGGCTATTTGCAAGATGCAGGAGCCTATAGTGCCGGGGGGGGGGGGCATGTACCCCAAGACAAGAACTACTGATGAGCATTGCAAATTGGTTCTGCAGTTAACTATGGCACCTGCATTAGGCCTTATAGAACTGCAGTTGGAAGGTACCCCAAGGGTCATCTAGTCCAACCCCCTGCAATGCAGGAATCACAGCTAAAGAATCCCTCCAACCTCTGCTTCATCTCCCAAGGCAATCTGTTCCCCTGTCAGATCTCATCCTTAGAAAGTTCCTCCTAACGTTCCGCCAGAATCTCCTTTCCTGCCATTTGAATCCATCAGTTCGAGTCCTCTCCGGAGAAGCAGAAAAACAAGCTCGCTCCATCTTCCATGTGCCAGCCCTTCAGATATTTGAAGGTGGCTCTCATCTCACCCTCTCAGTCTTCTGCTCTCCAGGCTAGTCTTTCTGGCAATGCCCCGAGAAGCAACGCAGGAAGAAAATTAAAAGATCTCCACAGGCTAATAGAACAAATAAACACTGGCGCTTGGGAAAGGGACAGAAGCCTTCAAAGGGACACTCTTAATAGCTTTGTGTACAGTGGTACCTCTGGATGCGAACGAAATCCATTCCGGAGCCCCATTTGCATCCTGAGTAGAATGTAACACGCGACTGCGCGTGCGTGGGTCGCGTTTCGCCGCTTCTGCGTGACGTCATTTTGAGCGTCTGCGAATGCGGCGAAACCCGGAAGTAACGCATTCCATTACTTCCAGGTCACCGCGGAGCATAACCTGAAAACACTCAACCTGAAGCATATTTAACCCGAGGTATGACTGTACAGTATTACCTTCCACTGACCCACTGCAAAGCATGGGCAGTTCCGAGCAATAACACACTGAGGACTGGCTGCATGTGACGATCAGTTCAAACGCTTGGGTTAACCGAGCTGAGCTCTGATATTGAAGGACTTCAGGGACTGGGCGTCTTACTTCGCTCTTAGGCCCAGACCCACCTGCTGCAGAACGAATCCAAGGGCCAGCTCTGCAGCCTGGGGAGAACCAGTTCCTATCTCATGCTACTCTGCTTTGCTTTGCTTAAGATCGCAAGCGGCAGAACATGCAGGTATACTCAGCACCCTGAACACTCACTCTCACACACGTACAAAACTCAAGAAGCCAGTACATACAATGTATAAAACTTATGAGTGTGCTAAAAAACGCACAAAACCCGCTTTTATTTCTCATACTTCAGAAACGCTCAGCACCATCCAACTCAGAACACGTACCTGTGGCCACAACAGTCCAGCTACACCCGGACTCGCAGCCGAGAGGCAGAAGGAGCTGCAAGTCCTCTCAATAAAGGAGGACTCCCTCTTGTCCTGCACTACATCCTGGGTGTGTGGGTGCAAGAAATCCAGGAACCAGATTTCCCTCGGCTGCGAGGCAACTTCTGCAACCATTCAGAGGACATCACATTTGAAGCCGGGCTTTGCAGTAGCCGTCGGGTCTGGCTCGGCCACCACAGGGAGGAGAGGGGGGACCCGTTCCGCCAACCTATCAATGCTTGTTACACAAAATCCTATTACAAGACGGGTTTCCTTGCAGTTTCACACCACACCCCCCCGGGACAACTCCACAGAGCACTTCTGTGCTCTGAAGGAGGGTAACTGTATGAGCCTATCCTATGCCGCCAGAAGGGCTGTGTCTGCAACGCTCGTCGAGGAAAGGGGATCCTCTTATCAATGATTATCTAACATGCTTGGACAGGACCGTGATTGCCGCGCTGCAAATTGTCTTCCATCGGCTTGTGCTGATTGTTTTCAGGGGCTCTTCGCAGCTGCCCTATACAGACTCGGGCAAATGGCTTGCCGAGTGGGTACCATCAGCTCCCGACGGGCAAGCAGCTCTCCGGGGATTCAGAGAGGGCTCCTTTCCCCCAGCCCTACCCGGAGATGTCGGGGATTGGGACCTTCTGCGTAATGAAGCCTGCCCTCTTCCTTTAAACACAGCCCACGTGGTGGTTACTATCACAAATCCTAGTGTAGAAAAATAGAAAAGACCCCTGCAAAATATTGCATATGGGAATACACCCAATGCAATGCAGGCGAAATGGAAAGGCACCCTGACAAGCTGGGGCCTGAACTAGCCTGGTCAGCAAGTGGGAAAGTAGCGCGCGCGCGCTCTCTCTCTCTCTCTCTCTCTCTCTCTCTCTCACACACACACACACACACACACACACACACACACACACTCCATGTTCCTTTCCTGTCCCTCTAGGCTTCCTGCCTTTCATAAGGTAAGAGGAACACATCAGTGAAAAGATGGAGATTACCACCTCCTCGCCTGGCCAGCCTCTCCAAAAGGAAACTAGCTAGCGACGAGAGGCGTCCTCTCGGCTCAATTCAGAAACCTCCTCGCTATTTACAAGCTCTCTGGAACGCAACGCACCTTGCCTTTCAAACTGGAGACAAAACTGCTCAGGGGAGAATAACACCCTGCGCGTCATGACCTAAACTGTACAAAACGCATCTTCCGAACCGGGTTCGTCATGAATTCCAGCAACGTTCACTGGCGACGGCTTTTGTCAAGTGCCGGGGACCAAAGAGGACGGTGGGGAGGGGAAAAAAGGAAAGAAGAAACCCAGCCACCTGCCTAGTGACTCTTTCAATCCCAATCCCACTTATGACAACAGTGGCTATTGCTCGGACGCAATATTTACTGCTGTGCTAAACTCCACCCTCACCCAAAAAGCCTGCTATTGTTCTCTAGGGTTGCCTAATTTTTTTAATGATCCTTTAAGGCTTCAATGATCAACCCCCCAGTGGTGTAAAATTAACATTGATCTAAGTAATTCTAATGAAAACCCAGAATTAAATATGAGTAGGGGGGGCGGGAAACCTGATGACACTGGACCAATTCATTGAAGCTTTATGGAGTTACCGGCACCATTTCATCCCCCAAACCCAGAACCTTAAAAATGCACAATGCCTGTTAGAAGCCATTGCATTGCGGGTCACAGAGTTTAAAAGAGCCGCTGTACAGGACTTGCAGTTTCACAGAGAAGGAAGCAAATTTTTGCAAACCCTCCCCTTTGCCCCCCCCGCCCGCAAACATTTGGATCTCACTGCGCTACGTTGAGGAAACAGCCAAGTAAGTATCCATCAAACCCTTTTTTAAACCTCGCAGTCCGTCCTCCAAGGCAGTGTTGAAAGGAACATGACAATCAAAAGCTGAATATCCACGTCCACCTGCCTCTCTTGTCTTTGGCTCATGTTTCTATCTGCCAGGAGGGTGATGGGGTTGTGGTTCTGCCTTCTGTTCAAAGGGACACCCAACAAGCAGCACCAAAATCCAATCTTCTGTGCTCAAGGAGGAAAGGTCTGAGTTGCGGCCGGGGAGCGTTTCAGGGCGACAAAAGAGATTCTCCAGCAGGCAGGCTCTCTGTAACCGCTTCTGAGTTTCCAAGCTCCTGTAGCCCCGTCCCCACAAAATTCAAGAAACGTCTCCATCCAATGTACAGCTCGCGGTTTCCCGTGATTCACAAGGGAGGTGGAAAGAGGCCAGGCGACAAAAAGCTATCCGTGCTTTTTCTTCCTCCTTGCGAACAAAGAGTTGGGATGCTGTTGTTCAAGAAAAATAAAAAAGAACATCCTCTGCATTCTTCCCACCATTAGTGAGAAAGGTGCAGCTTCCATAATCCTTTTTTTAAAAACAAAAATAAAATAAAATTTAAAGAGGGCAACCCAACCAGGCTAGAAAATGACAGCAACAGCCAAGACGCATGATTTCCTAGAACATAAAAGTAGTGTCCTAAATAAGAGAAAAAGAAAGAAAAGAGAAACAAGGAGCGGAGCTTATTTCTGAAGTTCGGTCCATTAGTGTCCGTCTGTACATCTGGTGTGCAAACAGTTGCTCAAAAATTTATTTCTGACCGGCAGTAAGATTTCTTTTTTTCCAATCCCCTCCCGCCCCCCCCCCCAATTTTTCCTTTATACAATGGTATTCAGAGAACAGTGACTGTGGAGGCTGCCTGAAAGTGTCTCTGCCGGCGGGCTTTCACTTAAGGGCGTGTCGGGAGGTACGAGCAGGGTGCTGCTGTCAACAGAGTCTTCCAGCTCTGCTGGAGAAGGGCCGACCGAAGGAGGAAGAGATTCCTCTGTCAGCGGCGGAGATGCGTCGCCGTTTCCGAGGGACAGCTGGTTGCTCTGGCCTGTCTGGGAATGGATTCCACCTGGAAAATGGAAAAGGCAAGGAGGAATCGACAAGTCAGAGGCAGCACTCTTGAGTACGTTTCTGAGCACAATTCAAACTGTCGGAGCTGACCTTTGAAGCCCCAAACGGGCTCAGCCCAGTATACCTGAATCTCCACCCCCAACACTCAGCTTGGCCACTGAGGTCCAGCTCCGAGGGCTTTCTGGCAGTTCCCTCCCTGTGAGAAGTGCAGGTACAGGGAACCAGGCAGAGGGCCTTCTCAGTAGTGGCGCCCACCCTGTGGAACGCCCTCCCATCAGATGTCAAGGAGATAAGTAACTATATCATCTTTAAAAGACATCTGAAGTCAGCCATGAATAGGGAAGTTTTTAATGTTTTGTGTTTTATATATATATACATCTGTATATGCTAGAAACCGCCCAGTGTGGCTGGGAGATGGGAGTGATACAAATATTACTACTACTACTACAGTGGTACCTCGGGTTAAGAACTTAATATGTTCCGGAGGTCCGTTCTTAACCTGAAACTGTTCTTAACCTGAAGCACCACTTTAGCTAATGGGGCCTCCTGCTGCTGCCACGTTGATGGAGCACTATTTCTGTTCTCATCCTGAAGCAAAGTTCTTAACCCGAGGTACTATTTCTGGGTTAGCGGAGTCTGTAACCTGAAGCGTATGTAACCTGAAGCGTAGGTAACCCGAGGTACCACTGTACTACTACTACTACTACTACTACTATTAGCAGCAGCAGCAGCAGCAGCATAATCATCATCAGCTACTTGGACATGGCCACCACCAATTCTTTGGAGCAGAATTCCACTGGCCATGCTACCTGAAGCTGATGGGAACTGCAGTCCAAATCATTTGGAGAGTGCCATGTCCCTGGACTAAGCTGACCAATAGTGGTCCTCAGGAAATGCTCTCTCCCAGCCCTAACCTGGAGAAGCCATGAATTGAGTCTGGCACCTTCCGAGTGCACAATGTGCTCTGCTGGTATAGCATCCTGCAGGGCAACAATACTCAAAGGACAACATCCCAATGATGTACCTGGGGGAGAACAAAGAATGCTGTCTGGGTTAATGGAAGCTTCATACGGCGGAGGTGGGTCATCGGGATGCTGGATATCTGGGTATTTGTACGCTGTGTAGGGAGGAGGAGGGTCGTGGAAATGAAACGCCCCACCTTCCCCGTCATCGGAAAGGTGGAGCGGCGTGAGTCCAGTCCCAAAGCCATCGGGGCCGTAATCGAAACCAGGCATCCTGCGACCCAAGTTGAAGTGGTGCACTATTGGGGGGAGAGGGGAGTTAGGAGAAAAACAAACACACACAAAAAAACAAAATGCATTATTATTCCGCCACTACCTCTCGCCAAGTAGGTCATTCGTTCTGCAAAGGGTAAGACTAACTTGAAACCCAAAAGCTCTGTAAACTGAAAGTGGAGACACTACTATATTTACTTTTCTGTTTGCTTGTTTTAAACACAAGGAAATAGTTAATAAAAACTAATTAAAGCAAGAAGCTTGGTGCTGTTAAGGATGAACAAAGCATCACAGGGAGTTACCAATGATGAACTGACATGAGAGACTCTGGGCCATATACAGTGCTAGCCCTGACTCAGCGTAGTAGATCCGGTGAATCTAATTGATCTAAGCCGTTTCCATTAAGTTTGATGGGCCTAACTCTGAGTAAGGCTGCAAGTTCAGCAATATCTAGAGGGCCAGAAGGCTTCCACACCTGCACTGGGTCAAAGAGAGACATGTTTTCAAAAAAACAGCAGCTGAAAGCTGCACATAAGTGATTTATTATTATTATTAATTCAATTTCTTACCCACCCTTCACCATAAAGTCCAAGAATGAGTGACAATATGGTCACAAAAGTAGGCTGCGTCTAGCGTGCCTTCTCTAACTTTTGTGTTTTATCTTCAGATTTCTTACAGCAATAGTGGGAACCTCTGATATTGCTGGACTACCGTATTTTTCCCTCTATTACACGCAGATTTTTTCTCCTAAAAAGTAAGGGAAAATGTCTGTGCGTGTTATTGAGCGAATGTGTGGTCCCTGGAGCTGACAAGCGCGAGTGAAGGCATAAATCAGGCAAATATCAAATCGTCCGGAGAAGGGAGGAAATGAGGAAGTTGCTGCTTTCCTGCATTCTGCCTCAGGGTCTTACTGCCCACCCGCTTCTGTTTCCTTACTGTGTTTGCTCAAACGGAACAAAGAGCAGAGAAAACCCCTCCCCTCCAGGCAATTCCTTTCCGTGCGTCTGGGACTCGAAGGCAACATGCAGGTTGGGGGGGGGGGGAGAGAGAGAGAGCTGGCTGCCTTGTGGGGGACGGGGACTTTTGCCTTCCTTTCCTCCCTCCGGTAAAACCCCTCTCCTGCATTCTTAGCCAGCTGCTTCTCTGCACACCCCTCTCCTTGTCGCTTCTATGTTTTTCCTTCCCTCCCTACTTAAAACGTGGTTCCAATCACGGATCCACATGGATCCTCAGGATCTTTGCATTGAGTCACCCCAAATTCACCATCAGATCACATAGCAATGATCTGATGCAAAAACAGGGCTGCAATGGTGCAAAAACATGGTTACAAAGCACGGATCCACATGGATCCTCAGGATCTTTGCATTGGGTCACCCCAAATTCACCATCAGATCACATAGCATGTCCATGGCTACAGCCTGCACCAAAAAAATCACGCACCCACTGTTGCCTGGGGCTGCAATGGTACAAAAACGTGGTTACAAAGCATGGATCCACATGGATCCTCAGGATCTTTGCATTGGGTCACCCCAAATTCACCATCAGATCACATAGCATGTCCATGGCTACAGCCTGCACCAAAAAAATCACGCACCCACTGTTGCCTGGGGCTGCAATGGTGCAAAAACGTGGTTACAAAGCACAGATCCACATGGATCCTCAGGATCTTTGCATTGGGTCACCCCAAATTCACCATCAGATCACATAGCATGTCCATGGCTACAGCCTGCACCAAAAAAATCACGCACCCACTGTTGCCTGGGGCTGCAATGGTGCAAAAACGTGGTTACAAAGCACAGATCCACATGGATCCTCAGGATCTTTGCATTGGGTCACCCCAAATTCACCATCAGATCACATAGCATGTCCATGGCTACAGCCTGCACCAAAAAAATCACGCACCCACTGTTGCCTGGGGCTGCAATGGTGCAAAAACGTGGTTACAAAGCACAGATCCACATGGATCCTCAGGATCTTTGCATTGGGTCACCCCAAATTCACCATCAGATCACATAGCATGTCCATGGCTACAGCCTGCACCAAACTCACCGTCAAATCACATGTCTGTGGCCGCAGCATGAAGCACAAAAATGATACATCCACTGTTTCATTCAGAATTTTTTTTTCTTGTTTTCCTCCTCTAAAAACTATGTGCGTGTTATGGTCAGGTGCGTGTTATCGAGCGAAAAATACGGTACTTACTAACACTGCCACGACACCCTAACCCTAACCGGCCAGGGTTAAAAAGGCGCATATTCAGCATATGACGGCAATGACTTAATGAAGGTGCCAGGCACACCCTTGTTGCAAAGGAGAGTTCCGCAACTCAGGGGCTTCCAGATCAAGCACAGCCGAGGGACTTACGGTTTGCTCCGATCAGAGACTCAATGCGCTCCCTGCGCCGCTGCCGTAGCCGATGGACCATGAAGAGGAGCAGGGACAAGATCAGGAAGGAGGAGATGCAGCTCACGATAAGGCGCATGCCACTCGCCATGGAGTCGAACAAACTGTTGCCGTCTGCATGGAGGAATCAAAAGTAGAGATCCCATTACATTATGGCAAAAAATCAGTGGTGTGCGGTTCATTTCCAACCAAGCTCTTTTCCGGCCATTCAGCAGGAGGGACCAACCAAAAAAGAACTTCCTGGAAAACTGCGGAAGAGGAAGGGGAGATAGGAGCAAGAATGTGTCTAGATGTTTGGTGGTGGAGCTTCAACCTCCGAGCCAAACTTGGCCTGCCGGGCCTTGACAATCGCTCCATGCGGCTGTTTTGCTGAAACCTCACCCACCTGAGGTCGTATGTGCCATCTGATGTGGGGCAGGCAAGCGAGGGGGACGCAGAAAGCAGAACTGAGCTCCCCGCACAACTTTCTGCTGGACCATCCTCTATCCCAACAGGCAACCTTGACATGTTGACAGGACAACCCCACCTGTCAATCGCCTGATGACACGATGATGGGTGACTGTGGGGTGGGACCTGTAAAAATTGGCCTGCTGGGATGGGGGAACATGAAGATCTGGCCCGCTGAATCAAACAAGTTCTTCACACAATTCTTGGTAGCCTGGACCTGCAGGCTGCTTCTAATGGAGACTCCTCAAAATGGCATTAATCCTCTTCCAAAAATATATTTTCAGTGCCCCCATTATGCTTTTAAAGTACCTCTCAAATTTAGGGTGCAGATGCAGTACTGAGTCCTCTCCGCGCATTAGAAATCTGGACAGGAGTGCTGTGATGCATGCTGGCTTTCCTAATGGAAGTTATGCTCTGGGGGAATCAAACCTCTTGACTTGAGAGCCAGTGGGGTGTAGTGGTTAAAGAGTGCCGGACTAGGACCTGGGAGACCAGAGTTCCAATCCCCACTCAGCCATGAAACTCACTGGGTGACCTCGGCCCCGTCACTGCCTCTCAGCTTAACCTACCTCACAGGGTTGCTGTATGGGGATTAAATGAGGAGCAAGAGGACCACGTACACATCACGGTTGGTGGGACATAAATGCTATGCGATAAGTAAGCCAAGAATAGATGTAGCTTAAACGACTGTGATTCCTCAAAATTAATAATCCACGTGAGAAAACACTTTCCAATAACAGCCGAGAAGCCCTCTGTTCTGAGAAATGCACTGTCAGCTAAAAACTACTTTCCTTTTCACATTGCTCCCACTGCCAAAACAAAATTAGCTAGTCACTAATCTGTTTTCCAATACAAGCAAAATCCACTTAGATACAAAGCATTTGGAAAGCAAAAATGCAAGAAGTGTTAAGATCCTAAGTTTGCAACAAGACAAGGGGGAACAATTGTGAAACCACCAGATGCCCATAAATTGGATTGGTATATGACCTGTTATTCTAGCATTACTGCTTCTTGTCATGAAACATACTGTAACCTGATTCAAAAGCCTCTCTTCTGAAGCTAACCAAGAGTATGTTGTGCCTCATAACAAGGGGTGACGGAAAAATAATTGAAAAGCTTAATATAAATGTTTTTGTTTCCAAATCCAACCAATTTACTAAAAGCAAACCCATTTTCTGAGTTTAGATCCTTATAAAGCCCAAACAGCTCCACACATGTGCAGCTGTTTTAGACGGGCCTTCACAATGTGAATTTCTCTTTTGAAACAAGCAGCACCTGATGTTTTATATATACTTTTAATTATGTTTTATAGACGCTTGCAGACTAGCTTTACTGTATTTTTCATCCTGTAAGCTGCCTCAATATACTTTATTCAAGTGCAGACTAAAAATATTTAATTGAATAAACGACAGGGGTGATGTGCATCAGCAGTCTCCAGGGAACCACATTTACAAAAGCACTTTGGGGGGGGGGGGGAGACTTCAGCATCCTCAGTGAGAATAGAATATTGACCAATTGTTAACAGGAAACCAGGAGGAAGAGGGAATGAAATGGAGCACTCTGGGAAAGAGTGTGGCTGGCTGAAAAAGGAGTATAAACAGCAAACAACAGTTTCAGGTCTAGTTTCACTGGTCTAAGTCATCCCTGCTGCCCGGTTATCACCCTACTGTTCAGACAGACAGCATCTGGGACTTTTCACAAACTGTAGGGGCAGGGGGGTTGCCCACAAAGAAAGTTTCAACTCAGGCAGGTGTGGGGGAGCCTTTGGCCCTCCAGATGCTGTTGAACTACAACCTCCAGCACCCCTGGCCATTGGGCCATGCTTGCTGGGGCTGGTGACAGCTGCAGTTCGACAGCATCCGGGACAGCCAAAGGCTCCTCCCGCACACCTGAACTAAGCACTGAAAGAACCGGGCACCTGGTCCCCTCACAGACACAATAGTGCAACAATGCGTAATACTGCTCACTTTTCTGGCCACCTTGGCTGAAAAGTAACCTGCCACAAGTGTTAAGCATAAGGACAGGAACTTGAGAAATAGTTGAGAACAACCTGCCACGTGCGTTCCAAGAATCCAAATGTATTTCACAACAGCCAAGAGCCGATTCATTTTCCAGGCAATGCCAAACTATAGAAGTCCAAATAGGTTCATGCCACCGGGGTTTGGGAGAGGGGCATCTCTCCAGTTTGGTCAAAAACAATTCCCTCTTTGGCTGAGGGAGGGGGGAAATAGGCAAGGAAATTTCAACCAACCAAGTATTTCCGTCAATTTCAAGGTAACAAGACCAAACAGCAGCAGCAGCACCATCTGCTGGCTACTTGCGGGACTGGCGGGCATTTCAAGTAATGATGGCATCACATATAACAGAAAAGTGAACAGTGGGTGGTGGTAGTGGTGGTTTTTGCAATGCATGATAGGTATCCACACCTGGATGCCCAACGTAAATATGTTCCCACCACACCTCTCCGGCTTAACCCAATTCGGCAGGCTCCTTAGCACATTTGCGACCTTCCAGTGATGCAAATATCCTTCCGTTTCCTTAAAAGAAACAAGGTTGACTCAGACTGGTCCAAGTCCTTGGTTATAATGCAGCAGCTCTTAAACAAAGAGCAGGAAACTAGATCCGGCTGGTGACTGAGATCCTTAGCTTTTCATATCCCTCACTGGGCCAAGTTTGTCAGGTAAGCAAGTTTGCCTGCCTGCCTGCCAGTCAGGTCACAATCAGTGTCTGAAATCAAAATGTGCAGCCAAAAGAATAACATTGTGCAAGCTCTGCTGATCAGCTGATTGCCAGGACTTGCAAAATGCTGTACGGTGACTTTTGCAGGTGCAGCCAATCCGCTGACTGGCGGGGCCAGCAAATGCCCTTTTGGCCCAATCACCTTTCTACCTGCCCACACCCAGCAGTGCAGTGCAGGTAGGCATGACTTGGCCAAAATGGCATGGTGGGCCAAAGAGGGGAGGCTTGGAGGACCTAGTGACGCCTGCAGGCTGAAGGTTCCCCAACTTGGTCTTAAAAGGCTGGTCTGCCAAGGAATCACAATGTTTGTGGGCAGACCAAGATCCTGAGGCAGCAGGAGTTTTCATCCACTAGAACCAGGGTCAATGGAACGAAATATCTCATTGACAGGGAATCCTGGCTGATCCACTTGGGTTTCGGTATGCTGTTATAATGATCATCGGCTGGATGCGATTTTAAGAAGAAGTCAAGTATCCCCATCACTCCCACTCTAGTAGCAACTCGCAAGAGGTGAGTGGCAACAGGATTGCAGCCAGAACAGAGAGACCAAGAAATAAGAGGGAGGGATCCCATGCCTGGAGACCACTGAAGCACACATGTTCACTAGCCGCAGAATGGTGGGTATCATTTGGAAGACAAAATGGGGAAGAGAGGTGGATTGGGAAACACGAGCTTCTTACAGCTGATGATATCCTGAAGGACTGCACAGCTGGCAGGCAGGTACCTCAAACTGGAGCACTCCTTCCCAATTGGAGAGGCTACACTGCAACATTTTGTTGCAGAACTGGCCTCTCCTCCCTGCCCACTTTCCGAAATCAATGTTGGGCAGGTACCCTAATTCACAAATACTCACATGCAAGGCAGTGCTGAATGCCCCTTATGCAAGGGGACAGCTAATGATTGTATTTCTGGTCCTGGCTTCTAGTCAGACCACAGCTTTTCAGACTTGATGCAAGGGGAAAGTGCGGTTTGCTAAACCGCAGAAGATTCAAGTTACAGTGGGCAAGGGAAGGGAGATGGGGAGGAGGCATGAAGCGGCAAGGTTAAATCAAGGCTTGAAGAGTTCACTTGTTGCATTTGAACAGAGGCAATCTGAAATTTGCAGGAGAGCTGGAATAAGCATGCATGGCTACTAACACATTAAGGGTCTTTTTCTGCCCCAATGCTTATCCATTTAGAAAAAAATTATTCCAGGTAGGAACATAGGAAGAGCCTGCTGGCAGCCCCAAAAGGAAGCATATAGGGAGGATGCGAGGGCAGCAGCCCTCTCCACTCTTGCTGTTTCCAAAAGCTGGCAAGCGGACTGTCTGCGTCTGTGGAGGTAGCAACTTATCTTTGTTGCAGAAATCAAACCACAGGATGTTTGTTTCATGCCTGATGCTTCTCTTTATTCCAGGTACCTGGGAGAGGCCTCTGACACGAGTGCCAGAGAGTCCTCAGAACATGGTACAAAGCGTGTATCTATAAAGGAATCGTCGTGCAAAGTACAGAGGCTAACTTCCTTCAAAGATAGTAGAATATTACAAAAAGCTCAAAGCAGTATTTCAACACGTTACTGAAATAGCTGGTCAACCCTTTAGATTCAGCTTACATAGCAGGTGTTTTGCTTTACAATCAGAGGGTCCACATGTTAGAACATTTCTGCACAACTTTCATTGGCACCCAGAGCCAATGATACATATGGTTTTAGCTAGGCAGTCTGTTTTGGTGGGGACATTATTACTTTCCCAGTTCTTGGAATCTTGTTTTTATGGTGTATGTTGGATATAGGATTGTAAAACTTTAATCTGAAAAACCAAATAAATAAACTTTTTTAAAAAAGCAGCAGCTCTTACCAGGATCTAAACAAGTAAACTTGCAGCACTCCTTGGGGTCCTTCCGATACTGCTGGCAGCCCTGAGGCCGCTCACATAGGGCCGCCACGCACATCTCTGGCTCGCCATTGTGGCACGTGCAACTCAGACAGGGGTCATCTCCTTTCGGGGTGAAATAGTAGCCTTCATCAACAATGTTGTCTTTTATATCTACACAGGTTTGGCCTGAAACAGGAGAGGCGCACACACGTTAGCTCCCACCTTCCCTCACTGATGGACAATAAGATGCACCTCGCTTTCCTGAACAGAGGACAGAGCAGTGTGGGTCTGCGCAGAAGCTAGCCTACTGTATAAAGGATTATGTTTGCATGCCTTCTTCAGCTAATTTTTGCCTTGGGCCCTGCCCACAACTGGCACGTCCCCTCCACCAACCCAGGAAGGCTGCCCAGGAAGAAATACTGGGCTGAAAAAGGTTGCCCGCCCTGACAAAAATCTTTAAAGGCAAAGAAACAGGTGTGAGGCTTTTAATACCAATCAGGGTAGATAAAAATCAATGGTGTTTTAAAACACACACACACACACACACAAAATCTTTTTTTATTTAAATCTGATTTTTATTATTTAAATTGAATTTTTAATATAAAATGCTTTTGGAGGAAAAATCTTTCTAAAGATACATTTTCTATTTAAGTTACACTATAGGTTATTCATCAGGAAATAAGGATTTGTTTCAAGTTTTTCATGTGTGCTAAAGCTCAGTCTTTTTTTAAAAAAAAAAACAAACCTGTTTAACCACATCAGTTAACAAACATGGATACGTGTGCTATAATGTTATTGTTTTAGTTAAATAAATTGTTCTCAATGTTATTATGGAAATGTTTACTTTTCTCTTTCCAATAAAGGTACAGCAGAAAAGTTGTCTAATTATAAACAGTTAACTTATTAAACCTCACAATAATTTCATAATTATCTGTCTATGTATTTCGAATAGTATAAACAAATCAGTGATTTTTGATATAACCGTAAAAACTCTGAAAATTTATTATTCCAAAAGTGAAACCTTCATCTTGTTGTAAATATTAAGACTATACCAGCAAGAATGAGTCCCTCTGTAAAAAAATCAAGTCTTACTAACTAGTGATTTAAAATCATTTTGATTTAAGTAAAATCCACCCGTATACCAATTGCTTTTCCAAGCACTTCAGCCGCAGCCTTTTGTAAAGTTGGGGAAATGCAGTTCTCGCCCCTGCCGTTGCAACTACCACAACAGCTCCTACCGTGCCAAATGCCATTGCAGAGCAGTGGTAAGAAATACAGCTGGGGTCCAAAGAGCAGGGAGACCTGATCCTGGTCCGTACCACAATACAGTTCTCTCGGTAGCCTCAGCCACTCTGTCCCCAGCTGCAGTGCAAGTGAGCATCCCTGCGGCTCTTTTGAGTATGTAACTGTTCCTGCGTGCTTATAAGAGCTTGTGTGTAACCCAGAACGGATGACTCACTTCTTTTGCAGAGGAATGAAGACTTCTCATAGCAGTTTTCAGCATACCAGCTGTGAAAACCGCGGTGCCGCAGGGTCGGGAAGTGGGAACATTGGAACTGGGCGCAAAGGATGTTTTCGTTTTCCGACACGGACGTACTGAAGGTAGGGTTAGGGGGCAAAAATACTTCTGATGAACCTGAAATGACAAAATGCATCATAACTAGAAGAAAGTTGTTGCTGCAGAGCCTGTGGACAAATTCGGCTTTGCTGCCTCTTAGAACATTTTAAAGGAGAAAGTCATTCATGCGATGTACCAATGTTTTACTCTGTATGCTTGGGTAGCTTGTTACGTTATAGGTTTTAGAGATGTCGGAAGGCTAATTTCAGGCTATTGTAGCTTTATTTCTATTCCAAAGAAATTCAGGGGGCTAATGTTAAAAAAGGTGTGGCAAACATTGACTTTATTCTCAGAAGCATAGAAAACCAGGCTCCTGCACATGAGTCCTTGCTCTTTAAATTCAAACAGCATAAACCTTTTTAAAAAAATAGCATTTCTTTCCAAAGAAGGCCAAAGCAGGTTAAGGGAAGTATAAATCCAGTGGATTAGCACACAAAGAAGGACATATACAGTGGTACCTCGGTTTAAGAACAGCCCTGTTTATGAACGATTCTGTTTACGAACTCCACAAACCCGGAAGTAGTGTCCCGGTTTGCGAACTTTACCTTGGTCTAAGAACGGAATCCAAACGGTAGAAGGGCACCGGCAGGGGGAGGCCTCATTAGGGAAAGCGCACCTCGGTTTAAGAACGGTTTCGGTTTAAGAACAGACTTCCAGAATGGATTAAGTTTGTAAACCGAGGTACCACTGTATATGCACCCTTGTGATATTCCACGGGTTAGTGGAGTCAGTTTCATTCTAGCGGACTTTTACCTTGCAGGGCAGTTAATGGTTTTCTTTAAAAAATGGCATTTTATTTCCTGTATCCATCTCTGCTGTATTTGTATCAAGCATTGTTTAAGGATGATATTGTGTTTTCAAAACTGTCAGAAGGCACCCCGAGTAACACTTAAATGGGAAGGTAGAAACTCTTGCATAAATAAAATAAGATGGCTGAATACTGTGCAACCTCCAAGACTTCGTTTACAAAGCTGGAGGTACAGGAAAGGAAACCTTTAAAGAAGGATATACACTGATATAGAACTGTAGTTGGAAGGGACCCCAAGGGTCATCTAGTCCAACCTCTCAAAATGCAGGAACCACAGCTAAAGAATCCCTGACAGATGGTTGTCTGTTTAAAAACCACCAATGAAGGAGAGTCCACCACCTCCCAAGGGAGTCCATTCCACTGTCAAACGGCTCTTCCCATCAGAAAAGTATTCCCAATGCTTAGTGAGAATCTCCTTTCCTGTAGTTTGAATCCATCGGTTCGGATTCCTAAACACCAAAACTTCTGACCAGTAGAAGCTTTGATTTGTCGTGTGTTAGGACAGGTGAGCATTTTCTTTCATGCAAAATAATTTCCTCATTCAAACGTGCCACATAATTGTCAACTGTTGAGCAATCCCTTTTGCTTTTTGCTTTTATCAATTAGCATTTAAACAACCAATCAAAAGCCAATTGCTTTCAGCAGCTCTGCCGCCAGATGGCAGTATTATTGCTAGCTCTGGGAGGAAAGCAGGATTGCCCAAAAGAACATTATGCCAGCCTTTGAGTTAAACAAAGGCATTAAACACTTGATCAGATTTCCTTATCACTGTGTTGACGCTTAGACCACAACCACACTAAAATACAAAGTTGTATTAAAGGTAAAGGGACCCCTGACCATTAGGTCTAGTCATGACCGACTCTGGAGTTGTGGCACTCATCTCGCTTTATTGGCCGAGGGAGCCAGCATACAGCTTCCGGGTCATGTGGCCAGCATGACTAAGCCGCTTCTGGCGAACCAGAGCAGCACACAAAAACACCGTTTACCTTCCCGCCGGAGCGGTACCTATTTATCTACTTGCACTTTGACGTGCTTTCAAACTGCTAGGTTGGCAGGAGCAGGGACCGAGCAACGGGAGCTCACCCAGTCGCGGGGATTCAAACCGCTGACCTTCTGATCGGCAAGTCCTAGGCTCTGTGGTTTAACCAAATATTAGGTACCCATAAATCCAAAGAGACTGGCCAAAATAATAATTTCTTGAAGTTAGGTTTGGAGAGGAGGACTGGGTGGTGCAGAAAGGCACTCAATAACTGTAAGATGTGCTTAGCAGCAAAAATCCACCTGGCACCTGATAACTTTACAAGACCATGTAAAGACTTAGCTGTTCCTATGGGCCTTTTGTTAGAGGGAGAGGGTGTTGTTGTGCTACTAGTGTGTTGCCCAAACTTCCTATGGCTATTATGGGGATTGCTGTTTTGGATAGTGTAATTATTTATATTAAATGTGTTCTAAGTCATTTGGAGACCTTTGGGCAACGAGCAACTAACAAGCCATCATTAATAACCTTAACAACAGCAGCAATAACAACAGCAACACAAATACATGCTTTAGATGGCATCAATTCTTAGCCGAGTGACACAAGAGATCATCTCTCATTTTTGGGGTCTTACCTTTGTAAGCAACCTCCCAGTGACCTTCCAGAGAATGATTTCGGTTTGTGATGACATACTGGTATCCGACCCAGAACCTACAATCAGAAATGCGTAAGCTTTGTAAACTCGAGGGAGGAAAAAACAAATTATGCAAAAAAGCAAAATCCTAAAAGGTAAGTTGAAAAGCTCCTAAGCATGGTTAATAAGCTCTTCTCTTTCCTGAGGTTTCCTACTTAGACAAGCTGAAAGCTGACCATCGCTAACCTAACAATCCTTGCAAAGGCTAGGGAACACCAAAGCCATGCTAATGTTGCTGTGAATCTCAGTTAAACCTTCAAATCCAGTATTTTGCAATGCAATCTCTTCAGATAATATCCATCACATGGACTGGGAAGAGTGACTAAGGCCCCATTAGTGTTATGCATTTAAAGCAGTTATCACGTCACTTATAAGAGTCATGGCTTCCCCCAAAGAATCCTGGCGATTGTAGTTTGTCCAGCCCCCTGCCATTCCCGCCCCCCACATTAACTCCCTACAGCTTCCCCTTCCATGAAACTACTCGGCTCATTTTCCACCTTCCCAACCCTCCTCCTTCACAAAAATCCAGGATTGTGATTTGGTGCTACAAATCCTGCAATACAGCCTGCGTGATGACAGCCTTACATTTTTATGTATATAGGAAGATCAAATATATATTGCACACAAACACACTAGTTTGTTTGTTTCTTTGTTTGTTTTAAAGAATGCATTTAATTTAAATGGTACACCCATCCAATCCCCCACCCCCGGTCAATGAACATCTAGATTTCTCGATACCTGCATTAAGGCATGGATTCCATACTAGTTTGGATCTTCACATAGCGTAATGTAACATGTCCTATATTTATCCTTAACATATCCACCCATAATTGCCCATGTGTTGCCAGTGGGAATTCAGTTCTTCCACGCATGCTCACTCACCTACTCTGGTCTTTCCTCCCAAAGGCTTTATCTTGCGAGTCCCACTCCTGCTGCAAGATAAACTTGAGCTCCTGGTCAGTTGTAAAAGTGGCCAGGGATCCATTCACCCTCTGACAGGTCTGGACGGCGTCCCAGTAGTTCTCGCCACTTAAGTATACTCTGTAGCAGCTAGCCGTGCCCTCGTAGTGATGCCATTCTGACGGGCACTTCCCTAGGAAACATAAAGGAGAGAAGGGAAACAATCCCCCCCCAGTTAGGATCTCAACCTGATTCATCACTTCTGAAAACATTAGCATCAACCCAGTCCTCACTGGGTGGAAAGCCCACATGCCTAGGCAGGGCAGACTTCAGGCAGGGGCCCAGGTGGTTAACAGTCTCTCCATACACAATTTTTCTCATGCAACTGATGTGTCTCCTGCCCTTGTACAAAACACTGGAATCCAGCCACAAAAAAATCAGAGGCTTCAAGAAAGAAACGCCCACATCTCCCCATGCAGGCAAGCAAGAGACATCGTGACAGCTCAAGAATACAACCCAGCCAGGGCATATGCCTGATTATCGTCTTCCAGAACAACTACTCTACTCCCAACTTAAAAATGGTAAGCGTAATGTCAGTGGTCAACGAAAGAGGTTCAAAGACTCTCTCAAGGCAAATCTAAAAAAATGTAGAACAAACACCGACAACTGGAAAACACTGGCCTGCGAGCGCTCCAATTGGAGAACAACTTTTACCAAAGGTGTCATGGATTTTGAAGACGCTCGAACTCAGCACGAAAGGGAGAAATGTGCTAAGAGGAAGGCATGCGTGGCAAACCCACACTATGATTAACTCCCGCCCGGAAACCTATGTCCCCACTGTGAAAGGACATGTGGATCCAGAATTGGCCTGCATAATCACTTAAAGACTCACTGTTAAGACCATGTTCATGGAAGACAATATTACTTGGCTACGAGTGATTGCCAAAGAGTACAGAGGTGTTGTGGCCTGGGGAGAATCCCAAAAGCCAGGAAGAGCTGCCTGGCCCGAGGTTTCCCATTCCTGTGTTATACAGTGGTGCCCCGCAAGACGAATGCCTCGCAAGACGGAAAACCCGCTAGACAAAAGTGTTTTCCGTCTGCGATGCGCTTCGCAAGACGAATTTCCCTATGGGCTTGCTTCGCAAGATGAAAACGTCTTGCGAGTCTCGCCATTCCCCCCCCCCCCGCTTTCCCCCCCTTTTTCTAAGCCGCTAAGCCACTAATAGCCTTTTAGCAGCTTAGCAGCTAATCCTTTAATAGCCGCTAAACCGCTAAACCGCTAATAGCGCTAATCCTCTTAGCCGCTAATGGGGTTGCTTCGCAAGACGAAAAACCGCTAGACAAAGAGAATCGCGGAACGGATTCTTTTCGTCTTGCGAGGCACCACTGTACTTTATTCTAAATGTTCAGAGGATCTGATCACAAAAACAGCTCAGACTAAATCGCCAAGGGACATTAGGGAGCTTTAATAAATGATACTTTGCGCACACAAGGAAGCACTTTTAAGAAGCATGTGCCTGGACCTGCAGCCGGCAACCTAGGGGGAATTTCAACCCTGCTTCCAAGTCTGCAACTTACTGCTGAACCGCACTGGCTGTGCCACATTGACGGTGTGGAAGCGGGTCGTGTCCCCTCCTCTTCCGCGATTGTGCCTGGAATCCGCATTATCCTTCCCGTGGTAAGTGCGCTGGTCCCCAGTAAAATCTAAAAGTGAGACATGGCCCATTCTTAGTGACACTGTATGAGAATCATTAGCTTTTTTTTTCTTCATTCAGCTGCTGAAAGGAAAATATAATCATAAATCCTTCCCAACATTCAAACGGGCAAAGACAGCTCCAAGTGGGCACAGGCAAATAGAAGATTCTTAGGCTACAGAGAACAGACCAATATTTCCCAAAAGAAAGCAGAAAAGAGTGTTAGGGCAGGTGTGGGGAACCCGTAACCCTCTGTTGTCCTCCCAACAACCTTGCCACGACACAGATTGGCTACCTCATAATTTAGGCTACTGCAATGTACTTACTATGCATGAGGATATCCTTGTGCCTGGTTCAGAAGCTGCAGCTAGTGCAAAACACAGCTTTGTGGGACACCCAGGTTTACACCTGTTGAAAGATTTGTGCTGGTTCTCTATTAGCTACCAGGCAAAATTCGAGGTTTTGTTGTCGTCATTAAAGCTCTAACAATTAGGACCTAGATACCCAGCAGACTGCTGGTACAAATCGAATCAGTTTTAAGACCTCCCCAAAATACCCTGATGGTCATTAAATGACCAGAGAATTGTCAGTTGATGCAGTTATAGAAGCTAAGCCCCAAATGGCACCTTAAATCTTGGTTACGGTTGCCACAGCAACCACAGTTGCCACAGTTGTCTATTCGCCAAAGGGTTGGACTAGGTGACTCTTTACGTCCCTTCCAGTGCTACAATTCTACAATTCTATTATCTCAACTACACTGCTCGACCATAGCTTGCTCTTACAACAATTCACTTCTCCCAGTGTGCAAAGTGAAACATGCAGAGTGGAAATGGAAATAGTATTAATTAAGGCAGAGGTATTTGAGCCGTGGTTGCCAACTTGGTACCCAGTAATCTCCACTGCAATGTGCTCTCTCAAGTAGTTCATGGGGCAGAGACACTGATGACCTTTCAAACCTTCATTAATGCGGGTCATGGACCATAACAATAAAGATCCGATCTTGCTGCCATTTGCTACCAGACTCTGCCAACCTAAAAGGGGTAGCCCCACGCACTTGCAAGCAAATTAGCACAGACACACACATGATGAATTGAAAACGACGTAGGGTTGTACCCAGTTAATGATACTGACGGACGCAGGTGCAGGGACACAGGTGGTGCTGTGGTCTAAACCAACGAGACTTGGGCTTGCCAGTGGCAAGGTTGGCAGTTCAAATCCACACAACGAGCTGAGCTCTTGTTGCTCTGTCCCAGCTCCTACCAAACTAGCAGTTCGAAAGCATACCGGTGCGAGCAAATAGGTACTGCTGCAGCGGGAAGGTAAACAGTGTTTCCATGCGCTCTGGCTTTTATCACAGTGTCCCGTTGTGCCAGAAGCACTTTAGTCCTGCTGGCCACATGACCTGGAAAAGCTGTCTGTGGACAAACACCGGCTCCCATGACCTGAAAGCAAGATGAGCATCGCACCCCAGTCCAATTTGACTGGACCTAGCCGTCCAGAGGTCCTTTACCTTTACCATACTCAAAACAGACCCACTGAAAGTAGCAGAGCTGACCAACCTAGGTCCACTTCAGTGGCTCTACTCAAATTTAGTAGGGTGCAATCCCTGTTTCTTTGAGCACAAAAGCCTCCCAGGATTAACATTTCAAAGAATCAACTGTAGTGTTGGAAGGGACAATGAGGGTCATCTAATCAAACCCTCTGCGATAACAGAAATATTTTGTGGAATTTCAGGCTCCAGTCCCATGCTCTACTGACTGAGCCATCCCTAACAATTATTCAGTGTGTGTCCCCCCCAAAATGGAAAGCATTAAGAAACAGGGTGGTTAAAACATGGTTGTGCAGAGCTGTTTACATTCACTGTGTGGAATTACAACTCTGCTGTTCTCCTCTGAAAGTTCTTTGTCCAGGAGGGAAAAAGGGATCACACTTCAAAGAGTTCATGGAACAGTCAGCAAAAGCTGGAATCACAGCTCTTTGACCTCTTGCATGGACGCAAAATCTGCAAATGTTTTGTCAGCAATACAACACATTCACTCACTTGGTGCACGGCCAGCTTACTTGCCCTTTGCCCCCTACAGCAGAAAAGAAATTGATAATAGGGCTGTCAGAAAAATGTGAAATTGCAAAAGAAGGGGTCATGGAGGGGAGCTTAAGACTGCCAGGAAAGTGAAAGACAACTCATCTATCTCTGCTTAAGTTTCCATGGAGAGACAACATCTTAAAGAGCTTCACTGGAGACCCAGTTCAGTGTCCCTGCCTTCTGAAACAAAGCGAGTGACTGCCAGGGAGAGGACTTTCTCACTAGGAAAGAGCCAGAGGGCCTTAAAACATTTACTGAAAACTACACAGTACACAGTAACTGCACAAGATTGTATTGTTTTTATTTGTATTAGGGCAGGGGTCGACAAATTTTTTTAGCCGCAGGCTGGTCCATTGTCCCTCAGACCTTGTGGTGAGCAGGAGAAGCACCACCGGGGGGGGGAAGCTGGAAGAGGCGAAGGGAGCAAGTAGTCCTCCTCCCCAACACCCAGCCCCTGCGCTTACCTTCCTAGGGGCTGCTACTGCTGCCGCCGTCACCGCTGATGCTGCTTCTTGTGGGTAGGCAGAGCAAGCTCGTCCAATCCGCTTTCTGGCCCACAGGTGCACCAGTGGTAGCAGCAGAGGGAAGATGAGCAGCACAAAAGGGCTGGCTTCGGAGAGGGGCTGCTTAAAATGGCGCTCAGACAGCTCAGCTCAGCCCAGCCCAGCCCCCTTCCTGCTCTAGGCAGGGCAGGGAGAAGCCAGGAGGAGGGAGGGAGGAGGCGCCGCCGCAATGTGTGTGAGGGAGAAGGGGGGAATGGAATGGGCGGGGGGGGGTGGCGCAGCCCGAACAAACAGAATCCCCACGCCGATCCACAGATGGTCCACGGGCCAGATCCTGAAGGCAATTGGGCCTGATCCGGCCCGCGAGCCTTGGTTTGCCGACCCCTGTATTAGTGCTATAACATTTCCATCGTGGTACTACTTTTAAACAAACAAACAAACAGCCATTAATCCTCTGCAAAGTATTCAGAATTACCAAGACTGAATGTCTTGGGGGGGGGCATTTGATTTGGCACCAAGTAAATAAATCAGGGGAGGAAAAAAGAATTGCCATTTACTGTGATCATAAAGTTGGATAAGAAACTTAAACAGCCACAGCAATGATACACAGTGCTCTAGGTGTTGGGACACTGATACTATTGCTGCTTGAACTGGTAAAATCTGCCAGTTTTCAAACAAGACCCAGCGGGACATTATTTCATGTGACTAAGACTTAGAGCAAAAGAAAAGGAGCTGTGAATACATGTTATACAAATCCTCCCAGTAACTTCGAGCACACAGGCAAGTTAGCGGCAGCCAGTGACTTCATCCCCTTTTTGAGCAAAAGATCAAAGATACAAAACTGCTGAGCTACAGATGCTCCTAGTTATTTGGGTTTGATGTTAAGAAAAAGAAAATGTTTTGAGTGTCGGGGACTTAAAGTTAAGCTGGATTTTAACAGAATTTGGATGTTAAAAATAAAATTCGTACAGTGAGCAAAAGGAGTCTCTTTTTTTGCCGGCGGGGGCCTGACAGTGATATAAAGCTGGAAACTAATGAGTATGCACTCAGAACGCCTTAACCGTTCTGTCTGCTGCTCACATGCCATGTGGGTTATGGAATGGAGGAAGTAATCCATGGGTAGGCAAACTAAGGCCCGGGGGCCGGATGCGGCCCAATCGCCTTCTCAATCCAGCCTGAGGACAGTCCAGGAATCAGCGTATTTTTACATGAGTAGAATGTGTCCTTTTATTTAAAATACATCCCTGGGTTATTTGTGGGGCATAGGAATTCGTTCATTACTTTTTTTCAAAATATAGTCTGGCCCCCCACAAGGTCTGAGGGACAGTGGACTGGCCCCCTGCTGAAAAAGTTTGCTGGCCCCTGAAGTAATGACTCCCACCAAGACACATTTAAGACACCCCCCCCCCCAATTTGTGGAAATGGAATGGGTCTAACTGTCTTGATATTTTTGATCCCTAAAGTACAGACATTATGGCTTTACAGCCTCTTAGACTGCATACCTGACATTTAGGGTTAGAAACTCAAATATATAAGCTAGGCACCAAACTCTCAGCTTCTCTACCCAATGCAAACTGCCTTCCTACCATCACATAACAGAATCTCCCTATTCCTGGCCTGCTGTGCTCAGATTCGCTTATGTAGGCATATACATGGCAGAGTTGTTTTAAATCAAAATGCCTTGAAACAGCTGTTATGTTACGAATTAGGACTGTCAAGACAAGCAGAGCTCTCCATCTGTACTGAACACAAATGGTGAAGACAGGAAAATAGCTGGCAACTGTCCACAGATGGTAAAAAAAGTATGTCTCTTATGTAATCTTGCCAGGCACTTTGAGTATACTGAACTGCACGCTGCATATTCTCTCTCTTCCAAGGATTCTGAATTTCCAACTTCAGTAGAAGCCAGCTTCAAAAAATAATGATGCATCTACACATGTTAAGAGACTTTACACTTGATATTAAACACAACTCATCCAAAGGTGTTTCTGTGTGAAATCTGAAAAGCATGCCATTCAAAAATGAGTTATGACTCCAGCTTTTTCAGAAGTGTACAGACTAACTGGATAGAAAGCCTCCATAAAAGAGCACCAATGTGTTCAGGTAGACCCTGAAATATAGCCCACAAATAGCAATAAAGGGGGAAATTAAACTACAGCCTCTGAGAAGAAATGAAGTTGCAATAGGAATTCTCAGACAAAATTTCCTAACCAGAATTTGCTTGCAAATATGTAGTAAGTGCCATAAAGCTTTCCTGATAGTGTGGTGGTGGTGGTTATTGTTGGTGTCAGAAGCCAGGGTAAAGAGGTGCATATTCAGCATTCACCAAAGGCTCTATAGTGAAGATGCCAGGCACACCTCTGTGGGGAGTCACAGCTCAGAGGCCGCAAGAGAGAACTGGCCTCTCCTGGGCCACCACCCAATGAACCTCTGAGGACAGAGGAACTGCCAAGGGGGCCTCTTTCTGCTGAACTCAGCAGCCAAGAGGATCTGTAGCGAAGGAGGCAAGTCTTTCAGCTATTTGGGGCCTGAGTCATTTGGGGCTTTAAACACTAACGGAAGCACCCTAAATTGGCCCAGAAAAGAACTGGCAACCAGTGCAGCTGTTTTACAGCAGGGGTTATATGAGATCTAAACGAAACCCCAGCCTGTAACCTGGCTGCTGCATTTTGGAGCAATTGAAGTTCTCAAGTCATCTTTAAGGGCTGCCCCACATACAAGCAATCATTGAAAGCCGGTGAATTAGGGCAGTGTTCCCCAACCTTGGGCCTCCAGCTGTTTTTGGACTACAACTCCCATCATCCCTCGCTAGCAAGACCAGTGGTCAAGGATGATGGGAATTGTAGTCCAAAAACAGCTGGAGGCCCAAGGTTGGGGAACACTGAATTAGGGCACTGCCCCACCAACCAGAGCCTGTCCTCAGCCATCAAGCTTCTTACTCATTCCCATCATATTTATTATGTATTCAATATATATCCCACTATACCTGTCCCTAGGGACACGGGTGGCGCTGTGGGTAAAAGCGCCTAGGGCTTGCCAATCGAAAGGTCGGCGGTTCGAATCCCCGCGGCAGGGTGCGCTCCCGTTGCTCGATCCCAGCACCTGCCAACCTAGCAGTTCGAAAGCACCCCCGGGTGCAAGTAGATAAATAGGGACCGCTTACCAGCGGGAAGGTAAACGGCGTTTCCGTGTGCGGCTCTGGCTTGCCAGAGCAGCGATGTCACACTAGCCACGTGACCCGGAAGTGTCTGCGGACAGCGCTGGCCCCCGGCCTCTTGAGTGAGATGGGCGCAAAACCCCAGAGTCTGTCAAGACTGGCCTGTACGGGGAGGGGTACCTTTACCTTTATACCTGACCCTGGCTCTGGCTCCCCTTACTGTTGGGTCTCCCTACCTCCCCCACCCCCAACCAGTACTAATGATCATCAACCATCGCTGCATATAATTCGTTCTTCTTCTTTTTTAGGTGCACTTACTTGGGCAGTCAACTTCATCACTCTCATCCTCACAGGTGGGCCATCCATCACACTGCCAGTTCAATGGGATGCACTGGATGGAGCCACTGCGACAAGCGAATTGCCCTGGGATGCAGCGCAGTTCTGCAAAACACAAGGAGAAGGAAGCTGAAGGTTTCAGGCGAAAACAACTGCTCTACTAGATCTGCAATAGATCTACTAGGAAACTTCAGGCTAATATCCCTACTGTACAAGTACAAAAAGTTTAACACCTTACAACTGTTTATGAGTTTCCTAGGGTGAAAATGGTGATCAAGACTTGATATACAATGACCAGAAGGAAGTTTTACCAGGTGGTGGTTGTTTTTAATACTGCTGAAAAGCAGGCATGACTTCACTGAAATAAATACATACTCTGGAGACCTAGGGCTGATGTGCACCATGGTCTGTTTTGCACATAACACTAAGCCAGGGTTTAATGGCTTAGTGTTATGTGTAAACCCAGCAATTTATAAACTATGATAGTTCACTCATTAACCAAGGTGTACAGCTTGTTTATAAACCTTACTGTTAACCATAAGCTTAGTGGTACATATAAATCCGGACCTCCTCCTCAACTATAGCTGGGGTGTAGCTCACTTCAATAAAATATAATTTTTTTAAAAAAAAACTATAGCTCAAAAACTGCAGAGCCCTGAGTGAAGTCTTTATTTGCAACAAGGTCCTACTTATTTTCTGCAAGTGTTCCTGGAATTACAGCCCACAAAAGCTACCTTACCAGTGTGACTGAAGGCGTCTGTTCAAATTATCCATTTTGCAAGTCTCTTCTAATCAGAAGACACACCCTGTGCAGGGCATGTGGGGTGATCACAAAGCTTGCCAGCTTTTATAGTATGGATTTTTCAGGCAAGGTGACAGGGGGCAAAAAGTTTAGTCTAAACAAGATACAAAGGCAACAAAAACATGGCAGCACTGGTAAGACATCCTTAAAAAGCCCAGCAAGGCAAAATAATTCAAGCAATGGGGGTTGAATTAGATGACCCTTGGGTCCCTTCGAACTATACGATTCTATGAATGTACAATTTATGTACCCGTGTATACAAATAGTTCAGCAATACCCTCATACTGTTATTCAAATGTAAAGTTCAGCAAGTGTACAGTCTATATATCTGGGTATAGAATAGCTGAGTTATGCAAATCAAGTGCGCACTCTTTCATACTAAGACAAGTGCCTGCATAGAGCTATCTTATACCTATGTTCAGTGCAGAGTGTTAACAAGTCAAATGTTAGCAGCAATCGGAGGACTGATCCTGCTTATCAGTCTGGATCAAAAGTTACGCAAGCCTAGCAGTTCATCTAGGAAAGCTGTAGCTCACTGACAGGGAAATTGTTTTTCATGCAGAAGATCTCAGGGTTCAGTCCCTGGCATCTCCTGGTAGGATTCACTGTGGGCAATACTGAGCTAGATGGACTAAGTTGCATAAGGCAGCTTCCTATGAACTGATCCAACAAAGTAGGTTTGTGCTGTGCACACCAGCCTCATGGAAAAGATCCACTGAACAGGTTTTTGAAACTGTACATGCTCAGTGCACAATCTTGGGGAGCATTTGAATCTATACAAGGTAGCATGTGCACTGCTGAACGCTGTCTCTCCCACATGTACTAAGTCTCTGCACACCTTCCAGGGCAGATCTACCTGCCAAACCCCATTCCGGAATGCAATCTTCTGGAGTGGGGAATTCTCTAAAGCAGGAGTTGGGGGAGAGGGCTGTGGTCCTCCACCCGATGTTTTGAACTACAGCTTCATCAGAGCCTATGGTCAGGAAGCTGAGGTTGCTGTTGGCAACATTCTGCAGGCCGCAGGTTCCCCACCCCTGAATAAATCAAGTGAGAGAAAGGAAATGTTGGCATTGCCAAACAAATAAAGTAATTTCTATCATACTGTGTGGCTTGGGGGGGAGCTCCAGATTTCTGGAAAGAAAGTGGCAGTCAGCACCATTTGTAAAAGATTTCAGTTACAAATACCCTTAAAACCAATGAGTCATTCCTGGAAAAAGTTAAATAAACCTGCCCTTGGTATCAAGAGTTTCCCATATATATTAGCTATTGCTAGACTTCTCTCCTTGCCAAATATTCTGAGAGAAAAGCAGGTAGAATGGCTCAATAAAAATATAAAGCAGCTATAAATTCCTGAAACTGAAAATGCTGCAAAAATATATTTAAATATCAAGAGGTTAATCAAGCTTAGAGTCCTCTTATTGAATTATCAAAAAGCTCTCAATGTCCACTATGATCCTGAACCTGAGAGGACAGCAGAGAAAGGGATGCCGTAGCAGACAGACTTTTGTGACCATTCAATTGGCAGACAGTCATTAACCTTGACAAGATCACCTTTACAGCACAGCAGGAAAAGTCCATCTCATTACAGTTCAAATCAGTTAAGGCTTGCAGCAAGAATGTGCCAGTACTTTGATGCTTTAAAACATTAAATGTTATTCTCCTCCAAAGTGAACTAGGTGTTTCCTAAATTGGCATTAATCAAAGGCAGAATCAGTCTGACATCCTGGAAATGTTCGAGCTTAAGGAGTCCTTGCTTTTAATGCATGCAATCCTATATTTACAAGTCAAAGCAGAATTTTTAAAAACCCCATTTTAACACACACTAGTTATTTTTACTGTTGCATAACTGTAGTTTCCTTCCAAGTTAAAAACTGATTTACAAAAGTTCCTTTGCTTCAGGATCTCATGCAAAAAGACAGGTCAAACTCACTCAGGAGGCAACCAGAACAGAGAGTACCCACACATAAAATAGGTAATAAGAGAAATAAATAGTTTCATGATAGCGTGAAAGGCTCTCTGTTAAGGAGCAGGAAAGCAGCTCAAGTAAGAGGGTGGGAATAAAAATAGGCCTTCCTTGCCTGACACACCGCCTACTCAGGATGAACATTGAGGTCACAAAGACAGCTAAGAACTCAGACCTGCCAGACTGCTATAGACAACAATGCAAAGTTACAACACAGCCAGAACAGCTTTGACTCATTTGCGGGTGCATGCTTGTTTTGTTTTCATATTATCGTAATTATCATAGTCTAAGACGGCTGGATGGCATCTTGTACGCCTCCTTCCGGCAACTCCGGCAGCCAAGCTGGTGCCAAATGTATTGCTCTGCTTTCCTCTGGACCACACCAGCGAGGCCCAGAGGGGGAGCTTGTTGTCTGGGCAGCCCAAGACCTCCAGACACACTGCCCAGCCTTGTCCCCCGGGGAGGTTGCTTCAGCAAAAACAATACAGGAGCCAACAGTTATGAGCTACAGGTCTTTGCAGCCCCAGCAGGCGCTGTGATTCTCCAGTTCCCCAAAGAACACTCCACTGTCTCTCAGGACAGACAAATGCCAGCAACAACAGCGAAAGAAACACAGCACAATTGGGCAAAGCTAAAAGTCATACCCATCCAGAAGCAAAAGGAAGCTGGAATGCCAAACTCAGAGTTTGGGTTCTGTATAAATATCACACTTCACAAGATGAAGGAAAGATGGCTGCTATATAGATTATCACCAAAACTCAAAAACGCTCAATCCATGATCAAACTCCCATCATCACCATCTTGTGGGTTAAAGGGAGGGAAACCTAAACTAGGGCATCTTACTACTGGGGTTTATAGGATCTGTGGTCACTCATCTCCATGTTTGTAACTAACAGTACAGAAACTTGTGCTAACTGTGTACAGAAACTAACAGTACAGAAACTTGAAATTCAAACTATAAGTGTCTTGTGTCAAACAAGAATGGTGCATGCATGTTTAAACCTTCTGTTTAACATCACGTCTGAACCAGGCCAGTGTCTAAAACCATCTCTGTTCTCCATAGCCTATAACTTCTGCTCCCTGCCACTCCTTCATTTGTCTGACAACTGTAAATGAAAAGGCTTGTCCTTTTTGGCGCAATTGTTGTACAATGGCTATCTACTAGTATGCACTTTGTACATAATAACTATTGTTATTTAAGTCATCTCTCATCTTAAAGAAATACATAGAAGTGGTTAGGGTTCTGTTGAGTGACAGCTCAGTGGTACAGCAAGTTGCTCTAAATCAGGCATGTCCAAAGTCCGTTTCGGGGGCCTAACTTGGCCCGCCGGCCCCTGTGGCAGTTTATCTCCTGGGGTAAAATCCTAAAAAAAAGCTCAACAACTTTGGTTGGACTTTTGGTCGACCCTCACAGCCCTTCACTTCATCAAATCAGGCCCTCTTTGAAAAAAGTTTGGACACCACTGCTCTAAATACAGGAAGGCCCCAAGTTTAATCTCCAGTTAAAAGGATCTCAGGAAGCAGGAGTACAAGGAGAGATCCTCTGCTTGAGACAATGGAAAGTCACCATCCAGAGTAGATGGATTAGGTCAGGCATCCCCAACCTTCGGCCCTCCAGATGTTTTGGACTACAATTCCCATCATCCCTGAGCACCGGTCCTGTTAGCTAGGGATCATGGGAGTTGTAGGCCAAAACATCTGGAGGGCCGCAGGTTGGGGATGCCTGAATTAGATGAAATCATTGTGTAATTCATTTTAAGGCAACCTCCTTATGTGCCATTCTCAAAATGATTTTACTGCATTTATTAACCACCTGTGTGCTCTGGGAGTCATTCAAGAACCAAGGGGGGAATAAAATAAAAATCCTAAAACACAAGGAACACTGCACTAAACCAGCTAAAAGGGGTCTAATAAACCTAAGCAACAATATACAACTTTTAGTCACTTCCAAGAGTAAATTCAGAGGCTAAACTATGATATTTTAAAGGTCTGGGAGAATAAAAATGGCTTTGTTTACAAACAAAAGGTCACTGACAAAGGCACCAGGAGAACCTATTTGGGAAGAGCATTCCATAAACAGGGTGCCACTGCTAAGAAGGCCCTTTATAGCAACCTGCCATACTTACATTCAATGCTGCGCCCATAACCTAGGTTTAAGCTGCCATTCAGGTCCTAGCTTTCATATCTCAGTTTCTAACACTGCTCAGTTGGTGAGGGTACTCAGCACAGAGCCACCGTAAATTAGCTCATTGAACAGGCAGGTACATAAGGGAAGAGGCGGTCCTTCAGAAACTGTGGCCCCGTATCAATGAAGAGCCTCAAAAGTCAAAAACAGCACTTCGAACTGGGCCCAGAAAGGAACAGGTAGCTGGTGAAGTTAATGGGAGTTCTAGCAAAACGTCAATGGGGCATCTACATTTTGCATTTTAGATTTTGAACTAACAACCAAAATACAAAACAGTTATGATGCACCAGCACATTTGAGAATGGTACGCAAATGTTCTTTTAAAGTGCAGTTTGTCCTGGAGAAATTCTCGGGAAGCAGAGCCCAGTTCCAGCTGTCAGTTTGATGCACTTCTCCAAGGAAAGCAATTTAAGCATACATGTGCAGCCCTCCATGGAAGCACACACATGGACTCTGTACGTACTCTGGAATTCACGCCCAAGTGAAAAATATAAAGTGGAATGCGTCCCAAAGACTTGTAGCAACACCAAATAAATGCACAAAATGCTGTGTCACTTAATCATCCCAGGGCTTCAGATCAAGAAGCCAGCTCATATTTTTAGGATGAAGCAGCTGCTCTCTTTTTCAGGGCTGCTGCATCTCAGGACTGGCCATATAATCTTATTCACATATTCAATCTCTCCCTTGTAGCATGTAGAGCAAAGAACAAACATTTACACGATGTAATTGCCGGCCTACCACAAACACCTCATTACATCCAGCAACTATTGGTTTTGGGTTTCTAGCACAGAAGCCAGCTAAGTATTACTTTTGTTTGAAATAAGACTACTTTTTAAAGGAACAAACAGCCACAGTCCTTTGCTAAGTATCTGACAATGCAAGCGTTTTGATGCGATGGGACATTGTTAGGAGGCTAACGTTGTTAGCAACACAGCCAATTGTTAAGCATTATTCCACAATGAAGTTTATACATGATGAGCATGTACGATGTGAAGACCGTTTGTCTCAAAGAAATCTTTAGTAGTTCAACATATGTTCTACATGTGACCAGGTCCTATATTCAGCCTCTCCCAACTTGGTGCCCTCCAGATGTTTGCACTGAACCTCCCATCAGTTTGAGCGGCACATCGTGCTGGCTTGGACTGGTGCAGGTTGTAGTCCAAAACATCTGGAGGGCACCAGGTTGGGGGTGGTTAAATATGCATATGCACACACACACAAGTCCCGCTGAATTCAAGAGGCCATGGCTGTATACAAAGACCACAGGGCAAAGGCCTGTGTACTGATCTTCCAAAAAAGAATTTGAAGGTCCACCCTAAGGTGACAGAACTACATGACCAGAAGGCAACCTTTGCCAAGCCGCTTATACAGTTCCAAAAGTAAGCACTTCCGGATCATTACCCACATTATTTAAACTAGTGTAGTGTTCATCAACATCAGGTCCCCAGATGTTGGACTACAACTCCCATCAACCCCAGCTGGTTAAGTCAATGGCCAGGGACAATGGGAGCTGTAGTGTTATGGTTAATAGTGTTGGGCAATGACCTGGGAGACGAGGGTTTGAATTCCCACTCAGCCATGAAGTTCACTGGGTCATGTCGGACCAGTTCCTGTCTCGCAGCCTAGCCAACTCACAGGGTTGTTGTGATGACAAAATAAGGAGGGAAGAATCATGTACACCACCCTGAGATCCTTGGATGAAAAAGTGGCATATTCATGTATTAAATAAGCAAAAGTACATCTGTGAATTGGCCTAGAGAATGCCATGAAAAGGACTACACACAGGGCAAGGATGATGTTTATGTTCTCAGCTGTCCTGATCCACAACTCAAGAGTAGACAACAACATTCATGTCCATCAGGAGAAAACACCTGAGAAATCCCAACCGTGAAGAACAGTAACCACCTTTCCACTCAAATGGTGAAAAAGAACTTCCCAAGCACAGTTTGTAATCCAGGAGTAACAAGACAAAACAGGCCAAAGCTGTTACCATCGACAACAGAAACAAATGTAAGGTCTTACACTTAGGCAGGAAGAACCAGCTGCACAAATATAAAATGGGGGACACCATGTGAAAAGGATCTACGGGTCTTAGTAGACTGCAAGTTTAACATTAGTCAACAGTGTGGTGCAGCATGAACAGAAGTATAGTGTCTTGATCAAGGGAAGTAACATTCCCACTCTATTCTGCCTTGGTCAGACCACACCTAGAATACTGTGTCTAGTTCTGGGTGGCACAATTCAAGGATACTGACAAGCTGGAACATGTGCAAAGGAGGGAAACCAAGATGATCAAGGGTCTGGAAACAATAAGGTAAACCCTTATGAGGAACAGAAGAGGTAGCTGGGTATGTTCAGCCTGGAAATGAAGAGACTGAGAGGAGATATGACAGCCATCTTCAAATATCTAAAAGGCTGTCACATGGAAGATGGAGCAAGCTTGTTTTCTCCGGCTCTTGAGGGTAGGACCCAAACCAATGGATTCGAGTTACAAGAAAGGAGATTCATACTAAACATCAGAAAAAACTTTCTGACAGTAAGAGATGTTCAACAGTGGAACAGACATCCTTGAAAGGTTGTGGACTCTCCTTCCTTGGAGGTTTTTAAGCAAAGGTTGGATGGCCATCTGTCATGTATGATCTAGTTGAGATTCCTACATTGCAGGAGACTGGACTAGATGATCCTTTCCAGCTCTACAATTCTGTGATTCTTTGAGACATCCCTAGATCCCAACCTCTTGACCACTGTTCTCTTCAGCTTTGCACAGTAACCACTTTCAGTCTGTTCGTGCCTCTACTGCTTGAGATCAAAACATGCACTGCAATGCAGCCACTGCAGAACCAACGGGAGATTAAAAGGAAAGCACAGAGCTGGATGCTTCAAGCAAGCCCTCCAGCGTTTCACAGATGAGAACTAGGATAGGCTTTTATCACTACAATCATCATGCCAGAAAGGACTCCTAAGACCCTGTCCCCTTGCCCCTATTGTTCACTGCCAGTGGTGTACCATACTTCCTTTATGTTCACACTGATAAAACTCTGGAATGAGTTCTACTGATTTTGAAGCTGGGCAAGTGCACATTCTTATGCCAGAAAATGTGACTGTCCCTACAGTAGGACATTAACAGTTAGCAGCTGCAGTATGAGAAACTGCAGCAGGCTGTAGACCAGGGGTTGTCAAATTTTTTTGACCAGTGGGCACATTTCAAATTTTGAGGGAGTGCGGCAGGTTGCCAAGGGGGCATGGCAAAATACAGCAGAGTGGAGGCATGGCATAACACAAAATTAGACAACACAGCCATAGTGAAGCTTTTCCCATAACTGTAAGTCCATACCATAAAAGGCTTAGCCTATTGTATTTCTGCCTGCCATGCAGCCACTAAAGGCATAAGAAACCTGTTCCCTCTCCCATGCCAACACTAGATCAAAGTCTGGGCTGCCCCACTAAAAACATATAGATTTCGAAGCAGCGTTCGAAATTAGCCAAGCGTCAGGCGCATTTTGTACCTGGCTATCAGTCACTGTCTCCACCATCTGGAGGTGCGTGCCTGGGGATCCTTGGATCTTGACTGTTTTAACACACTAGCAACACATGCTGTAGAATTCTACAGTGGTACCTCTAGTTACGAACTTAATTCGTTCCGGAGGTCCGTTCTTAAGCTGAAACTGTTCTTGTCCTGAGGCGCACTTGCGCTAATGGGGCCTCCCGCTGCTGCAGCGCTACCGGCGTGCGACTTCTGTTCGCATCTTGGGGCAAAGTTCACAACCAGGAACAGCTACTTCCGGGTTAGTGGAGCTCGTAACCTGAAGCGTTTGTAACCAGAGGTACCACTGTATCAGTTATATTTTATCTGCACAATCAGAATGAATTTCAGGTCACACTGCAAAATACAACTTTTGAGGTGTCTGGTCCAAAAATGGCAACCAGGCATTCTGTTTTGGCAACGGTAACCCTGATTAAAGGAACCATTTGGCACCTAGCTTATATATCTGAGTTTGTGACACTGATAGTGCTCACGCTCATGCGCTTACTTGCATGAAGGAAACAGGGCAAGTTGAAGTGTAAGCATTGGCTGAACCACTTCAAACTTTCCAAGCAAATCCTTCAGCAGAGGAAAAGCTTCCAAATCCTAATAGCATGACTATTAAGCAACCATATTAAGTTAAAACTACTGGACAAGTCTGAGAGAGTTAGCATAACCATGAAAGCTTCTCAAATCTTTGGGCTGGATTTCCAACGGCTACCATGTCATATTTGGCAACTGATGGGATGAGCCCAAGGCGTATGGATTTATAGCAGAGGCTTTTAAGCAGCCCTCACATGTCGGCAGGTTTGGGGGTTTTTTATGAAAGACATCTTGACAGTACAGTGGTGCCTCGCAAGACGAAATTAATCCGCTCCGCGAGTCTCTTCGTCTTGCCGTTTTTTTGTCTTGCGAAGCACAGCTATTAGCGGCTTAGCGGCTATTAGCGGCTATTAACGGCTTAGTGGCTTTAAGAAAAAGGAAACAAACTCGCAAGAACTCGCAAGACGTTTCATCTTGTGAAGCAAGCCCATAGGGAAATTCGTCTTGCGGAACGACTCAAAAAACGGAAAACTCTTTCGTCTTGCGCGTTTTTCGTCTTGCGAGGCATTCGTCTTGCAAGCTGTGTCAAGCAAAATGTCAAGCCTGCATTGTGAGATTCAAGGGCTTGCTTAAAGAGTCTGAGGCAGATTTGAGTTCTTCCAACTTAAAAAAAAAAAAAACTAACCAAAATGGCATAAGAGAAGTTCCTCAAAGAGTTTTCTGCACCAATTTTAATGAAATGCATCAAGGCTTTCAAGATTTCCTTTAAGAAAAAGATATGACACGTGGAAATAAAATGGCTGGGGTGCAAATACCTATGAGATGCCTTCCGTGCACTCAGCAGAATGATCAGGGGAGCCATTTCCACAAAGTCCACTCATCCCTGCACCACAAGTGTCACTCCTGAAGTTTGGAGAATCTTTTGAAGCAGGTGGGGGGAGACCTTTGGGACTGCAGATGCTGCTGAACTACAACTCCCATCATCCCTGGCCACTGGCTATGCTGGCTATGCAACATCTACAGGGTCACACCTGCTTTGGATCAACCGCCTCAATAACATAAGAGTCCTGCTTGATCATCATTTATAAAGGCACCTAAAAAATTAAGCAGTGTGGCAGGAAGTACAACACAAAACAGTCCCTGCCCACGGGCTTGCATTGTAATAGACACAATACAACAGCAGGAGAGGAATAGAGAGGGAAGCAACCAAATGCAAACCAAACTTCTCCTCCTAGTCTACTATCCTGCTGGCCACAGTAGCCAATCAGACGTATCTGAGAAGCCCACCAGCAGGGCTTGAATGCAACAGCCTCCCCACCAACTAGCATTCTGGTCAACAGCTGCAATCGGACCCACCTTCCAGGTATCTGCCTGTTTGTCTTTTAGAGCTATCTATTCTACTCTGCTGTTCCAAAATCTAATTACCGTATTTTTCGCTCTATAAGACGCACCAGACTACAAGACTGGTGTTTTTGGAGTAGGAAAACAAGAAAAAAAAATATTCTGAATCTCAGAAGCCAGAACAGCAAGTGGGATCGCTGCACAGTGAAAGCAGCGATCCCTCTTGCTGTTCTGGCTTCTGAGATAGCTGTGCAGCCTGCATTCGCTCCATAAGACGCACACACATTTCCCCTTACTTTTTAGGAGGGAAAAAGTGAGTCTTATAGAACAAAAAATATGGTACATACTGCATAAAATACTTTGCCCTGAATCTATTGTACCAATTTAGTTTATTAGTGGATCCTGTGTCCTACTGCTAGAATGTAATATGCAGAACACACTGGGCATCAAAAAGAAAAGCATGGCACAAAATTGTTAAATTCAAAAGCTGTAAACACCATTTGGTTAGGTTATCTGACCCTGTCAACAATCCGTCCACATCGAACACTCACCTGAAAGAAGTCTTGCCAGAGCTAGTCTTGCACCTGCAGGTTGAAATGTAAAAGAAAACTTACAAAAGAATAGGAGACTTAAATGTACCAATATCAGAGAGGTCAACTGCCCCTTAAAAAAAATGAAATATGGATGGAGGCATGAAGCTAAGCTACTTCAACAAGGTACACATGCCTGCTAAAGCATAGAGTCAAATGTCTTTCATGAGCACAATGCAGACCTTCCAAAGGAAAGGTCATGTTGGAAAGAGGGAGCGGGCATATTCAACTAACCACCACCACACAGCTCAGCAATGCACTCTGACAATTACCTGCATTCGTACATTACCAGCCTCATTCACACATCGCTGTAAGCCACCTTTAATAGTTTTACCACGAGCAGACCAATTTCGCTCACTTTGCTCCTTCCCACAACTGGGGAGAGATCCACAATTCCTGGCTTATTGTTATGCCTCATCAGTTTATGCTTTGCCCAGACAAACCATGATCAGTAAGCCAAGAGCAAACCGTGGCTACAGATCATGGTTTGTTTGGAACAACAGAACCCATGATCCCAAGTCAGACAAAATGCTCAATCAGGGATTGTGCTTTGTTTCCCCCCACATGCTAGCGAGCAGCAGCAAAGTGGGGGAGAGCAGCATGTTCGCACTAAGCCATTAACCATTGTTTACAGTGATGTGCAAACTGGGCTGAGGTTTTAGCAACATTTCAAGTCCCACATCAGTGCCGGTGTTAGAAACTCAGATATATAAGCTAGGCGCCAGATACCACCTTAAACCTAAGCCATGGTCACCACCACGGAATGTCTGTTCTCCGGGGGGTTGGACTAGATGACCCTTGGGTCCAATGCTACAATTCCACGATTCTATGATTGTGCGATCTCAACTACATTGTTTGACGTACCTTGCTCTTACAACATTTCACTTGTCCCAGAATGCAAGAAGGAGAAACACACACAGCGGAAATGGAAATGGTATTAATTATGGACTAAGACAGAGGTTTTTAAGCTGTGGTTGCCAACCTGGTGCCCAGCAATCTCCACATGGTCGCAATTGGACCTGTGCCAGTAGCCAAACGTGCCTGGTGAATTTTGAACAGTGCTACATGTTGGGCACCATTGGGTCTATATCTGTATGTACCCTTTTGCCCAACATGCCTTTGAAAATAGTATTGGATGGGTCATGTTCTCAAATAAACAAGCAAACACCTGGTTGGTTCCAGGTGAAGTGGTGGTGTAACACGGTGGGTGACAGCATCCTGCTTCCCAGGATAACATAAGGAAAACCTCAGCAACATATGGAGGAAACCGCTTTTCCCAACTGGAATTCAGAAGTATATTGCCTTTTATGTTCCAACATGGCCAACAGCCATTGCTCTCCAGTGCAGCTTTCCCCCAACCAATAAACCCACTAAATGTAAGCTACTTTTTTTTTTTAGCCCTCACATCTGCATCGCAGGGATAATATTGTTCTATCTTAAATAGCTGTTGCGAGGATTGCTGAGAAACACTTGGAACATTTGGAGTCCATAATATGCACACACCTTAAATATGCTTACATGCTAACAAGTGGCACCAAAAAACCAGATCCAAGTCTCTACATCCCGGCAGGTTGCACTTCAAGTACTTTAAATTAAAGGCAGACAATCTATGTCTTATTGCACCCTTTTCATCTGCTCTTAAGTGTGCATGATGAAACTCCAAACGTATTATTTGAAAAATTAAGGCTATGCTGGTAATCCTTCTGACAGTATAAAGTAGTATCTTCAAAGAAATTTAAGAGGAGAACACAGAGAACATTTGTAGGAGTCCCAGACACTGGATAGCAAGACTCTTTGATCGGCTGTACTGGGACGGGGGCGGGGGGAGATGATGCTCAGATTGGGTGAAGGGGACTGTTGTATTAAGTCGATCTTGCCAAATCGTGTCCTCGGAGCAGCATTCAACCTCTGCAGCTGTGCACCGTACAAGACATTGCATAAATAAGAGTTCTAATACAGGTCAACTACAGAATGGTTGGCTAGGCTCCAACACTCATAATTTATGTTTATGGAGAAAGTTATGTTTTATGTTCATACAGAATAAGGAACAACACAGACAGTGTTGCAGGTACGGCACCCTCTTGTTACTGGTCGGAATACTTTGAGACCAGACAATTATGCAAGATCGTGCTTTGCTTCTGCTAGTTTCCTTACGCAATTTCACCATATTAGTTACTTTAAAATAAACAGTGATGTTGCCACCTTAGGAAAAAAATGTTTCTTATCATCCACAGGGTTAGAGCCAGAGAAAAATGACCTGAAAGCGGGATGATATAAGCAAAATTTTCCTCCTCCAGCATCCCCAAAGTAAGCCTCTCGTGAGGATCAGGGGCCTTGCTGAATGACTGCAATGTGGCACAAATGGTGATCGAATCATGTGGAAACAACATCGGTGGCCAGACACTGTCGGCTAAGGTCACTTCTAATAGTGCCCTTCAGCACATTATCTCTGGATCTTCAATATTTAGCAGTTTTCCAAGCCTTTTGAGTTCACCGACCCCTTGATGAGCTTATAAAGTTATCATTGACCCCAACACAATTTTTTAGAAAAGGAAAATAAAGTCAAGAAATATCATCAATCACCATTACTAAGAATCATTAAAATACAGGGAATACTTTTGTATTGTGGAAGCATCTTATTAAACATGGAGGTTTCTCATTGGCAAGTGATGTGTACTCTGTACACACCCTTTATTTCTGAGGCCCATTTGTTGTTGTTGTTGTTTAGTCGTTTAGTCGTGTCCGACTCTTCGTGACCCCATGGACCAGAGCACGCCAGGCACCTCTGTCCTCCACTACTTCCCGCAGTTTGGTCAAACTCATGCTGGTAACCTCGAAAGCACTATCCAACCATCTCGTCCTCTGTCGCCCCCTTCTCCTTGTGCCCTCCATCTTTCCCAGCATCAGTGTCTTCTCCAGGGAGTCTTCTCTTCTCATGAGGTGGCCAAAGTACTGGAGCCTCAGCTTCACGATCTGTCCTTCCAGTGAGCACTCAGGGCTGATTTCCTTAAGAATGGATGCGTTTGATCTTCTTGCAGTCCATGGGACTCTCAAGAGTCTTCTCCAGCACCATAATTCAAAAGCATCAATTCTTCGGCGATCAGCCTTCTTTATGGTCCAGCTCTCACTTCCATACATCACTACTGGGAAAACCATGGCTTTAACTATACGGACCTTTGTTGGCAAGGTGACGTCTCTACTTCTCAAGATGCTGTCTAGGCCTGTCATTGCCCTTCTCCCAAGAAGGCCCATAGCCCCTCATTATATATTTTTCACTGTAGCTCACAAACTTTTTTTCACGGGTGCACTTTCCGCCCGAAAGAATTTTATTCACTCCCTGGAACAGCCCAACCACTGAGGGGAGGAGGTCAATATTGACCGCTCTGGTTGAGTAGGCAGGATTCAGAAATATTCCCAAAAATAGTGCCGTTTAGAGGAAAGGCAAGTGAAAAGCAACATGATGGAAGCATATAAAACCATGTGTTGTATGGAGAAAGTGGGGGGAAAGCACTTTTTCACACTGGAACCTGTGGACACCCCATGAAGATGCATGTTGGAAGATTTAGGAGAGGCAAAAGGAAGTACTTCTTCACACAGCTTATGGTTCGACAAGTTCGTGGAGGATAATTCTACCTCCACTGTCAGAGGTAAGCTTTTGGATACCAGATGCTGGTATCTGCAAGTGGGGAGACTTGCTGTTGCACTTAGGTCCTGCTTTCAGGCTTCCCATAGACACCTGGCTGGCCATGGTGAGAACAGAATGCTGGACTAGATGGGCCACTGGCCTCATCCAGCAGCCTCTTTTTAGATTTTAAACAACTGACGCACGCATATCAGCTGGAAAAAATCCTGAATGGGGCTTATTTCCTGAGGGCAGTTTGAGGAGCACAGCCCCAAGCAATTTGAAGAGCTGCAAATGAACTTGGGTCTGCCCCAGCTTCACCTTTATCTTTGCAAGTCTCTCATTCCCAAACTGAGCATTTGCAATTTTGCCCTTTGTTTAGAAGAGGCCAGATGCTGTGCCAGTAAGATCAACACAATAAGCTAAAGAAATGTGTCATTTTGGCTGAACATCAGGATTGGCAAGGACATTTCTTAAAGTGGGTGAACCGAATCCCTGGTTCTAAATTCCTCGGGCCTCCCCCTCTGCTGAAGATGTGGTGCGTTCAAAAACAAAGAGACCTTTTTTCAAATGCTGAAAAGAGGGGTATATTTTCCAAGCACCTCATGTTCTTCCAAAATATGAAGGAAAGCAAGAAAACCCAAATGCCTAAAGAGAGCTGCAGATTACACAACGCAGAAATCTGGCTCAAATACTTCTCTTCCTTCCAAAATATTGGGGGCAGTTCAGTAAATGAACTACTTACTTTGCATTGCAAAAGAACTATTACCTCATGATGGCAAGTAAACAAGGGAAAAGTCCTAAGCAAAGTGCTAGCACAAGAGAAAGTCAAATGAGCACAAACTACCAACACTACCTATGAAGGACTCAGAATTAGTTTGGCTTCAAAGCTATTGGTTTTACACCTATGTAAAATGGATCAATCAACTAAATTAAATAGAGTGGGATTTCTCTGAGAAGCAGCCCTATTATTAAAGATATTCTAATAATATGATTGTGCTGATGTTCAGAATACGTATATATGTGCAGTACAAATTCAGACTCATGGAGGCTCCAGTGGTACATATGCCCTGCCTCAGCATAATACATTGGATGGAAGTGGTCACACCAGACAAATTAGATATTCTGTAGTATTAACTTCCACCCATTTCTGAACTGTAAGTCCAAAATCAGCTGAATGGACCATCCTGCCCTGTCACTAATGCAGGCGCATTGCTCATAAGAAAATGAAGCACATACACAGATATACTAACGCTAAGCAGGCACTGTACCTCTTATTGCTCAGATGACCAACCCTCTGCCATCCCTCCCCCTATACACCACTGTGCAAACTGACTTCTGTTTTGCTCCCCTTCCTCATCCTAACATCATGCAGATCCAGTATTGTGATGCAGTGCTATAAATCCTCCAACAGGGACTGCATGATGACAGCCTTACATTTAGATAAATATATATATGAATATATTTGGACTCTGTGATATTAAAGAGCATAATAGCCTGAAGTATAGAAGGCGTGTTACCCATTGGATCACATCTTTGCTTTGAATGAGCCTAGGATATTTGGTATGTTTAATGGCTTACTGGTCTACTTAAGTTTATACCTTATTTAATAAATATTCATATTGGTATTTTAAAACAGTTGTGCATACAATGCTCTCCTACATTGCTTTATCAATGAAAGTAGTAAACACCAGCATGGACCATTTACAGACACAACCACTGAGCCTAATGAACTATCCTTTGCAGATACGATAAAAACAACTTTACATGCACTGATATAAACATTGCCAAAAGAACATTCCACCACTGAAAGTCTCCTACTATTCAAAATAGACTAGCTCAGCCATCCCCAACTTGGTGCCCTCCAGATGTTTTGGAACTTCAGTTCCCATTAGTCTCAGTCAGCACAGCTAGGCAGGCAGGCAGGTGATGGAAATTACAGTCCAAAGCACCAGGAAAGAACCAGGTTGAGAGCGCCGCAGCTAGATTATGCACATTTGCCGTAACGTGAATCAAACCGCGTACATTTTATAGGCTTTTTTCATTAATTAAATAAATGGAGTTGCTGACCCTTAAAAACTGTTGATGCTCAGCGGAAATCAAGGAGCTTCAGCTTCACTTGCAGACTCAGCACTGGGGGAACGGGGGACGACAAAAATAACATGCATGATCTCAGCCAAGTTTTCTTGCTCTTGCAGGCTATCCAAGATTGGAGAAACCCAGATTCCAATAAAAAAAAAAGCTGCAAAATATTCACAAGCTCCCCTACCCAGGCATGCTTGCTACTGTTCAAGCACAGAGGAAGATTAGGTCCGGCATTCATCATCTTCTGTTTCAGCTCAGGGGTGGGGAACCCCAAGTCCAAGGGTGGCCCTCCAGACCTATGTGGCCCTCAGAACACTCCCCAGGCTACATCCCTTGCTGCCCTGCTTTGCCACTGAATGTTTTTGCCAGGCTGGAATACCTCGTTGATCATGCCTCTTGCTTGCCTATATGAAGGATGGAGTGGTGGATGATTATGCAGAAACCATCTACCGTGCAGAGATCAATGGTACATTCTTTGCTCCACCCATTTCCCCCCTCTAGCCATGCCCAGCACTGGCATGTGGCCCCAAGGATGCCCAAATGGGAAGGCAGATTCCAAGCTGAAAAAGTTTCCCACCTCTGCTCTACCGGATTATCTCACTTCGTAACCAAATGTGCTTGGCACTAGGAGCAAACCCAGCTCCGTTATAGACTAAAATAAGCAAAAAGGATGGTGTGTGCCTTCTTCTATCACTACTTGAGAGAATGAGGGGAAATGATGCCAAGTTAAGGCGTGCCTCCTGGGCCAATCAAGATTCGCAGTGTGGGTGGTCAGGACAAAGCTGCCCAGGCAGCCGTCCAAGTCTGCTCAGCCAGGGCCCATTTCGCACTTGGAACACAACAGCCAATACACTCAGGACCACTTCACAGGGAGCAGCTCTTTGACATCTATGACGAATCATTTAATTACATTTGCACAGAACCTCTCACAATGCGGCTGAGGCTCGCTGCAATCCTTCACTGGCATTTGCTTAGGCGTTTCTTAGGAAGCGGGTTTATACTGAATCAGACCACTTGCCTGTCTAGCTCACTTGTCTTCAGCTGCTGGGCCACGGCCTGATCCAAGTTGGATTGCAACAGGAACACTACCCTCCTGCAAATACACGGGGAGAGCCATATTCGAAATTCCCCAAGCACGTTTTGCGACTGGCATGGGTCCAACTGCAACCATATTTTAAAGAGCAAATCTCAAAGCAGTTTACATTAAAGCATCAAATAATGCAACCCAGAATAAAACCAATTCAAACTTCAAGGGACACGTTTCAGATCCTTCTCTAAGTGATCCTTCTCTTTCGTCTTTCAGAGTCATCAACCTTGCATCCGGCGATCTCCACATGGTTGCCATTGGACCCATGCCAGTTTCAAAACATGTCTGGCACCTGGCTAATTTTGAACACTGCCATGTGGGGATCTCTGGATGCCCGGCTGGCAACAGACGTCTCCATCTGGCTGACCCCTCCAGCGTTCTTAAGCAGGTTAGAAGAAGCGCTTATCTTTTGCATTTATTTCCCATCGTTTGCTCCAAGGAGTACATGGTTCAGTTAATCCCTACAACGACCCTGTGAGGTAGGTTAAGAGGCTGCAACTGGCCCAAGATCAAACAGTGAGCTTCATGACTAAGTGCAGATTTGAATGCTGATCTCCCAGGTCCTAGTCCCACACTCTAACCACTACACCACCCTGCCTTCCTAGAGTACTTCTGCTATATAAATCAAGTAGGTAAATAAATATGAAGAAAGCAACATGTCACTTAGAGAAAGAGCTGAAATATTTTCCTTGAAGCTTGAATTTGCTTTATTCTGGATTCACAAATTCACATCTTTTGCCACGTGTAGAAACTGGTTGGGTACTTCTGCTATGCTGTCGCATCATATCAGGCAATGGGATAAAGTTTAATAAGATTCTAATGTATAAAAAAAAGTGCAACAAAAGCAAAAAACGTTGCCAAAAATAGTATTAAATGTTCTTTTGAAATTCAATTCAAGATTCAGCACCAGCTACTGGAACCTAAAAAGATTCTGTAATTAGCTGACACAAAATTCTTCATGTCCCTGTTCAATGAGCTACTTTTAGTAGACAGCTATGTGGCTTCTCCAGAAAATAAAGAATTGAATCAGGAACTTTTCCAGTGCACTAAATCTCATTTGGCATGTTGAATTATTATGTGTACTTTAATTAACTATACCATCTACCCCACTTTAGAAAGAGGCGGGGCTGCATTCATAATTAGTAATGAACAACAGCAAATCTTATTATCACATGTTCCTCATCGTTGTCCACCTTCATCTGCGCACAAGCGGGTGAAATTAGCAGCTTCAGTTTCTGGTTAGTGTACAGTACACCATGTTTTGTCGATACATCCAAATGCAGTAAACTACAACTTCCCTGCAAACAGCGACTTGGGATCTTTGTTTCTGAGCGAACTATGGCTTGAGCAAGTCAAAGTTTACACATCTGGATGCATCACCAAACTATGGTTTCCTGCTAACCAGAACCAGGAGGAAGGAGCATGTGAGCCCAAACCTCCAAACCAGTTTAGAATAATGTCTGTATGGAGTCAGATAATTAGTGCATATGATTCCTAAGGGAAGTCACCTGGAATTAAGATAGTTACCATTTTGAAACCGCCCAATTTGATTGATATTGCAACCATTCATGATAAACAGAGCACCGGGGGGCGGGGATTTTGCTTATGTTGAAGCCATGGCCATGTGGTCCACAGGCCCAAGATAGAGTGGGGAAAGAAGATGGAATAGGAGAGGAAGAAGCAGACATTAAAAAAAAAGACTTTTTAAGATGCTAGTATCAAGTTGCAATAAAGGCCTGATGGGAACAAGGAGCTTAGCAATGGCTGATTCCTAATCTCGGGAAAAAACCAAGACCTGGCTGTTACCCAAGACTGTCTCCAGCCCCAGGCAAAACAGACTGGTTCCTTGGTAGGTGGGAAACAGGAATCAATAGATCTGAGGAAGTCCTTTATATTAGGAAGAGGGGGGTTTTAATTTCAGGTGGTAGGCTAGGCAAAAAGTCAACAGAAGCCAAATTGAATTGCTTTACCTAGCAGTTGGCGGGAACATCCCCACAGGGAATAAAGTCACATCTTCAGGTAATAGAAGATCCTCTTCTTCCAGTTTAGAATCCCAAACTAAATTTGGCATTTTCCAAAGTCCCACAAAATGGGAAAGTAGGATGTTACTGTATTTTTTGCTCTATAAGACTCACCTTTTCCCTCCTAAAAAGTAAGGGGAAATGTGTGTGCGTCTTATGGAGCGAATGCAGGCTGCGCAGCTATCCCAGAAGTCAGAACAGCAAGAGGGATTGCTGCTTTCACTGTGCAGCGATCCCTCTTGCTGTTCTAACTTCTGAGATTCAGAATATTTTTTTTCTTGTTTTCCTCCTCCAAAAACTTTCCTCCTCTTGTGGTCTGGCGCATTTTATAGAGCGAAAAATATGGTATTCTCCAAGGGAGCATTCCCTTCCATAGCTAGGCAAAGCTAGCCCAATTTGGCTTCTACTGACTTTCCTTTCCCTACATACAACAGCTAATCTGTTGGTAGAGTATGAGAAGCTCAGGTTCGTGGTGGGGTCGAACCCCACATTGGGCGAAAGATTCCTGCATTGCAGAGGACTGAACTACTTCCAGCTCTACAATTCTATGACTATAAGCATTCTTCAAATAAGTGAAAGCAGCCAGTTTTGGAAAGGCACTTTATTCAAACAGGCCAAATTCAAATAAGCAGTTTAAAATAGCTCTTTTAAAATCAACAATACTGGATAGTAGAATACAAGTTTAGATAATTTAAACGGATGAGGAAGAAGGCCGCTACTCCAAGAATCCACATATTTGCTGCCAGCTCTCCAGAAGCAAATGCCCCCTAACCTCTGGCACCCCGCAGATTCTACTCCACAGGTCTCACATGCTTTAAAAAATGTAGAGGATATAAAAAGCAGCAGTAGAAAATCATATTGATGCTTCAACATCTAAATTTATGACACAAATGACAGACAGCCCTGACCATCTCCCAATCCTTCTGGGCACCCCAGAACCTGCAGGAGATTGGTTGCAGCCACACATAAGAGATGGGCAATAAAACAAGTCCGTGTTTGTGGTGCCCCTTCATATCTTAAACTGTACAACTCCATTAAACGGGAATCAAAGTCTATCCCGGTTAATGAGAAAACAAGATTCAAATCAATTTTTAATTATACCAGCAGTGGTAAGCCTCATAGCTAATGTTGATTAGCCGAGACACAAGATTTTAACAATATTTAATTTCCTCCAGGTAACCTTGATTATTCCATCTTGTGGGGAGAAGCTATTAAGAAACTTTGGTTAAGAGCCTGCTAAAAATGCCCAGTGACCCCACATAACAGTCTGCTGGTCTTGCTGACTGTTGATAAGATTAATATTCTAAAAAGCTAGCCTGTGTGAAATCCTCACTGAACAATAACATGTTTCTGAAAAATATTAAAGCATTACAATTGCCCTGAGCTGCAATAATCTGAATCAAAGTTCTACACAATCCAACTAGATTGCAGGGGGTAGGATTAGAGGACCCTCAGGATTCCTCCCTACGTTGAAATTCTATGATAAAATAGGACTTGCCGTGATCATTTCAGGCTTTCAATCAAACTTTCTAGTGTTCTCAAGCCATATTACTCTTACAACTAGAACCTTCAACAAGGAAACAGTTGGCTTCTCTCTTATAGAAACTAGCTAAAGCCAATGTCAATTAGCGTAAGAAATGGAGGTCAACCTCAAAATACACCAATAAAATTCTTGTGGCACCTTTAAAGACTAGAATATATACTGTGGCATGTTTTCATGGACCAGAGAGATCACTGGATCAGATACAGGAAAACTGCAAAGCTCTCTTAAATAAAGAGAGACCACTGTTCTACCTCCTGCTCAATACTGCCTCCTACACACTGATTGTCAACAGCTTTCCCAAAGCTTCAGAAAGAAGAAGTGATGGATTGACCCTGCACCTTTTGGCAGACACAGAGTATGTGCACCACCACAGGGTTATCTTTGGCTGGCAGAGACAAACAGAAACGGATAAAAATTCTGAACAGCAAGACTAAAAGGCTGCAAAATACACAAGAGTCATTTGGGGCCTAGCTTATATATTTGAGTTTCTAACACTACACCAGCTTGGCAAGGGCAGGATTGGTCAGTTTCTCTGCTGCTATCACACACGTAAGCAGTGATGTTTGAGTGCTTATGTTTAAAACTATGTAATAAAATGATGTCATGATGAACAATGGTTGGCCTCAATCCACACGGCAGGAGCAAGGTGTACATGCAAGCCTAGACATGCAAACACTAGACAAACATACAGCTAGTAATATTGGTTTTTATAGCATCCATCACCTGACTTAGGGGAAGGGGTGTAGATTCAGTGGTGGAGCACATGCTTTTTGTGTATAAGGTCACAGGTGCACGCCCTGGCATCTCATAAGAACCTGAGAGGAGCCTGCCGGATCAGGCCAATGGCCCATCTAGTCCAGCATCCTGTTCTCACAATGACTAACCAGATGGCTGTGGGAAACCTGCAAACACAAGAGCACTCTCTCCTCCTGCCATTTCCAGCAACTGGTATTCAGAAGCATTACTGTCTCTGACCATGGAGGCAGAGGGCAACCAGTGTTAGAAACTTAGATATCAAGCTGGGCACCAAATGGCTCTTTAAACCAGGGTTATAATCAGAACAGAATGTCTAGTTGCCATTAGGGGGCCAGACCGCTCAAAAGTCATATTTTTCAACCTAATTCTTTGGTTCCTGAAATTCGCTCCGATTGTATAGATATAATGGATAGAATTCCACAGGATGTGTTGCAAATGTGAGAAAACAGACAAGTTCCAAGGATCCCCAGGCATGCACCTCCAGATGATAGAGACATCAGGCACCATCCTGGCGCCTGGGCATCTTCACTGGGTCGCAAGTGGCTGATATAGGTAAAGGTAAAGGGACCCCTGACCGTTAGGTCCAGTCGCGGGTCATGTGGCCAGCATGACTAAGCCGCTTCTGGCGAACCAGAGCAGCGCACGGAAACGCCATTTACCTTCCCGCCGGAGCAGTACCTATTAATCTACTTGCACTTTGACGTGCTTTCGAACTGCTAGGTTGGCAGGAGCAGAGACCGAGCAACAGGAGCTCACCCCGTCACGGGGATTCGAACTGCCGACCTTCTGATCAGCAAGCCCTAGGCTCTGTGGTTTAGATCCCAGCGCCACCCACGTCCCAAGTTGCTGGTAGCCAGGTGCAAAATGTGCATGGCAAATTTCGAGCATAGAGGGTAGCCATTGTGATTAGTAGTTTGGTGGGAGTGTTGCAGGGAGATTCTGAACCACTAGTGCCAGTCCATGTAGGCAATGCTGAGCTAGACAATGGCTTGCCTCAATAAAAGGCAGCTTCCTACAGGGATAAGGAGAAAAGGGAACCTGGATTAAGTCTGCATATCCAAAGCAGGCAAAGCAGCACTGTCAACACTGCCAATTCCAAGCATGAGCGATATGCATGCAGCTCCATTTGTATAAAAGGAACTCCTACAACTAAATGGTAGCTGCTGAATGTGAGGATCCCGCATTCATAGCCATCGAGTCAAATAGAGACCCACACACGCGAGTCTGTTCTGTACGTCTGGTACCTTTGCATGACAGGGGAGAATAAGAAGGGCACCAATCCCAGGGGTAGTAAATATAAGCATATAGTAATATGGGAACGAGACTAGCACGGATTTACTGAAAAGCTAAAAGGGATTACCGTATTTTTCGCTCTATAGGACATGAAGGGGAAATGTGTGTGCGTCCTATGGAGCGAAGACACCATAGCCCCGCGGCCCTCTCCCGGCTGGAGAGGTAACGCGCGGCTATGGCAGGAGCCTCCATAGCCGCGCGTCACCTCTCCAGCCCGGAGAGCGCGCGCGGAGCTAAAGCAGCCCCCGCGGCCCTCTCCCGGCTGGAGAGGTGACGCACGGCTATGGCAGGAGCCTCCATAGCCACGCGTCACCTCTCCAGCCGGGAGAGCGCGCGCGGAGCTAAAGCAGCCCCCCGCGACCCTCTCCCGGCTGGAGAGGTGACGCGCGGTTATGGCAGGAGCCTCCATAGCCGCGCGTCACCTCTCCAGCCCGGAGGGCGCGCGCGGAGCTAAAGCAGCCCCCCGCGACCCTCTCCCGGCTGGAGAGGTGACGCGCAGCTATGGCAGGAGCCTCTATAGCCGTGCGTCACCTCTCCAGCCGGGAGAGCGCGTGCGGGGCTAAAGAAGCCATAGCCCCGCGACCCTCTCCCAGCTGGAGAAGTGACGCGTGACTATGGCAGCAGCCTCTCCGCTGCGCCTTTCCGCTGCTCCCTGACCTGCTCTTTGGGGCTGGTGGTGGGCTTCCCCCCGCCATCCCCAAAGAGCAGGTCGAAAGGAAGCTGAAGCCTGGAGAGCGAGAGGGGTCGGTGCGCACTGACCCCTCTAGCTCTCCAGGCTTCCAAGGTAGCCACCTGAACGCACCTTAAACGGCACCTTGTTTTAGAGCGGGAAAACAAGAGGGGGGAAATTCTCCCACTCTCTGCGCAGCGCTTCCTGCCGCTTCGCTGAAGGGGCGCTGGGCAGAGAGCGGAAGAATTTTTTCCCCTTGTTCTCCCCCCTCTAAAACAAGGTGCGTCCTATTGTCCGGTGCGTCCTATGGTGCGAAAAATACGGTACTTGACTGGCAGAAACAGAGTCACAGGATACAAGTTCAAGCCTAAGCCTCATGCTACATAGCGATTATTACATTCAGAAAGATTTGAGAACAGTATTACGCACTACATAGTAGCCATAATGGGAACATAAAGCAAGACAGAAACCTTAATAATATAGTCCTTTAATTAAAAAAAAAATCTTCACTCTATGAAAATTATTCTCTCTAGAAAATCCCAAAAGAAATCTGAATTTAAGGGGAGGAAGTGTTCTAATTACATGGCCTTCCGTAATTGCCCCTTGGTTTTCCAAATATTTTGGAATACAGCTTACTTCTAAGCACCTTTGTAGCACTTTCCTGCATCTTCGGCCTCATTACACCAAGTTAGGGAAGTACTGATGTTTCTCTAATTATATAGTTTTAAATGTTATCTCATAGGCACTTCCTGAAGGAAGTACTAGGAGCAAGACAAACAGTCTTGATCTATCCCTTAGGGCTAGCAAGCTCCAAACTGTAGGTCGCTGAAATGGAGAGTCAGTCGCTGGGAACTGCTCAGCAAAGCTCAACTAGCTGGTCGGTATTTTAAAAATTATGTTTGTGGCAGTGAAGTCTCAACTTGCACAACAGCGCATGAGCTAAGAAGGAAGAACAGAGAAAGTTGGGAGATGGGGCACGCCTCTGCTATTATCCTCATCATCATCTGTTTATTAGTATGCCACTTTTCCACAATGGTGCACAAAGTGGCTCACAACATACCAAATGAACCATAATAACTAACAATTAAAATGCATATTAAGAAAAATTAGAAACAATCAATGTCAATAGGTACAGAAAATAAATCCATACGAAAATGGTACAAATAAGCCAACACAATAAAACAGCTCAAAACTGAACGGGGGAAGAGAATAATCTCCAATAAAGAAAATGGCAGCACACAAAATTGGGAACAGGGTTGCTATTCCCAAAAGCTAACCACAATTAACTTGCAAACATTGTGGTAGCCTTGTCTCCCAGCTCTCACCCGGGTCTCCCTCTCTCATTCACTTCCCAATTTCTCACCTCCCTACTGTCATCAAATATATGAGCACATAAGAGGGCAGTGTGAGAGAAAGTGCCCCTGGTCACAGTGTTCGAAACTCCCATTGTTCCAGGCGCATATTGCAACAGGGAATTTCATTAGCGCAAGCAGTTTCTGAGATCTGGGCTCAGTACTGCGCCTAAGATTTCAGATTAAAACTGCATAGTGGAAGGAAAGGGTCTTCTTCTGCATCTCCACTTCCAGCTGCTCTCTGAAGACTGGAGAAGAGACCCTCTTAAGAATATTAGAGGGGTGGGCAGGGGAAGGACTAGACCATGTGAAAAATGAACATAATATTTTAGCTGATGTTCATTCATTTTCAGCTTTGTATTCTTATAAAAAAGGAGGCCTAAACATTCCATTGTTGCACCCATAACCTAGGTTTAAGGTGCCATCTAGCTCCTAGCTATCATATCTCTGTTTCTAACACTGCCTGTTCACTATTTTTAAATCACCTTCTAGTGATCTCTTATTGCTTCTCACCTCCACACCTCAGCAGATCTGCTTGCCTTCCTTGGCTCACAGGTAAATTCCACATTTGTAAGTACAGTGGTACCTCTGGTTGCGAATGGGATCCATTCCAGAGCCCTGTTCGCAACCTGAAAGGAACGCAACCTGCGTCTGCGCACACGCGGGTCACGATTCGCCGCTTCTGCGCATGACATCATTTTGCGCGTCTGCGCATGCATGAGCGGCAAAACCCAGAAGTAACCCTTTCCGGTACTTCCGGGTTGCCACGGGACGCAACCTGAAAAGACCTGAAGCAAACGCAACAAGAGGTATGACTGTTATGCAAAGTCAAGAATCTTGGCTTAAACTATACACCATGCACACAGTGTTAGAAACTGAGATATAAAAGCTAGCAGCTCAATGGCACCTTAAACCTAAGTTATAGGAGCAACAACAGAATGTCTAGGCACTTTTTTTATAACAAGAATACAGAGTTGAAAATGAATGAACTGCAGCTAAAATATTTTCACACAGTCTAGTCCTTCTCCTGCCCACCCCCGTAATATTCTTAAGAGGGTCCCTTCTCCAATCTTCATAGAGTAGTTGGAAGTGGCGGGGGGGCGGCAGAAAAAGGCTCTCCTTTCCTTCCACTCTGCAGTTTTAATCTGAAAACTTAGGCGCAGTACTGTGCCCAGAGCTCAGAAACTGTTCACACTAATGAAATTCCGTCGCAAAATGCACCTAGAACAATGTGAGTTTCAAACACTGCCTGCATGAAGCCCCTACCTCTGATGAGCTGGTAAACAAACCAGGAAGGAGATAACTTCATATTATGCCCATAAAACAGGATGGCTAGCCAGCTTTAAACAACTGTTTGTTGTTGGCTTACAAATCCTGGTTTGTCAAGGTAAAAAAAAGCCACAATCCTGGGCTTAAGCCATAACGCTAAGCTATCATCTTCTTGGTTTGTTTTTCACTCACTTGAGCAAAGGGAGAAACAAAGCAAAAACACTGGGCTATGCACTGGCATGTGGGCCATGCACAGTATGGTTTGCTAAGTCAAGGTTCTTCACATACCATGACTTGCAACACAGCCAAAGAGTAGCTGCTGACTTCCTTCTCCCAGCCACTGAGCAGCGCAACAGGAAACCAAAGTTCTTACCAAGCAGCTCCTGCTCTTCCTCAAAAGCCTGTGTTTTTGAGAGGAACTTGGCTGCATCTGTGTTTAGCAAATAAAAAGCGGGGGGGGGGGGAGGACCTGGAATGGACATTTTTTGATGAAGGGAAAGAAGAGGGTACATTCTGTACCTGGGGCTGTAAATACATATCAGGGCTCAGCTCAGGAATAGAATTCTGGATGGAATGAAAAGGGACAATTTGAGCAGGCAAGCAGGGAGAGATGTTTTTTTAGAAGCGGGGAGAAAATGTCCTCTTGGAAGGAGCTGCTAGTAAGGGGGTGGATGTGAAATAACAGATTTTGGGGGTGTATGCAGGCAAAGGAGGAGTAGAAGAAGAAGAAGAGTTTGGATTTGATATCCCGCCTTTCACTCCCTTTAAGGAGTCTCAAAGCGGCTAACCTTCTCCTTTCCCTTCCTCCCCCACAACAAACGCTCTATGAGGTGAGTGGGGCTGAGAGACTTCAGAGAAGTGTGACTGGCCCAAGGTCACCCAGCAGCTGCATGTGGAGGAGCGGAGACACGAAACCGGTTCCCCAGATTACGAGACTACCGCTCTTAACCACTACACCACACTGGCTCTCCAGTAAAACTTAATTTCAAGGTACTGAACCTCAGGCCTATATATGCCTTAGACTGAATCAAACCACAGGTATGTCAAGCTCAGTATTGTCTACATTGACTGGGGTTTCAGGCAGGGTTCTCTCCCAACACTATCTGGAGATGCCACTGTGGATTGAACTTGGGACCTTCTGCATGCAAATTCAAGGCTTTGCCACTGGCCCTTGGCCATGCTTATGGAAATTTAAACATTGCCATGGCATTCCCGGGAGAAACATGCTGATGTACACTCGCAACATCATTGTTCTGGGGCTCAGGGTGAGATACCACAAAGTGCTGTCATACCTGCTCAAGATGGCATGTTAATTATGATTACCCTACCCTTCACTCCCTTGTTAATAGTAAGTTCCTGTACCGCAGGCACTCCAAGGAGTCCTGTCCTCCTCATCTCGCTTTGCTCTCTGGGAAGCAGCATCCTAAAAGGTGCACATGGTTTCAAGGAAAAAAAGATGTCAGCAATCAGCTGGCGACAGATAAGAAAGTGGAGCATGGAAGACAGCAGCACCTAACACAAGGACTAGAGTAATTCTGTGGTGTTAGGTAACACAATGGGGCCTCTGCACCCCATTCCTTGTTGAACCACTGCTAGTAAAGAGTTCTGGGTTAGAAGAATTAATGGGCTGACTCAGTGTGGTTGAATCAGCTATGCTGAAAACCAAAAACTTGCAAAGCACACACAAGGGAGGCCAGCACACCTTGTGACACAGAACAAAACAAAAAAACTAGAATAACTGCAAACCTTGGTTTGGAGCACAATGAAAAGGGAGGCTTGCACTAGTGTGATTTGCTTGGAGTGTGACTTAAGCAAGGGCCACCAATGTGTGAAAAAATGGACCACAGTGTAACCCAGTAGGGAAAGCTCAATTCTTACACTACAGTGGTACCTGAAAGAGCATGTTGATGCTCTTGATTCTGCAAAATGGAACACTGAAATCATTCATAAACAAGTTAGCTGCAAATCAACAACAGGGTAACAATCAAGTTTTGAACAGGCTGGACAATTTGTTTTTGAACAGCATGATGTGGCAATAATACAATGTGACAGCAGAGCAACACAACCCATTTTATACAGTGGCCAGATGCAGTTATTTTTGCCATGCTGTGGAACTAAAGGCTTTAAATTAGGGATAGGGAATGCATGGTCCTCTAGATTTCATCATTGGACTCTAGCAGCCCTATGTAGCATAGGCAATGGACAGCGTCTGAAGGACAATAGGTTCCCCTTCCCTGCTTTCAACAGAACCATACAGAGAACACATACCAACCCCTCAACTTCATCATATGGAGGACCTTAGCCTTCACTTAAAATGGCAAACTAAAAAAACTATGAGCATTCATCAGTAACAAAAAAAGGTGGCACTCTTTATTTTAATAGGAAACAAGAAGCCACCAAGTTAACATACCAATGACCAAGAAATGTAAAAAGAAATTGCTTCAGAAATTTAAAAGCCCTAGGTCTCTGTGATATGGCTGTACAACAAAGCTGATGTAGTATCTACAATAAAACACCGAGAACAATTTGCAGGAACATGCTCTTGAAAGCACAAGATCCTCAGATCAGAGGAAAAGGTCTCAATTTGTACAGCTACCCAAGCTGATAACAAGTACTTTAAAGGAGGGGTCGGGGAAGAGAGAACCACTTATAACAGAATCTGTTTATTAGGAAGCACCAAAGCAGCAGAGAAAATAATAAATTACAGAAAACACATGAAAGAAGTCTTTGCTTTTGCTGCTGCTTCCTTTAGGTATTACCATGCTTAAAAGGCAACAGACTTCATTAATTCAGACCGACATATTCCATTTCATTTCACTAGTTATATTTAAATAACGATTTTATCACCATTAAAATCACTCACACATACTAATTAAGGACCCAGGCCATGATCTAACAAAGATATATGCTGCACGTGGATAAACCCCTGGGAGCAGGCAAAGGTTGCTTTAATTTTCACCTCTCCTACCGCTGAAGAGGCAAACCAACTGCCTATTTAAAAACCAGCTTGCCTCTTCAGCAGCAAGAATGGTTCTCCCTCATATACGTGCAGTTTTGCTAGTTCAAAGTTCCACTTTCCACATTCAGATATAATCCCAAGTTGTAGGATGGAAAAGATGTAGGAGACGATTTTAAGAAACTATTGCTCCAAGCAACAAAAGCTCCACTTGTCAGCTCAGTGTATTTTACAGCCAAATTTTAAACTTATTCAAAAACAAAAAGAGGGCAAAGAACACACTATGAAGAACTTGATAATATTACGGCAACAAGCCTCTTCCAAAGCAAACCACCTAAAGACTGGTGCATGTTCTAAAGGTTTTTATTGTTGTGATTAAATCTTAAATGTTATGCTCCATGCTAGATAGAGTGCATCAGCAGTTAAGCAAACAAGCCACTACTAGGCTCTATGAGATCATCATTCAGGTTCTCAGCAATATTCTTATTTATAAGAGCAAAGGCAGAAAAACCCAGTTAAATTCTGCATGCAATGAGGTTATATAACATGGCAAAACCATTTCATGAAGAAGATTAACTTTAAAAAAAGTTCAAGTTCTGAAAAGACCATATAATCTGGAGTTCCTCCCGACCACACACATACAATGACCACTTACGTAACTCTAGTCATATTACTTTGAAAATGCTAAATCATATCCTCTGCAGATTGTTTCCTGATAAGGATTCCTTCCAAATAAATGTAACTTAGCAAGAAGCAAAGGCACACCATTAATTTCATCCATACATTATAATTTTCTCCACAGCTAGGTGCAAATTTTTTGGATGGGAGGGATGGGGGGACTTAACAGCCGCATTTTCTGAGAGCTATGTAGAATGCCAAATTGCACTACAGAAAAATGAAACAGAACAACGGGAAAAGGTCCCATCAGTCAATTAAAACTCCACCACAAGACAAAGCCCTCTGTTCTCAATGCGCTCACCATTATTCCTTTGCCAAGTAGCTTCTGTATACAGTGACAGGTAGACAAAGCAGGCCTTTTTCCTACCCAAGGGTGATTATCCAACATTCTTCTTTAGAGTAGACCCATTGAAATTAATGAACTTCAGCCTGCTAATTTCAATGGGTCTACTCCAAATATGGCCAGAGTTCGATACCCTCCTCCTGACTTACCTGCAGAACTACACTTCTAGATTTCGGCTTGCGTTGCAAACTGCAGACAAATCTTGGGGGGAACAAGTACTGAAAGGGAAAATCTGTGGAAAGCATCCTGCTTTTCCCTCAGCCCCACAACAGGTGAAGTACTGAAAAGGGTCCTAGATACTGCCACCCCCATCAGCCAGGTCCAACAGAAGTTTCCAAAGTGGAGATCACCTTCTGTTCAGCAGGGCTTAATAAGAAAATGACACTGCAACTAGGACAGGATTATTTTGTCCTATCATTCTGCACTACAACATTCCACTGGGAAACCATTTTTTCTTTTCCCATCTTCCACATATGCTCCAAATGCATAGGCTCAGAGGTTTTTTTCACATCATTTCACCCGTCCATTTCCTTCCATACAGGTGACTATTTTCCTCTTCCTCTTTTTACTTTAGCCTGTGCCATCATTTCTCTCTTCCCAACCTGCTTGTTTTTTGTTTTGATTTTAATGCCAGTGTAAACCGCAGGAGTCATCAAGTTCTCCCAACCCCATAATTTCTTGGTGCCATATACTAAGCTCCCTCTGACATTTTTGGACCCCTTCCTGATCTCAGTGCATCACAATTCCTGAGTAGATCTGAATTCCGTATCTTACAACCGACTTCGGCTATACAAATGTGCACACACCTCATTCTAGGTAGTAACACATCTCCAGATCCTACTGCCCCTTATCCTCTCCGATCTCAATTATTGACTGCAAAGGCCTATGAAATACTCTATAACCCCAGATACATTCTTGGAGAACCACCAGGGGTTTCCTGTCACCACTCCAATGAGGGAGGGGGAATCCTATCCCCCTCTCCACTAACACAAGACCTCAGTCTCCCATCGCAGACAGATCCCCAAAGACAACCCACACCCTAAACATCCCCTTACTTATAAAACCACACAGGTGCTATATAGGGAAACCACCTGGGAAGAGGTGCTCCTTTTTGAGCTTCCAAACTCCAGTGCAAGAAGGTGGAAGGCCCCGAGGTTGAACGCCAGAGCCACCACCTCCCAACTGGAGGTGGGGCCACATCCCCCCACTCTTTGGCAGCGCTCTCTCCCCACCTCCATCTCCCATTTAAAAAGCCAAACCCTCAAGACACCCACCTTATCCCAGTATCCTAAATCCGCACCTCTCTTGTAGATTTATAAAATGTGCAGGTGCTGGTCGGGAAACCACCTGGCGGCTCCTTGGCAACCCCCAAACTCCTGCGCAAGGGGGCTTGAAATCTCTTCCTAAAGTGTCATCCCAGAGCACCCCCACCTGCAAGTGGGACCCCTCCCCTTATTTATAAAATGCAATGGTGCAGATAGGGAAACCACCTGGGAGATCGTTAGCAACATCCAAACTCCTGCGCAAGGGGGCTTGAAATCTCCCCTTAAGGTCCCATCCCAGATCCCCCCCCCAGCTACAAGTGGGACCCCTCCCCTTATTTATAAAATGCATAGGTGCTGGTAGGGAAACCACCTGGGGGATCCGTAGCAACATCCAAACTCCTGCGCAAGGGGGCCTGAAGTCTCTCCCTAAGGGCTCATCCCAGAGCCGCCCCCCACCTGCAAATGGGGCCCACCACCCCTTTAACCCTTGCGTGTGCGCGCGCACTTCCCCCCTCCAAGCCCCCTCCCCGAGCCCCCCGCTTCCCCGCATGTCCCTTCCCGGCCCCCGTACCTGGCCGCAACGGCTCGGTGATGCTAAGTACCAGGAGGAAGAGGAGGAGGAAGGTGCCGCTGTCTGCCTTGGGCACCATTTATCCTCCGTTCATCCTCCCCCAGCGCAGCAACGTAAACCCCCCCGCGGGAGGGGGGCGGTGAGGGGAAAGGAAAAATAAAAACAAAAGGAGGCGGAGGCGGCCTCCGCTTCTCCGTCACAGCCCCGGGAGCGAAGCGGGAGGCGGGGAGGGGGAGCAATCCGGAGAGCTCGCCAAGGCACGGGGGCCGTTCAGCCCGCCTGGCTCGGCTGACTGGCTATCGCTGCACGCACAAGATGGCGGCCGCGTCTCCCCTGCTCCTCCTGAGGCACCGCCCCCTCTCCCTCCTTCGCCGCCGCGCGCCTCGCAGCCAATAGGGAGGTGGGGGCGGGGCCTCGGAGGCGGAGCGATCAGCATAAGCGCGTGGGGTAATGAGGGGCGCGTAGTTCTCGCTGTGAAGGAGCCTCGGGGGCGGGGGGAGAGGCGAGGAGGCTCCGCCCAAACGCATGCGCGATCGAGCGAGCGCGCCTCCCTGAGTTTGCAATGCATAAGCGATGCGCCGTTGAGTTCAACGGGGATTAATCCCTTCCAGGTATGCTGGGGTGCGGCTGTTTGGACCACTTATAAACGTCATCTCTCCAACTCCCCGAAAGATTCCAACAATGCTATCTCCGAAAAAAATTGCACATCACTTGGGAAGACAGAAACTGTACTAAAGTAATTTGGTTGGATCACTGCAGATGGTGACAGCAGCCGCGAAATTAAGAGACGCCTGTTTCATGGGAGAAAAGCAATGACAAACCTAGACAGCATCTTAAAAAGCAGAGACATCACCTTGCCGACAAAGGTCCATATAGTGAAAGCTATGGTTTTCCCAGTAGTGATGTATGGAAGTGAAAGCTGGACCATAAAGAAGGCTGATCGCAGAAGAATTGATGCTTTTGAATTATGGTGCTGGAGGAGACTCTTGAGAGTCCCATGGACTGCAAGAAGATCAAACCTCTCCATTCTTAAGGAAATCAGCCCTGAGTGCTCACTGGAAGGACAGGTCGTGAAGCTGAGGCTCCAATACTTTGGCCACCTCATGAGAAGAGAAGACTCCCTGGAAAAGACCCTGATGTTGGGAAAGATGGAGGGCACAAGGAGAAGGAGACGACAGAGGATGAGATGTCTGGATAGTGTTCTCGAAGCTGCGAACATGAGTTTGACCAAACTGCGGGAGGCAGTGGAAGACAGAAGTGCCTGGCGTGCCCTGGTCCATGGGGTCATGAAGAGTTGGACACGACTAAACAACTAAACAACAACAACAATTTGGTTGGATTTGTAATCATTTGGAAAATTAATAAAAATAATTGAACTGCAGTGTTTTTGATGACCGTAACATTGGCAGGGAAACCAAAATGCTCGTTTACAAATATATTGTACTACCAACCTTACTGTATGCTTGTGAAACATGGACCACTTATAAACGCCATCTCCAGCTCCTCGAAAGTTTACATCAACAGTGTCTCCAAAACTTTTTACACATTACTTGTGAAGACAGGCAAACTAATGCCAGTGTAGTGGAAGAAGCAAAGATCACAGGGTCAAAGCAATGGTTCTTTAACATCAACTTCGTTGGACTGGTCATGTTGTGTGGATGCCTTATATAATGTTATATTTATTTATTTTAACTGAAAAATAAAGTATTTAAAAAAGAAAAAAAGTGGTGGTTATATGATTATCCCCCTCCTCATTTAATCCCACAACTACCCTGTGAGGTAGGTTAGGCTGAGAGAGTGATTGGCCCAAGTTCACCCAGTGAGCTTCATGGTTGTGCAGGGATTCGAACTCTAGACTCCTAGTTCCTAGTCTTCACAATCTAACCACTGCACCTCACTGACATTAGGCAGGTGCCTTTCACTGCGCTTTTCCTAGAGCACCTGCTGTTAAGTTGTGAGTGAACATATCAGACGACACAGCGATTCTTCAGACAGCTCTTCTTTATTCACAGGCCAGAACAGAACTGAACTGAAGGGTTCAGCCAGCCTGCTTATATAGAGCTCCACTAGAACGCAACAGTAACCATTTTCTGTAACTATCCAATCACTGAATGTCACTTTCAATCCCTTATTTGCATATGTGGACCTGAGTGAAAACTATCTACAGTATCCCCCTGCTGGCCCATGGTGAGAACTTCAGTACATAACACCTGCTTAATACTATTTTTGTGTAGACAAGCCTACCCATATATCTTGAATGTTGACGTGTGCCTTTCTAATTTATTGTTGATTTCAATCATTCTGAAATACTTTTAGCTGGCTGTTTTTGACAGTTTTTCCTGATACAATTTTATAGTTTTATTCTTTTGGTTAATTCTTTGAGGCTTTTTACAATCAAGCAGCATGAAATCAAGAAAAATGGTCTGGTACAGTGATTAGGGAAGAAATGGAGGCAGTGAGAGATTTTACTTTCTTGGGCTCCATGATCACTGCAGATGGTGACAGCAGTCACGAAATTAAAAGACACCTGCTTCTTGGGAGAAAAGCAATGACAAAATTAGACAGCATCTTAAAAAGCAGAGACGTCACCTTGCCAACAAAGGTCCGTATAGTTCAAGCTATGGTTTTCCCAGTAGTGATGTATGGAAGTGAGAGCTGGACCATAAAGAAGGCGGATCGCCGAAGAATCGATGCTTTTGAATTATGGTGCTGGAGGAGACTCTTGAGAGTCCCATGGACTGCAAGAAGATCAAACCTCTCCATTCTTAAGGAAATCAGCCCTGAGTGCTCACTGGAAGGACAGATCCTGAAGCTGAGGCTCCAATACCTTGGCCACCTCGTGGGAAGAGGACTCCCTGGAAAAGACCCTGATGTTGGGAACGATGGAGGGCACAAGGAGAAGGGACGACAGAGGACGAGATGGTTGGACAGTGTTCTCGAAGCTACCAACATGAGTTTGACCAAGCTGCGGGAGGCAGTGGAAGACAGGAGTGCCTGGCGTGCTCTGGTCCAGGGGGTCACGAAGAGTCGGACACAACTAAACGACTAAACGACTAAACAACAACACAGTGATTAGAGCAGGGGTGGGGGACCTTTTCCAGTCTGAGGGCCGCATTCTATTGTAGGCAACCTTCCAGGGGGCCACATAGTTGAGCTATGGAACTCAATCCCACTTGATGCAGCGTCTGCCACCAATTTGAATGGCTTTAAAAGAGGGTTAGACAGATTTATGTAGGGAAAGGCTATCAGCGGTTAGAAGCCACGGTGGCTATGCTCTGGCTCCATAGCTGGAAGCTGCAATGCTTCTTTAATACCGGTTGCTGGAAATTCTGGGAGAGGAAAGTGCTTTTAATCTGTGTATGAGCTGCAAGGGTGATTGTTGCAAGAGGCAAAGTACCAGGGGTGAGAGGTTGTGAAATTCTACGAAGAGGCGCTCACAACATCCAAGGGTTTCACAGAGCCCCAGGGCCCTTCCAGATGGCATGTTTTATTTGTTGGGCATTCACCCTGATTTGTTGGAAGGGGGGGGGGTTAGACAACGTTGCGTCAAAGAAAGTGTTGCTCCACACTTTGCAGGACATTTCCCCATTTCCTTATTGCAAAAAGTCTGATCTTTTGGGGAAGTGGGTTTTATCTCCCAGTCAACCATCTTATTGTTATTTCTTACTATGTACTGAATTTATATCGTGCCCAGCGCAGCAAGCCTACTGCAAAACAAAGCAAAAACAATACAAAACGAATTACAATTTAAACATGCCATCAGAGCCTTTATAAAACGCAATTGCATTTTCCAATCTTTTCCCTCCCTCTAACTCGTAGAAGGATTCCTTGCTCTTCCCACACGGGGGGAAAATTCTCCTTTGCTTATTTCCATATGACTGATATAAATTGAGCCAAACTTTGTACAGTTTCCCATGCTTAATGCTGTGAAAACGGCTCCCAGCTCTTAAAATATATGGGTTGCATCCAATGACAGCCCTACTCAGAGTAGACCCGCTGCCATTATAGGAAATAGAACAATTACTGAGTTTAATGTAGTTGCATAAAACCCTATATACTGTATATATGCCCTGGGGCAGCCTGGCTGTACATAGGAAGCTGTCTCATAAAGACTCAAAAATCTAGCCTAGTATTGTCTTCACAAACCAGCAGTCTCTAGGATTTCAGCTGCAGCTGCAGCGCCAGATTTAGGGCAGTGCAAAATAACAACAACCTATACAGTGGTACCTCGGGTTAAGAACTTAATTCGTTCTGGACATCCGTTCTTAACCTGAAACTGTTCTTAACCTGAGGTACCACTTTAGCTAATGGGGCCTCCCGCTGCTGCCGCGCGATTTCTGTTCTCATCCTGAGGTAAAGTTCTTAACCTGAGGTACTATTTCTGGGTTAGCAGAGTCTGTAACCTGAAGTGTATGTAACCCGAGGTACCACTGTATTTACACAGGTACCTACTAGAAGATCCATGAAAAAGCAACTGTACCAAAAGAATTATTGTGAAAATAAGAAATATTTAGGGGAAGGCTGCCAAATTTTGTCCTTGTTCAGGGAACCATATTACCAAATTTATCTCTCCCCCCCCCCACGCTACCTGTGAATGCCAGGGATTGAACCGGGGACCTTCCGCTACAAGCAGTTACTACAAATTGTGGTAATTCCACTGCTGCCAATGAAACAGGATGAGGTCCAAGAGATGTGCCCCAGAATCCTTTGCCGTGCCTAATCCGGTCACCTTCCACACATGTATAGGACGACCCCAGTTTTTTGACATGATTTTTGAGTCAGAAAACCTCATCTAATACACGGAAAAATACGGTACCAACTTGAATGGCTTTAAAAGAGACAACTCCATGGAGGACAAGGGTACCAGTGGCAACTAGCCAGGATGTTCCATCTTCACTGTCAGAAGCAAGATGATCCGAAAACTGCCAGAGGGGAGGGGGCTCTTGTGCTTGGGTACTGCGTTGGGGCTTCCCACAGGCAACTGGTTGGCCCCCATGAGAACAAGGATATTGGACGGGATGAACCACAGGCCTGATCCAGCAGAGCTCCTCTTATGTTCTTATGAGAGTCAGAGAGTCAGAGAGAGAGAGAGTGTAGAGGCTGTGACATTAAGATATGAGAGTGCTGGAGGTGAAATAGTTAAACAGGTTACCTGTTATGTACTGAGTTGAATAAGATCCAAAATGCAGCAGTCTGATTGGTCCTAGAACAATAGGATTCAGAATGCAGCAGTCTGATTGGTCCTAGAACAATGCTGCAGTATGATTGGTCTGTAGGAGCCAGCCAATCCAGCTCCAGATGGAAGTGAATCCACAACCTGATTGGCCTACAGGAGAATTCCGGAATTAGCCAATCACGTGCAGCCCATTGTGTAAATAATGTATATAAAGCGGATACTTTGGGGGAACTTTCATTCCTCCTCCTTACCACTATGAGCTGAATAAAGAGCATGAAATCCACTCTCGACTCTGAGTATATTTCATTACCCAATCAGAACCCAGTGGGGTGGAGTCAGAGGGACTATAAAACCAGCTCTGGGAGGGGCGAAAGGGGAGTTCGTTGGGAGTTGGGTGGTTGGTTGGAGTGGGAGTGAATAGGGATAGAGTCTGTGGGTAGGTTGAGTTAGTGTAGCGAAGTAAGCTGAGTCAGGAACAGTTAAAGACTAGGAAGACAAGTAAATAATTGAGAGGTGGTTTAGTGAGTGAGAGCAGGTAGCGGAAGTTATAGGTCTGGATAGGCACCCCATGATTGTAATTGACCGATACCGTTTATGAAACCACACGCTTGTTAAACTGCAATAAATAAACAGAAGTTTATGTTCCAATTTAACCCTGACTGGACTCAGTATTGTACCAGGTAGGGCCTGGGTGGTGGCAGCAAGAAATCAAGTGGTGGCACAGGGATCAATAGACGGTGAAACGTCTGGGGACCCTCAATGATCGCCACAGAGGCATCCACAGACGTTCTCCCAGTTTGTCTTGCCTGCCTTTTGAATCAAACATCTAAGTCGCAGGTGTCAGGCCCACGCCCCCAGTGCTGCCTGCCAGTGCTGAGGCAAAGACCGACAAAGCAGTTGTTTGCGGTTTGCATTTCTCAGAGAAGTGGCTAAGACACCTGCTCATCCTGTGGTTTCTGCAGGTCTTCCCACAATGCGATGAAGGGGGGCAACACCTGGTTATTGGCAAAAAGCCAGTAAAGCACAGGAAACCAGGTGGGGAGATGTGTTCGGAGGTGAGAATTTGTTTTAACGGTTTGCTCACATCGCATAGATAGATTGGGACAGCATTGCAATTATCAACACACATCTCCGTGTGTTGCCTTTCGGCTAGCTCTCCTATTTTCTGCCTGCAAGTATGTTGCTCTGTCCCAGCTCCTGCCAACCTAGCAGTTCGAAAGCATGCCAATATAAGTAGATAAATAGGTACCACTGTGGCGGGAAGGGAAACGGCGTTTCCGTCTGCCCTGGTATCTGTCACGGTGTTCCTTTGTGCCCGAAACGGTTTAGTTATGCTGGCCACATGACCTGGGAAGCTGTCTGTGGACAAACGCCGGCTCCCTTGGCCTGAAAGCGAGATGGGCGCTGCAACCCCATAGTCACCTTTGACTGGACTTAACCATCCAGATTTCTTTACCTTTCCCCCTTTTTTCCTTGTGCATCATCTGGGACGTGGGTGGTGCTGTGGTCTACACTACTGAGACGCTTGGGCTTGCTGATCGGAAGGTCAGCGGTTCGAATCCCAGTGATGGAGTGAGTTCCCATTGCTTTGTCCCAGCTCCTGCCAACCTAGCAGTTTGAAAGCACACCAGTGCAAGTAGATAAATAGGTACTGCTGTGGTGGGAAGGTAAACTCTGGTTTCCACCACAGTGTTCCATTGCGCCAGAAGTGGTTTAGTCCTATTGGCTACATGACCCGGAAAGCTGTCTGTGGACAAACGCCAGCTCCCTTGGCCTGAAAAGCGAGATGAGCGTCGCAACCCCATCGTCACCTTTGACTGGACGTAACCATCCAAGGGTCCTTTAGCTTTACCTTTACGTAGGCAAATGATTTTGGCATGCCCTAATATCTTCTTTTGGAGTGGCTTTCCTTGAAGTTCCATCGTATGCAATAGAATTTGCACAACATTTTCTTGAAATTGTTTTTTCAGTATCAACCTTGGATCATGCAGAACAACTCCTCGGCATTCTTCCCTAGCACCTTCTCCAAAGTGGTCCTAGGAGCCAATCCTTGGTGGCTGACTCATCTCCTTTCACTTTGCTTGGCTCCAATCAGCACAAAAGGCAAGGAAGCCTCTTCTTAGTGGCTAAAAAGCTTCCCTTTCATGCTGATTGGGCAGCTCTAGGGCATCATTCTTAGGCCTGTGCCATTTCCCTCTGACTGATGATTCCTGGTTATAAGGAACTGGAGGGGAGCTGGCCTAACAGCAATCTGCTCTTAATAATATGCCCCTCATTGGGCAGTGAGACGGAAAGAGGTCGAGGAGGTGGCTTCTCCCCCCGACGTGGTTTCTGCAGCCTCAGTAAGAAGGCGATTGTAAGAAGGAAACAAAGCATAAATCCGTCCCCTTTGTAGAAAAGAAGAAGAAGAAGAAGAAAGCTCTCTACAGAGAAGCACAATGTGTGGCCTTCAAAGAGAATTCGTATCTGTGAGAGTTACAAAGGCATCGGAGAACTTCCTGATTTCCTAAATCACGATTGAGCATCATGCCAAGTACAGTGATACCTCGGGTTACAGACGCTTCAGGTTTCAGATGCTTCAGGTTACAGACTCAGAAATAGTACCTCAGGTTAAGAACTTTGCTTCAGGATGAGAACAGAAATCGCGCGGCAGCAGCGGGAGGCCCCATTAGCTAAAGTGGTGCTTCAGGTTAAGAACAGTTTCAGGTTAAGAACGGACGTCCAGAACGAATTAAGTTCTTAACCCGAGGTACCACTGTATTCTGCAGTTGGGTCACGCAGGTTTGGTTTGGCTACTCTCGATTGGTAACAACAATCATTATTGTCCTTGAGGTATTGGATTGTGTTATGTACTGAAGTTCTCACCCTGGGCCAGCAGGGGGATACTGTAGATAGTTATGCAAATAAGGGATCAAAAGTGACGTTCAGTGATTGGATAGTTTTAGAAAGTTGTTACAGTAACGTTGTACTGGAGCTCTATATAAGCAGGCTGGCTGAACCCTTCAGTTCAGTTCTGTTCTGGCCTGTGGATAAACAAGAGCTGTTTGAAGAATCGCTGTGTCGTCTGATATGTTCACCCACAACTTAACAGATTGGATCCAAATACTGGTCCTCCTCGTTGTAGCGCCAATCAAGGCAGTGATGGCCTCCAAGGTGGGCGGCTTTAGAAGAGGGTTCAACAGATTCATGGAGAAGAGGGCTTTCAATAGGTCATTATGGCTATGCTTGTCTCCACAGTGGGAGGCAGCAATGATTCTGAATACCAGCTACTAGATCCCACAGGAGGGGAGAGGGCTCTTGTGTTCGAATCCTGCTTATGAGCTTCCCACAGGCATCTGGTTGGCCACTGTGAGAACAGGATCCTGGATGAGATGGACCACTGGCCTTGTCCAACAGGCTCTTACATTCTTCTGAGTCCATTTCCTCCGCACCATCCCTTCAATTATAATTGGGAAAAGCAGGGATTTCTCACCCACGAGAAATGGAAACAGATAGCTTGAATTCCCAGCAAAGGTGCAGGGATGAGGGATAACATCCTGTTGTGTTATTTCATTTCTCACACCCACTCACTCTGCTTCCCTATCCATAGCAAGACTAGCCCTCCCCACATATGGGGACAGGAGACACCAAAAAGGGATGCAGTGGTACCTTGGTTCTCAAACGCCTTGGTACTCAAATAACTTGAAACCCCAACACTGAAAACCTGGAAGCAAGTGTTCCGGTTTGTGAACATTTTTTGGAAGCCGAACATGCTCCGTTTTGAGTGCCACACTTCCCTTTTGTGTGTTACCTTGAGGTCTGTCTGTTTTTGCTAGTTGTGTTTTCGTTTTTGCGGCTTTTTTGTTTTTGTGACTGTGTGGAACCCAGTTCAGCTTCTGACTGACTGACTGACTGACTGACTGATTGATTGATTGTGTGGCTGCAGTACATTGTTTATTGCTTTCATTTTATGAATCAATAGTCTCGTTAGATAGTGAAATTAATCTTAAATTGCTGTTTTAGGGGTTGTTTTTAAAAGTCTGGAACAGATTAATCCATTTTGCACTACTTTCTATGTGCCTTGGTTTTGGAATGCTTTGGTTTTGGAAGGGACTTCCAGAATGGATTAAGTTTGAGAACCAAGGTACCACTGTGCTAAAATGTTGTTTGGTTTGCACTCGAGCCTCAAAAGGGTGGAATTGTTCTATATAAAGCCAACGTTTTACATTAAAATCAATGTTCATAGCATCCATTATATTAAATAGCAGGTAGTGAGATGAGACGGGACGCGGGTGGCGCTGTGGGTAAAACCTCAGCGCCTAGGACTTGCTGATTGCATGGTCGGCGGTTCGAATCCCCGCGGCGGGGTGAGCTCCCGTCGTTCGGTCCCAGCTCCTGCCCACCTAGCAGTTCGAAAGCACCCTTAAGTGCAAGTAGATAAATAGGTACCGCTTTATAGCGGGAAGGTAAACGGCATTTCCGTGTGCTGCTCTGGTGCCGGTTCGCCAGAGCAGCTTCGTCACGCTGGCCACATGACCCGGAAGTGTCTGCGGACAGCGCTGGCTCCCGGCCTCTAGAGTGAGATGAGCGCACAACCCTAGAGTCTGGCAAGACTGGCCCGTACAGGCAGGGGTACCTTTACCTTTAGTGAGATGAGACACATAGTATTTGATGGAAATCAAACTGCAGCAGAATGAATACAATGCTGATTGTGACGAATACAGGTCAGCCTTGGAATTCTTTTTTTTTTATATATATAAAAAATTTATTGGCTTTTCAACATATATTATAAGACACTACAAACAACAAACACAAACAAACATAAAAACATGTATAATTTCATAAATTTTTTCATGTACCCAATTTCAACGACTTCCCCGTGCCTCCCTTTTCTGCATCCCTATTTTAAACTTTTTCAGCAACCCCGATCTAAATTACTTATAAATTCCTTTCTTTGAACCCTTTTCTTTCCTCTTATCCAATCATTTATCTCTGCAAATCTGCTATGCTTTACTCATGACATTTTAACACTCACTAATTTTACAAGAATTTTTAAGATAAAATTTAAATTTCTTCCAATCTTCTTCCACCGTCTCTCTCCCTTGGTCACAGCCTTGGAATTCTTACATGCTTATTATCCAGAGTTATGGGTAGCTGTTTCTGGGCTTCCGAAAGGCATCCGGTTGGTCACTATGGGAGATAGGATGTTGTCCTAGAAGGGTCTTTGGTCTGATCTAGCAGGCACATTCTGCCCCATGGAATTAGCTGCGATTGTTTGGGGATGTCAATGGGCAACGATAGTGTACAATTTTCATTTAAGCCCCTGAATCACATGTTCATGCTCCTTATGACCTCAGCTGATGACATCAGGTATTCAAAACAGTGCTGAAGAAACCAGGCAGTATGTCTAATCTCCCACCCCAATGATGACCACCACACAGCCGGAAGGAATGCACCACTAAATTACACTCAGATGGGAGATGGGTGTTCCCACCTTTTGCGTCATGGATGATGCAGCTGTGCTTAAGAAGAAAGGTTATATTTTGGGGCATACTCTGGGCGAGAGTTCCTTTGCCAAAGTGAAATCCGCCTACTCGGAGCGCCTGAAATTCAACGTGGCCGTGAAAATCACAGACCGGAGGAAAGTCCCAAACGAGTTCCTGGAAAAATTCCTCCCCCGGGAGTTGGATATCTTGTCGATGGTGAACCACTGCTCCATCGTCAAAATCTACGAGATCTTTGAGACGTCCGGCAAGGTTTACATCGTGATGGAGCTCTGTGTGCAGGGAGACCTCTTGGAGTTCATCAAGAGCAACCATGGTCTGCCAGAGGAAGTTGCCTGCCGGATGTTCCGCCAGCTGTGCTGCGCCGTCAAATATTGCCACGATTTAGACGTGGTCCACAGGGACCTGAAATGCGACAACGTCCTCCTGGACAAAGAGATGAACGTCAAGCTGTCGGATTTCGGGTTTTCCAAGCGGTGCTTCCGGGACGGGAGCGGGAAAATCATCCCCAGCCAGACTTTCTGTGGCTCTGCAGCTTATGCCGCTCCTGAGGTCATCCAAGGTATCCCTTACCACCCCAAAATTTATGACATGTGGAGCTTGGGCGTCATCCTGTATGTCATGGTCTCTGGGTACATGCCCTATGATGACTCCAACGTCAAGAGGATGCTGCGACTGCAGAAGGAACACAGAGTGCTCTTCCCAGATTCCCTGAGCATGGAATGCAAAGACCTTATTTTCCGCATGCTGCAGCCCGACGTTTCCCACCGACTACGGATCGAAGATGTTTTGAACCACCCCTGGGTGCAAGGGAAGCGCCTGAAGGCCCGCATCTTGTAAGAGTAGCTAGCTGGTAAAGGGGAAACATGAACGATCTTGCTTTTGCAGAGTACAGTAAATGTGAATTCCTTTTCCGTAAGCTCCACTGCACTGCTCTCCTTATGAGATCAGGATATTATTTACATGGTTGTTTGTTTGTTTACTTTGTGCATTCCTACTTAGGTTTTCATTATTTACATTTCTGCTTATAGCAGCTTTCTCCTAAAGCACACCGGAAACAACAGCTGGCGTACTAAGATATAAGGCTTCAAAGGAAAGGGGAATGGGGAGGGTAGAAGAAAAATGAGCACTTTCAGCTACCAACTCTTTCATTAGCGTTACTGAAATATACTCGGAGTCAAGAGTGGATTTCATGCTCTTTATTCAGCTCATAGTGGTGAGGAGGAGGAATGAAAGTTCCCCCAAAGTATCTGCTTTATATACATTATTTACACAATGGGCTGCACGTGATTGGCTAATTCCGGGATTCTCCTGTAGGCCAATCAGGTTGTGGATTCACTTCCATCTGGAGCTGGATTGGGTGGCTCCTGCGGACCAATCATACTGCTGCATTGTTCTAGGACCAATCTGACTGCTGCATTCTGAATTCTATTGTTCTAGGACCAATCAGACTGCTGCATATTGGATCCTATTCAACTCAGTACATAACAGTTACAGAATGAAGTTAAGCTATTGATCGGGTAGAATGGAGGGTAAGAATTAATAGCAGTGGGTTCCAGCGAAGCTAACGGAGGGGGGGTTGCTGCTTTCATATGATGCAGCTGGTTCCAGCAGAGCCAATGGAAGCAGCTCTGGAAAAGGAGAGGGGACTTTCCACTTCCCCCTTCCCTCCACCAATTGCAGCCAGGTAGATGGGCTGTGGATTAAACTATTCTAGTCCTTTCAGACCATCTGGTCTGAACGGTTGTGAGCTATTATATGCACAAAGGTCATCCTTTTTAAACTTTCTACTACCATAATTTTTAGCTGGCCCTATTCTGTTAATTTGAATGTTCAAATACATCTTATTGCAGTCAGATTTGGGTAACAATAAAACTTATTACCTGCTGTTCATCCTAAGAGCCTGGGGCAGGATTCCACAATTTAAAATGCAACTTTAAAAAGAGCTTTAAAACTTATTGTTGCAAAAAAAAATGCAATCACAAAAATAGGATGGAAAATATGCATCTTAAGTGTCAAAGGCCAGCGAATTACAATCAAGCAGTATATAAATGTTAGCTAAATAAGTAAACCCATTTAGTGGTGGCTGGTGCCCATTGGGACATGTGGGGCAGCAGGCAGGGAGGTCAGCAGTAGGGGGCATCAAAGCCAACTCCATCTAGTTTGGTCCCTATCTTCCTCCTTGCCTTGTAATAGAAGGGCAACAGTGAGACGACAGTAGCAAAAAATGTGCATTTGTTGCTCCACCCACTTGTCCCTCTGGCCCTGCCCGCCACTGGAATGTTGTGGCCCTCAGAAGGTTTCGCAGAAGGGAACATGGCCCTTGGGTTGAGAAAGCTTCCCTACCTCTACTATAGACCTTGAGAGACAGCCACCTCGTGCTTAGCCAGGAGACAAGGAACAAGTATATTGGGAACAGCAGTTTCCAGGTACATAACACATAAATAATAATAATAATAATAATAATAATAATAATAATTATTATTATTATTATTATTTATATCTGGCTGGGTTTCCCCAGCCACTCTGGGTGGCTTCCAACAGAATATTAAAAATACAACAAAACATCAAACATTAAAAACTTCCCAATACAGGGCTGCCTTCAGATGTCTTCTAAAATTCAGGTACAGTAGTTGTTTATTTCCTTGACATCTGACGGGAGGGTGTTCCACAGGGCGGGCACCACTACCGAGAAGGCGCTCTGCCTGGTCCCCTCTAACCTCACTTCTCACAGTGAGGGAACTGCCAGAAGGCCTTCGGAGCTGGACCTCAGTGTCCGGGCTGAACAATGAGGGTGGAGACGCTCCTTCAGGTATACTGGGCCATTTAGGGCTTTAAAGGTCAGCAGCAACACTTTGAATTGTGCTTGGAAACGTACTGGGAGCCAATGTAGGTCCTGTGTTATATGGTCTCGGCGGTCACTCCCAGTCACCAGTCTAGCTGCCGCATTCTGGATTACTTGCAGTTTCCGGGTCACCTTCAAAGGTAGAGCGCATTGCAGTAGTCCAAGCTACATACCACACATAGACAATTGCCTTATCAAAGGTCAGGTACTTTGCCTACCTAGCCCTATATTGTCTGCTCTGGCTGGTAGCTGCTCTTCAGAGTCTCAGGCAAAAGCAGTGGAGGCATCCGCTCCCACCCCCCATTCGTACTGTAGGCAAGTTTCTCCACAAACCCCTCTCTGTCCTCCATCCAGCAGACCAAGGACTGTGATCAGAGTTCAAGGGCACTTTTCCAGGTGGTCAAACTCACCTGGGTGTTTTAAGCAGTGGCGGTGAGGGGGTGCGGCCTGGAGAGAGGAGTGTCACCTGGGGAGAGTTCCAAGGGGCCAGGCACAGAGGCTTAGGGCTGAATCACACGTTATGAAATCATTAAACGTATCCTAAGAACACGGCGTTTCCGCGCGCTGCTCTGGTGTCGCCAGAAGTGGCTTAGTCAGAAGCTGGCCACATGACCCGGAAGCTGTACGCCAGCTCCCTCAGCCAGTAAAGCGAGATGAGCGCCGCAACCCCAGAGTCGGCCGCGACTGGACTTAACTGTCAGGGGTGCTTTACCTTTACCTTTTAAGAACATAAAACAGCAAAATGAAACAGCAGAGGTACAAAGATACAGTGGAAGAATAAATAAATATGGCCTTTGTAGAATTAGAGATGGAAGGGGTCTGCCAAAGATCACCAAGGCCAAGGCCTGAAATGCAGAAATCACCTTGCTAGGGTGTCAAGAAACACCTGGGAACTAAAAAGCATGTTTGTTTACCTCACTCCCTTTTCTGCCGTTGGGTTCTGAGACATTGGCTGTTCCAAAGCCACTTTGTCCCACACATAGCTTTGGGTGGAGGCTTGAAAAGGGGAAGTGTGTCTCTTAATGCCCTAACCACTATTCCACACTCCTCCTCTCGCACTACTTCTTCCTTTTTTTGACAGCCCAGGACTCATTTTATTACAGTGTGTGTGTGTGTGTGTGTGTGTGTGTGTGTGTGTGTAAACAGAGAACAACCTTACATTTACAGAGCAAAATGTCCTCTTGAATTATATACCCAGCATATAGGTAAAGGGACTCCTGACCATTAGGTCCAGTCGTGGCCGACTCTGGGGTTGTGGCACTCATCTCGCTTTATTGGCTGAGGGAGCCAGCGTACAGCTTCCGGGTCATGTGGCCAGCATGACTAAGCCGCTTCTGGAGAACCAGAGCAGTGCACGGAAACGCCGTTTACCTTCCCGCAGGAGCAGTACCTATTTATCTACTCACACTTTGATGTGCTTTCGAACTGCTAGGTTGGCAGGAGCAGGGACTGAGCAACGGGAGCTCACCCCGTCGTGGGGATTCGAACCGTCGACCTTCTGATCGGCAAGCCCTAGGCTCTGTGGTTTAACCCACAGTGTCACCCGCGTCAGCTTATTATTTATTATGTTTTGTGTGTGTGTGTGTGTGTGTGTGTGTGTAAACAGAGAACAACCTTACATTTACAGAGCAAAATGTCCTCTTGAATTATATACCCAGCATATAGAACCTTACAAAAGGACAGTACGAGTGGACTCTCTGTGCCCTTACCACAGGAAAAAGCCTGATCCTGTGGGTGGCATGCATATCTGTGGTATGACAAGGTTAAAGCACACAAAGCATTTAAAAACCATATTGTCAGAAGAGCATTGTTTAATGTCTGGACAAGATATAAAGATTTACTTGAAAATAAAACCCCAAGGTGGCTATCACCGATGGAAGCGAAGGCTCAGAAAAAGCTCAATATGGAGGCCAAATGGCCAAAATATTGGGAGATTTTGGAACAGGAGGGTGACAAAGTGAAATTGAAGAGTTTTGAGAAACTAAAAGATAAAGTGCGAGATTGGCTTCATTATTATCAAATAAGGGAGGTTTATAACTTGGACAAAAAAATTGGTTTCCAGGTGGAAAAATCAAAATTGGAAACAGAACTGTTAGATTCCAAAACTAAGATATTATCAAGAATGTATAACTTGCTGTTGAAATGGAACACTCAGGATGAAACGGTTAAATCTGCTATGATAAAATGGGCACAAGATGTTGGACATAACATAATGTTTGCTGACAGGGAACAGTTGTGGACCACAGGTATGAAATTCACGGCATGTAATGCCTTAAGAGAGAATATTATGAAAATGATATACAGGTGGTACATGACACCAGTCAAGCTTGCAAAAATATATCATTTGCCCGATAATAAGTGTTGGAAATGTAAAGAAAATGAAGGTACATTCTTTCACCTTTGGTGGACGTGCCCAAGGATTAAGGCTTTCTGGGAGATGATCTATAATGAAATGAAAAAGGTATTTAAATATACCTTCCTGAAGAAACCAGAGGCCTTTCTCCTGGGCATAGTCGGCCAATTGGTGCCAAAGAAGGACAAAACTTTCTTTATGTATGCAACAACAGCAGCAAGAATTCTCATCGCAAAGTATTGGAAGACACAAGATTTACCCACCCTGGAAGAATGGCAGATGAAGCTGATGGACTACATGGAATTGGCGGAAATGAGTGGCAGAATCAGAGACCTGGGAGAAGAGTTGGTGGAGGAAGACTGGAAGAAGTTTAAAGACTATTTGCAGAAACATTGTAAAATTAATGAATGCTAAAATGATGCTGGATTGAAATGAAGTGGCTTTAGCAATAAGGTTAAAAAGAATATGTAAAAGTGGACTGATAATTAGATGAAAATATAAAGTTATAATATGTTAAGATATAGAATTAAGATAAAAACAAAGAGGGAAAGGATTTGCTGAATTAACTATGTGAACTGGAATACAAAAAAGGGAGGTGTGAGGAGGTCAGGAAACAAGTAATTGAAATATAAGATACGAAAAGATTGATCTGTTTTTAATTGTTTTTTCCCCATGTATTTTGTATTTTTCTTTGCATTTTTGTATTTTTTTTCTTTTTTTTCTTTTCTTATTCTGTAACTTTCTTTTGTCTGTAAAATTTCAATAAATATCTTTTAAAAAAAAAAAGGAAAAAGCCTGATCCTGATGAATCGGAAAAATAAAAATGCGGCTCCCTTCTACGACTGGATTGAAGACTTATACAAACTCGCAAGATATGAACAACTTGCATATAAAAGCAGATTTACCTTGGACAAATTCAATGATATTTGGAATCCATTCTTACAAATACTGTAATAGGTTAAGATCTGGTGAAGTACACTAACAACCTTGTAAAGGATACAGTTTTGGGGTCCCCTCCTCCCCTCTTTATTTTCCCTTCTACACGGGTTCTGTTTCTCTTTTTCTTTCTCTTTTATTTATGTCTCACCACATTTAGTGCACATATAATTATGTCCTTTTTGAAGGTTCAGTAAAGATGTTTAAAATCTAAAAAAATAAAACAAGAGAGTGGGTTTCAGTACAGCTCTCAATTTGATTCAAGGTTCTTCTGAAAGATCTTCCCAAAACTTAATGGAGAAGAAATGTCACCTTTGGTGGGAAAGATCTGGCGCCATCCTTCAGAGGCAGAGCAGTCCTCCTCTTCAAGTAAGGCGGGTGGGTTTTTTTCTTCAAAGGAATCTTCTCCCAAGAGTCTTCTGCGATGAATGGAATAGTGGCTCTTATTAATAAGAATTGCCTCCAAACTTCCTTGTTTATCAAAGCTTTGATGTTTTACCAAGGTGCAGTGACACCATTGGAGAGACGCAGCACATCATCTGTAGGCAAGGCACGTTCCATTGACCGTGTTCTCCTTGATTCAAGGGTACCTGAAGACGGGAAGGGAGGGCTGTTGTTTCTAAGTGTGTGTCCTCTATTGTATTCCATTTCTTCAAAAGTTTTTGTGTATCATGAGTGGGCCGGGTTGACAAGGAGGAAGTTAGTCAGCAGCGTGATGTGGGGCTATCAGCCTTGACATCAGTCCCATGTTCTTTGAGACCCATAAAAAGGTAAAGGGACCCCTGACCATTAGGTCCAGTCATGACCGACTCTGGGGTTGCGGTGCTCATCTCGCTTTACTGGCCGAGGGAGCCAGCGTACAGCTTCCGGGTCATGTGCCCAGCATGACTAAGCCCCTTCTGGCGAACCAGAGCAGCGCACGGAAACGCCGTTTACTTTCCCGCCAGAGCGATACTTATTTATCTACTTGCACTTTAACGTGCTTTCAAACTGCTGGGTTGGCAGGAGCAGGGACCGAGCAACGGGAGCTCGCCCCGTCACGGGGATCTGAACCGCCGACCTTCTGATCGGCAAGTCCTAGGCTCTGTGGTTTAACCCACAGCGCCACCCGCATCCCATAGCTGTGCCCTAATTAAGAACTAGCTGGGAGTGCCCAGGAATTTGTAGAAACCAAAAATGGTTTTTTTTAATGGATAGTGTAATTTGTGTGTGTGTGAACTCATCACACCAAATAATGGGCAAAGTCACATTTTGGCCCACCGTCTTGAATCAAAATGGCGCCCGGAATCCAAGTGTAGGCAAACACCACATTCCCCCTGCCCATTGGGAACCCGCATGCCAGGTTTGGTAATGATATTCCGAGAGGCAGCCAAATCTATGCCAAAAAGGGCCAAGTCACTTTACAGTCATATTTTGGTCCACCATTTTGATTCAAGATGGCACCCGACATCCAAATGCCACTGCTAACTGCCGCCACCACCTCAGGACCCCTTGTGCCAAGTTTAGTGATGATTTCTCAAGAGGCAGCTAGACAACCAATAAACAGGTGGACAGACAGACAGACAGACCAACCACTCTCCCAAATAAATATTTAGTAGATCCAGTGTTAGTCCCAGGCCCCATCTGCACTATACATTTAAAGTGGTATCATACCGCTTTAAACATCCACAGTTTCCTGCAAAGAATTCTGGGCCCTGCCTTTTGTTCAGGGTGCTGAGAATTGTTAAGACACACACACACACACACACACCATTCCCCTCCCATGGTTACAATTCCCAGCATTCCCTTTGGAAGAAGAATGTGCCCTAAGTTTACTTGACATATCCAGACCTATAGTTTTGTAGGGAAAATGTAGCATGGAGCTTTGATCTCCCTCCTGTCTGCAATACATAGGTTGGTCTTTTTGCAAAAAGGTCAACCCTTTTAAAGGCTCCCAGGCTACCTGAAATATCATATCTCCCTATATAAGCCTGCCTGGGTGTTGAGATCCTCAGGTAAGCACCTCAGAAGCACAGCTGCTCGTGACAAGAGACAAGAATCTTTTCTGTAGCTGCCCCCATATTGTGGAATTCCCTGTCTGGATAAACAACATTTTAATTGCCGGTATTCTATTTGGGGTGGATGAGTTTATTTTTATGGCTTAGGATTTTATGTATTGATGTTTTCTAAAGTTGCAAGTTGCCGTGAATTTCAGTCTGGGAGAAAGGTGGGATGTGAAGACATCAAATAAGGAAATAAATAAATAGCCATAAGCCCGTACTTTCAGATGACATCCGGGAATGTTACCTGAACCCTTGGCGTCCCGAATGACTTAGCTCTGACACAAGCCATTGTGACATCACAAAAGAATGTTGAGGGTTCTCCTGCAACATCCCAGGAAGGGGAGCCCCAGGCCATTTCAGATGACCATCCTGGAATGTGCGTGAATCGGAGGGGGGCAGGATACGGGATGCTCAGCCAACTTGAACATATTGCTTAGGGTCAGGACTATGGATGATGCTGAAGTTCTTAAAAAGAGAGGCTACATCATGGGGATCAACCTCGGAGAAGGGTCTTACGCCAAGGTGAAATCGGCCTACTCGGATCGGCTGAAGTGCAACGTGGCCGTCAAGATCATCGACAAGAGGAAGGCTCCTCGGGACTTCTTGGAGAGGTTCCTCCCCAGAGAGATAGAAATGCTGGCCAGGGTGAAGCACCCCTGCATCATCAAGACCTATGAGATCTTTGAGACCTCCGACGGCAAAGTCTACATCGTGACGGAACTGGGCGTGCAAGGAGACTTGCTGGAGTTCATCAAGAAGAGAGGAGCCATTCCTGAAGACGTAGCCCGCAAGATGTTCTACCAGCTCGCCAACGCCATCAAGTACTGCCACGAGCTGGACATTGTCCACCGGGACTTGAAATGCGAGAACCTTCTTCTGGACAAAGAATACAACATCAAACTGACGGACTTTGGCTTTTCCAAGAGAGTCGCCCGCGACGAAGATGGCAGGGTGGTCCTCAGCAAGACTTTCTGCGGTTCAGCGGCCTACGCGGCCCCGGAAGTGCTGCAAGGCATCCCTTACCAGCCAAAGGTTTACGACATATGGAGCTTGGGGGTGGTCCTGTTCATCATGGTGTGTGGCTCGATGCCTTACGATGACTCGAACATTAAGAAAATGCTCAAGCTACAGAAGGAGCACCGGGTACACTTCCCCCGGTCCAAAGTGCTGTCGGTCGAATGCAAAGATCTCATTTACCGCATGCTCCAACCCGACGTCTCCCGCCGACTCTGCATCGACGAGGTTTTAATGCATGTGTGGATGCAGGACCAGAGATCCGCTTCGGACACCATGCTCATGAAGTCAGGGGAATGCTCTCACCACCATAATCAGATAAGGGCCATGTTTGGGAAGGAGTCGTCGGGGCCGGAGCCTTCGGACAACGAGCAAATTCTCCAGGAAGAAAGGCATGCAGACTTGGATGTCCTCTCTGACAAGATGCAAAGGACTTGTCTTTGAAAAATCCAGCAGCCCAGCGACTAGCAGAGGTGAATAGGACAGTGGGTTTCTGTAGCACCGCCAGTTCCAGAGACCTCTTTAAAGACTACGTCCTGAAAACTTTTTTTGGAAAGAGATAAAAACAATTTGGGAGGCATTTTCTTTTCTTTTCTTTTGGTCAACATCAAGTCCTTTCAGATTGTTGTTGGCCACAGGGGCCAACAACATCTGCACCTCTCGACATTTGCAAGATGCACAATGTTGGATGGAGAGGGAATAGATTTTTCTCACCCTTTTTTAATCCTCTGTAAACAACCGCACCATGCAGCTTAAAGCGCTCTTATACCACTTCAACAGTCATGGAGGATCCTGGGATCTGTCATTTGCTAAGGATGCCGGGGGGTTAGCTCCGTGAGGTCAGCACCCTTAACCAACAACAGTTCCCAGGATCCTTTGGGGTGGAGAGGAGCCATGATGGTAAAAGTGGCATAAGAGTGTTTTCAAAATGGGTGGTGTAAATGTGACTTTTGCCATGTCCTGATGAGTCTTGGCCTCATACACCTTCCAGGTTGGTACCTGCTACTCGTGAGATCTAAAATATAGCTTCAAAGAGACCCGCCTGCTGTAGCACCAGTCAGTTTTTTCTGCAATGATGACCAGCTGCAAACCCTTTGAACTGTCTGCGTCTGTGATGGCAACTTCTGCCACGAAAGGGACACACACGTAAGGTATCTGTGCTGAAGTTCCATGTAAGAAATCAGTCCCAGTGAAATTAAGGTTATAGAAAATCCAGATCCAGTAAAACTATAATCTTAAACTCTCTCCCTGTGTTTTGTTTTTAAATGGATTCCTTACTTAGCACGTGCAGGAATTCCAGCTAAATCAGGGGTGATTTCGACTGGCTTCCGGCCAGTTTTCCCCAAACCATGCCCACCTGCTTCTCAGTGGATGTGGCTCATGTGACATCATCTGATGGGCAGGAAGGCAAGATAAAATCCTGTTGCACATGCCTGCTATCTGGAGGGACCGGGGCACACAGCCAAACAGAGCAGGGTTTAACCCCTGCTCATCAGTCGATGAGCAGGGGTTAAATCCCGCATACATATTAACGCCCATTCCTGATTCAGCATAGTAGGTAAGGTAAAGGGACCCCTGACCATTAGATCCAGTCGTGACCGATTCTGGGGTTGCGGTGCTCATCTCGCTTTATTGGCGGAGAGAGCTGGCATACAGCTTCCGGGTCAAGTGACCAGCATCACTAAGCCGCTTCTGGCGAACTAGAGCAGAGCACCGAAACGCCGTTTACCTTCCCGCCGGAGCAGTACCTATTTAGCTACTTGCACTTTGACGTGCTTTCATAGAATCATAGAATCATAGAGTTGGAAGAGACCACAAGGGCCATCGAGTCCAACCCCCTGCCAAGCAGGAAACACCTGCCTCTTCTAAATCCAGCTTGCACTTCTGGGAGTTCTTGGTCCACATACTGCTTGAGCCTACCTTGTAGAATTTTAAGCATAACCTTGCTAGCGTGTGAAATGAGTGCAATTGTGCAGTAGTTGGAACATTCTTTGGCACTGCCCTTTCGAACTGCTAGGTTGGCAGGAGCTGGGACCGAGCAACGAGAGCTCACCCCGTCACAGGGATTTGAACCGCCGACCTTCTGATCGGCAAGTCCTAGGCTCTGTGGTTTAACCCACAGCGTCACACCCTGCTAAAATAATGAGGTTCCCCCCTCTAGTTTAGCAGGAGATTTTGATGCACTCCCCTTCATGAGTCAGGAAGCGGTTGGCCTAGAACCTCCTGTTAAAACTACAGTGCCCAAAATACTTCTTTTGACCACCAGCATTACGCTTTCCACTTTTAAGTTCAGAATAGAGTAGTTGCTTTGGAAGATGATACTCAGGCATGCGAACAACATGACCAGTCCAACGAAGTTGATGTTGAAGAATCATTGCTTCAACACTGGTGATCTTTGCTTCTTCCAGTACACTGTCATGAGTTCGCCTGTCTTCCCAAGTGATGTGCAATTTTTTTCAGAGACACCATTGATGGTATCTTTCGAGGAGTTGGAGATGGTGTTTATTATAAGTGGTCCATGTTTCACAAGGATACAGTAAGGCTGGTAGTACAATAGCTTTGTAAACAAGCATTTTGGTTTCCCTGCAAATGTCCCAGTCCTCTTACACTCAATTATTTTTATTAATTTTCCAAACTATTGCAAATCCAACCAAATTAATTTAATACAATTTCTTAAAATCAGGTTTCCCACTCCTGTTGCAAACATATGTCAGTCGTTTCCTCCCATAGCTGCATCATTTCTTATTTAGTGTTTAGTTGTCATCCGTCAGTCTTTGTTACGTCATTCTTGCAGCTGACCACATTTTCCTCCTTACAAACAGTGCCTCTGTTACATCTTATAAGTATAAAATCCACTACATGTGTGTAATCCTTCATAAACATTGTTGTTTCAGACCTGGTGTCCTGGGAGAATTAATTACTATCTTCCATTGTTCAGTTCTTTGCAGTGTTTTTCTGGATGTTACAAGGTCCCATTCCATCCCTTCCGCTGTTCGCCAACTAGTGTACAGGCTGCAGCCGTAAATAACTCACAGAGTACATGTCCAGTCTCTGCCATTAAAGCTCCACTCTGGAGTTCTTCTTCGGTACACAGTTAAAAACAAAATATTTTCTCAGGTTTGACCTCTTGCCCGATCTATCCGGCAGCCGTTCATTCTTCTCGCTCTGAATTGCTCCATCACACTCCTGGCCTGATCCAAACATAATTTTAAATAAAATCCATTCAACCTCAGTCGAGGGGAGAGGGCATAATAAAACCTTGTTAAAGTCCTTGTTGAGCATAAATCAAAAGCCTCCCCCCTCTTTTCTGTGGTAACAGACAGAATTATTTCATTATTCTGGGGAGGAGAAGAAATAAAACCATTTGAAAACCCTTTGAAAGCACAACGCACCTTGTCCTCCCCTTTTCTTTCCCAGCTGCTATAAGGACTATCAAGCTTAAAAATAAAACATTTGGATACCTTCAAAGAACCAAGCTCAGTTCTTTCATTAGCTGATTGATTGCAGCCCATTGGCATATAATAATAATAATAATAATAATAATAATAATAATAATAATAATAATAATAATAATATAATTATTTGTACCCCGTCCATCTGGCTGGGTTTCCCCAGCCACTCTGGGCGGTTTCCAACAAAGATTAAAAATACATTAAAAATGTCACACATTGAAAACTTCCCTAAACAGGGCTGCCTTCAGATGTCTTCTAAATGTCAGGTAGTTGTTTATCTCTTTGACATCTGGTGGGAGGGTGTTCCACAGGGCGGGCGCCACTACTGAGAAGGCCCTCTGCCTGGTTCCCTGTAACTTGGCTTCTTGCAGTGAGGGAACCGCCAGAAGGCCCTTGGTGCTGGACCTCAGTTTCTGGGCAGAACGATGGGGGTGGAGACGCTCCTTCAGGTATACTGGACCGAAGCCGTTTAGGGCTTTAAAGGTCAGCACCAACACTTTAAAGCCTAAGGAGTGACCACCATTGACTCGTGATGCAAGCCGGAAACCCAAACACTCTGCAATTGGGAGAAAGCTTCACTCGGTATCTGCATGCTGGGAACAACACTGTCTATGATGGGGCGTAGGGAGCAGACAAGGGAGCTTGCCTCTTCAAAGTGGCTTTCTCAGCTAACATATTTCATTTTTTGTACAAAGAAAAAACCATACCCCACGTTCAGTGTTATCACCTGCTGGTCATTTTCTAGGGCAAGTAGAAAGGTCTTAAGGTAAACATAAAGGACCCCTGACAGTTAAGTCCAGTTGAGAATGACTCTGGGGTTGCAGCGCTCATCTCGCTTTACTGGCCGAGGGAGCCGACGTTTGTCCGCAGTTTTTCCAGGTCATGTGGCCAGCAGGACTAAGCCGCTTCTGGCGAAACCAGAGCAGCGCATGGAAACGCCGTTTACCTTCCCGCCAGAGCGGTACCTATTGATCTACTTGCACTTTGATGTGCTTTCGAACTGCTAGGTTGGCAGGAGCAGGGACCGAGCAACGGGAGTTCACTCCGTCGCGGGGATTCGAATCGCCGACCTTCTGATTGGCAAGTCCTAGGCTCAGTGGTTTAGACCTCAGCGCAGCTTGGTGCAAAAGTTGCCAACATATTGGCTGTGGGCACTCACAAAGCCTCCCTCCATTCATGATTCCCTTGGTCAAGAACTGGTGAGTGTGGCTGCTTTTCTCTCCCTTGGGAAAGTACACAGAGCCGAAGGAGGAAGTTTCCTGTCTCAGCTCTATGTGCTTTTTAAGGCTCAGGTTAATATCACCAGACCTGGCTTTAACCCAATTCACTCAGAAAAGTCAAACTTGTGTGTACATGTGCATGTACACATGCTCTCTCTTTCTCTGCAGGAGGGAGCTGATCCAGCAGAGAGGAGAGGAGAGAGCAGTTGTTATGTACTGAAGTACTGAAGTTCTCACCCTGGGCCAGCAGGGGGATACTGTAGATAGTTTTCACTCAGGTCCACATATGCCAATAAGGAATTCAAAGTGATGTTCAGTGATTGGATAGTTACAGAAGGTTGTTACTGTTGCTTTGTAGTTGAGCTCTATATAAGCAAGTTGGCTGAACCCTTCAGCCCAGTTCTGTTCTGGCCTATGAATAAACAAGAGCTGTCTGAAGAATCGCTGTGTCATCTGATATGTTCACCCACAACTTAACAGCAGTGTCCAGAGTTCTCCCTCAAAAATCCAAATGTGCCAATGTGGACTTAAAACTGGTAGTGATCCCTGCCTGGAACCTATCAGACTAGGGACTTAGCTATACAGCTGCAAATATAACATTTTAAGAGTGTTTTAAGTGCATTGTTCAAACGTGACACTAGATGGCAATGGCGAGCTTGTGGCAAATTCAACATATTTTTCAAAACGTTTTTTAAAACATTTTCGCATTTTTTTATATGGGTCTAGATTCTACCTAGGCTCTGGGGACACAGTGGCAATATTGGAGAGCAGCCTTTCCCACAATTTCCACCCGCCTAACTCCCAAAGTTGAGGGGCAGGGGGCAACCAAAGAAGGGCCTCCAACCATGATATTGACAAGCAAGAAGGTGCTTCTGGAAGGAGACGGCCCTTTCGTCGCCTATCTGAGTCTCGGCACCAGCAAATTCACACAGCCGAACTGTTGGGTTACGGCGCTTGCTCACCCAACTGCTTTCATCTTAGTTGGCAAGCCCATAGCCTCCAGCATTCCTCAAATGAAAATAAGAGCCATTGTTCACTCATCTACCCCTTCCCCAACCCTTCTGGGACCTCAATTTTTGTACTCCCGCCACCACTGTGGAAGACTTCCAGTCAGAAGACCAGCGAGAGCAACCATCATTGCACCAATGGGACACAACCTTTCTGGCCTCCTCCGGGGGGGGGGGTCCTGAACCAACGGGTTCAGAAGGAGGTTTCCCACACACACACACACACCAGGGACTGGGGGCAATACTTTGATCTGGGACAGGGGATGAAGTGGACTAGGTCAGGAGGGAGAAATATGTTGGGGACACCCAGAATGCCAGCATGATGGCAGGTGTATTCCTGGAATTGTGCCTTGAAATCCTGCGTACAGCTACAGGAACAGTTTTGGGACTGGGGTGGGAGTTTAGAATTTCTGACTACAACCAAAGAGGCTGAATCTGTGGGTTTGGCACAAAAATGGCTGTTTAACTTGCTTGAGCTGAGAACATTGTGAAAGTGCCACAAGGAACTCCATGTAGCCACGTGATTCACTCAAGATGAAGAACCCCGTGAAACCCCAAGGCGAAGAACCATGCAGAGTCTGTTTGGGCCTGTTTTCTGATATATTTTTCTGCAGGGATCTTTCCTGAAAGTTAGCAATGATCTTGAAATGCTGTTAATTCATGCTTTCTACACGACTGGTAGTCTGAAAAACTCTGGTGCTTAATTTTAATCTACACGATGTTCATCTTAACATGTAACTTGGTTTTTGTCACCTCAAAACACGTCATTTGACTTCTGCATTTCATATTTAACAAGATGTGGAATTTTAAAAATGATGTCACCTGATTCCTCTGCAACCCCAATGCACTGTGGGAATCTGTTCAGAAGCTGACTTAGCGAGGACATCTTACCTCATCCATTGTCTGGAAATTTCACGTTTAACCACTGTATTTGCTACAGGGAAATGAATAAAGGACCTTTCAAAGTCCAGTCAAGTTTTCTGTATCCAGTCTGGGTTTGTTCCATGGATTCCTAGCTTTCATCAGCAATTTAAAACAACTTATGATAAGCGAAATCAACATTTGAACACTCTGGAGTGGGGTGAAATTTCCCTACTCAGATTAATTTGAGGGTTGCTTGATAGTATCGTGAAGGTGGAAAGGAAATAGTGCCTGTGTACTAATCTGCAAATGTCCAAACTCTTTCAATACAAGACAATTTCCTTCTTTCATTTTCAGGCTAAAAAAAACCCCCAAACTAGAACAGAGATGGGTTGTTTGATTTTAAAGAACCTATAATGTTCCCCCTCCAAAGATCATTTGTCTCTGAGGTTGATCTTGACTATTATATCACAAGACTGCTAGTTGCTTAATGCTAGTTGTGACATCACATGGTGACATCACCTAATAAACAATGCTCAAGGTTCTATATCATCCAACTTCCCAGAACCAGGCAACCCTCCAATGACCAACAATGGAATACCTAGTAAGTGGCTGGAAGAGTACGCCAACAACGTGACCAAACTTATCTTTGCGTCTGCCTATAGCATGATGGACGACGCTGCCATCCTTAAAAAAAGAGGCTACATAATGGGAGGAAATTTGGGAGAAGGCTCTTATGCCAAGGTGAAATCGGCCTTTTCGGAACGGCTGAAATTTGACGTGGCAGTAAAAATCATAGACAGGAAGAAAGCTCCGCTGGACTTTCTGGAGAGGTTCCTTCCGAGGGAAATAGACATCTTAGCCAAAGTGAACCACCGATCCATCATAAAGACCTATGAGATCTTCGAGACGTCAGATGGCAAAGTCTACATCGTGATGGAGTTGGGAGTCCAGGGGGATTTGCTGGAGTTCATTAAGAGCAAAGGGGCAATGCCCGAAGACATTGCCAGGAAGATGTTCCGCCAGCTATGCGCCGCTATAAAATACTGCCACGATTCTGACATTGTCCACCGGGACTTGAAATGTGAAAACCTGCTTCTGGACAAAGATTATCACATCAAGCTTTCGGACTTTGGCTTCTCCAAACGCTTGACCCGCGATGAAGACGGCAAAATTATCCACAGCAAGACCTTTTGCGGTTCTGCTGCTTACGCCGCCCCAGAGGTGCTGCAAGGCATCCCCTACGAGCCCAAGATCTACGATATGTGGAGCCTAGGGGTCATTCTGTACATCATGGTCTGCGGCTCCATGCCTTATGACGACTCCAACATTCGGAAGATGCTGAGGCTGCAAAAGGAGCACCGGGTGCATTTCCCCAAGTCGAAAAACCTGACCATGGAATGCAAAGACCTCATCTATCGCATGCTCCAACCGGACGTCGCCCGGCGGCTCCACATCGACGACGTTTTGAGCCACGTGTGGATGCAGCCCCCCAAACCCAAGTGCGTCTCGACGACTTCTGTCATGAAAAACGGGGAGAGTTCCCGGACTGAGTGCGATCACAAGCCAAATCACAAAAGCGAAGTGCAAGTAAGCGGCAAATCGGAGTCCAAACAGGCTGGACATTCCCGGCTGGAGGTAGCTGAAGGAGTGGGGAAACTGGGGGAAATCGTGAAACCAGACAACCTGGCAGACGATGTAGTGCTGCCCCAGTTTGAGAACACGGAAATCTGATACACCTGGAGCAGCAGGTGCCCATTCACTCAGGCAACAGAGAATAGGTAGCCCAAATGCCCAATCAAATGGACAAGGTGGTTTCGGGGACGGGAGAAGATGAGAGATTAGTGGAGGAAGCAATCAGAAAAGCAGACTAAATGAAAAGAAAGTAAAGAGGTTTCTTTATAAGCACTTTTATACTTATATATATATCGATACCTATAAAAGGACACAATATTATTAAATATTTTATACCTTGATAAATATTTTACTGTAATTGCCCACTGCCTATGAACCAAAAGGGGTGGTGTTTTTAATCACCTTGGAATTAAGCTGACGTGCCTTTGAAAATACAAGGTTTTACGCTCTCCAAGGCCTCACTAAAGAGAGGCAGGCAGTTGCAAAGAGAGTCTCAAGGTTCTCTTGAAACCCACTCCAGCGCTTAGGCCCTACCTGCAGCCCTGTAACAGTTTATACTGTCATGGCTTTCCCCAAAGAATTCTGGGAACTGTGGATTGTTAAGGGTGCTGAGAATTGTTAGGAGATCCAGATTCCCAGAACTACAATTCTCAAAGTGGTTTCACTGTCAGTCCGTGAATAAATAATAAGTAAACAATGACAAATAATAATTGTAGCCCTGGGTGGGAAATAGGTTTCCTAACTCCCAGCGCCCTTAACAGACCACAGTTCCCAGAATTTTTATTTTTTGGGGGGGAGGGGGAGTCATGGCAGTTCAAAGTGAGTGTGACAGGGCTTTAAACATATAGTGCGTATGGGGGCTTTGTGAGCCTGTAAAAGGGCTTGCTTGACTTAGCCCAGACCAAACAAACAAAAGGACATATATATGTACCGTATTTTTCGCTCCACAAGACGCACCAGACCATAAGACGCACCTAGTTTTTGGAGGAGGAAAACAAGAAAAAAAATATTCTGAATCTCAGAAGCCAGAACAACAAGAGGGATCGCTGCACAGCGAAAGCAGCGATCCCTCTTGCTGTTCTGGCTTCTGGGATAGCTGCGCAGCCTGCATTCGCTCCACAAGACGCACATACATTTCCCCTTACTTTTTAGGAGGGAAAAAGTGAGTCTTATAGAGCAAAAAATACGGCAATTTGCCTGCATTTCTCCCTCTGCAAAATAAATAATGTTAGATGTCAACGGACAACTCCAAATTCTAAGAAACAATTGCTTCCTTAATACAGTGGTACCTTGGTTCTCAAACTTAATCCGTTCCGGAAGTCCGTTCCAAAACCAAAGCGTTCCAAAACCAAGGCACACTTTCCCATAGAAAGTAATGCAAAATGGAATAATCCATTCCAGACTTTTAAAAACAACCCCTAAAACAGCAATTTAACATGAATTTTACTATCTAACGAGACCATTGATCCATAAAATGAAAGCAATAAACAATGTACTGCAGTCACACAATCAATCAATCAGTAGCTGAACTGGGTTCCACACAGTCACAAAAACAAAACAAAAAGAGCCGCAAAAACAAATCACAAAATAAATAGCAAAAACAGACAGACCTCAATGTAACACTCAAAACGAAAGTGTGGCACTCAAATCGGAAGCGTAACACTCAAAACAGAGCACATTCAGCTTCCGGAAAAAGTTCGCAAACCAGAATACTTACTTCCAGTTTTGCAGTGTTTGGGTTCCAAGTTGTTCAAGTACCAAGGCTTTTGAGAACCAAGGTACCACTGTACAATTTCTGGTAGAGCGCCTTACACACCAGAAAAAGACTGGAATAATCATTCCCTGCTAAGCTGCCTGAATTGCATTTGGTTATTTAGATGTAGGTTTGGAGCTTAAGGCGTTGCAGATTCAGCTCTCCTCTGCACCAAGCCAACTAAAGTGCCACTTTCCCCAAAGGATGCTGTGCCAAAGAGGTAGGCAATCTGGGGTTATCCAGGTGTTGCCCAGCCACAATTATTCCTGATCATTGACCATGGTGGCTGCAGCTGATGGGGATGGGAGCCCAAAAACATGATCTAGAGGACCACAGGTTCTGCATCTCTGCCCTAAACCTCTGCAGCGAAGAGAGGAAGTCAGTTCACTAATTGATTGTTAGAACGGTTTAAGTTTGTGCTGTAGACGTGCCATAGGTTTACTCGGCACATTTGGGCCTATAGTTTTGTAGGAGAAAGAAGAGCTTTGCTTTCCCTCCTGTCTATAATACACGGTGTTTTTTGCAAACAGAACAAACCTCCCTATACAACCCGGTTCCCCTCTCAGACCTACAATTGAGTGGTTCAATAGTCAATCCATTTTCACAGGTAAACTCTGGGAATTGTGAACACCCTTAACAAACTACAGGTCCCATAATTCTTTGGGGGGAAACTGTGACTATTTAAAGTGGTATCATAGTGCTTAAACGTTAAGGTGTGAATATAGCCATAGTAATATCTGCAACTGGACAGTGAAAACAGTGAAGTTTGCTTATTGCTTTTGTCGGGTTTTTCCAAGCACAGAGACAACTTGGTGTTTTTTTAATTCTGACGTCGAGTAATAGTTGAGGAAGTTGATTTTGCAATGCCTTACTTACTAAGACATACTTCCCCCACCACTGCAGTCTACATGAATACATGTGAAAAAATTGTACAGCGAAAATGCAAGAACAGTGTGCATTTGACTCAAGAAGTCCCGACCGGCTCACATACAGTGGTACCCCGCTAGACGAATGCCCCGCTAAACGAAAAATGCGCAAGACGAAAGGGCTTTCCGATATTTTTTCCGCTTCGCAAGACAAATTTTTCTATGGGGCTGTCTCGCAAAACGAATTTTTTTCCGTGGTCTCCCTTTTTTTTTGCCTTTTCTGAAAGGCACTAAGCTGCTTATCTGTAAATTGCCGCTTATCCGCTAAGCCGCTAAAAGCTGCTAAGCCGCTTTTCTGTCAAATAACGCTTATCAGCTGATCAGCTGATAAGCGGTACTCCGCAAGACGAAAATCCCTGCAAGACAAAGGCACCCGCAGAACGGATTATTTTCGTCTTGCGGGGCACCACTGTATTTGTTTACGTTTCCTACAATAATTTTTCATAGGCTTATTCTCACTGGAGGAATGCCTATCAGCAAAGGATGGGGAAGCTGCGGTCCTCTAAATACTAACGGACTCCAACACCCATCAACTGCAACCAGCAGGTCCAATGATCAAGGATGATGGGAGCTGGAGTCCAAGAACGTACAGAGGACCACAGCTTCCCCCACCCATGTCATAGGCTGCTTGGTTTAAAGAAAATGGGCTCCTGGTGGCCCCCCAATATTTGTCTTTTGCTAAGATGGTATTATGAATCATCCTGGAAATGTTATATATTCTCAAGTCTCCCCTCTTCTGGTGCTGTCTAACAAAACAAAGTCAGTGACAGATGAGAGATACCTTGACCTTGCTATTATGATTTAATGTAAGGTAAAGGTAAAGGTACCCCTGAACATTAGGTCCAGTCGTGGCCGACTCTGGGGTTGCGGCGCTCATCTCACTTTCTTGGCCGAGGGAGCTGACGTACAGCTTCTGGGTCATGTGGCCAGCATGACTAAGCTGTTTGGCAAATCAGAGCAGCACACAGAAACGCCGTTTACCTTCCCACCTGAGTGGTACCTATTTATCTACTTGCACTTTGACGTGCTTTCGAACTGCTAGGTTGGCAGGAGCAGGGACCGAGAAACGGGAGCTCACCCTGTTGCGGGGATTCGAACCGCCGACCTTCTGATTGGCAAGTCCTAGGCTCTGTGGTTTAACCCACAGCGCCACCTGCGTCCCATGATTTAATGTACAATACACTAACTAATCTCTGCCTGATTTTATTTTACAAGAGTAAAAAGCTGCTCACACAACTAGGGGAAAAATGAGATTTGAATGTTGCTGTGCTGTGCTGGTAACCCTTGCGCTATAGAGTCATGGCAACTTTCATTAAACCTCTAGATAAGTTGCAGCATTTAGGACTTTTTAGTTTAGGGAAAAGGCAAGTTAAGAGGTGACAAGACTGAAGTTTATAAAACGATGCACGGCATGGAAAAAATGGATAAAGAAGTTTTTTTTCTCCCTCTCTCATAGCACTAGAACTCATAAGACAAAGAAACTCAAGTTAGAAAATTCACAACATATAAAAGGAAGTTTGTCACGCAGTGCATAGTTAAACTATGGAACTCGCTCCCACAAGAGGCAGTGATGGCCACCGACGAATGACTGTGGAATAGTAGACAAATTCATTGAGAGGGCTGTCAAGGGCTAATAGACATGATGGCTATGCTCTTCCTCCATGTTCTTCTGATATAGACAAGTGGTGCAGTGAATTCCAAGCGCCACCCATCTCTGCACACCTGAAGTCATTAACACACAATGACTTATTGGTTCCGAGACAGACTGACTAAATGGCTTTCTAAGACCAGAACTCCATTGCCTGGAAAGCCTTCCCCATAGTAGAGGAATGGCCAACCTGGGGCCTTCCAGATGTTGTTAAGACTCCAACTCCCATCAGCCCCAGCCGGTATATCCAGTGGTCAAGGATGCGGGGGGCTGGACATTTGAAGGCTACAGCAATAGCCGGACTCTGGCATACTTTGCCAATCCCAAAATTAATCAGGCTCCCACTTTGTGAGATGAAAGCACATTTCCCTGAAGATTCAATATATTAACACTTCCTAATACTGCTCCCAGTTTTAACTTGCAATATGTTTTACCTCTGCTGCTGTTGGCTTTTTTATTTAGGTTTTCTGTTCTTATTACTTTTACACACAGTTCTTCAGTTGTACATGTAGTTTTTTATTGATTATATACTATATGCTTTACCAAGTGTGTTGTATGCTGCTCTGGATACTGTTGGTAGTAGAGCAAAATATACAAAAATAAATTACTATTTTTAAAAATAAAGCCAACCTTTTCCAGCTTTGGGGGATATCACGCTTACACATCCCATAACCAAAGCCAGGCTTCCTGTAGGCATCTGAGAGCAAAGGCTCTGGCCCTCCCAAGCAGAAATACCAATTCTCCACATCTGCCAATTGCCACATGTCACTGAGAAGCAGCCTGAAAGTCATTTCCTGGATGAATAATGTAAAGCTGGAAAGTGGCTCTCATATATTCATCAGAATTTTTCCAACAGTGACGTTGAGAGCTGCAGGCATACCCTCAATTCAGATTTGTGCCGAGTCTTTATCCAAAGGGTTTCTTGTGTTCAATAAATAAAAACATATGCCTGTACAGACAGAATCAGAGGCACCCAAACGCAAACAAGGTTCCCTTTTGTAAAACCGCCCAAAATGGTTTAGAAAGGCTCGTGTCACATACATACAACTACAGTCTTTCTTGGCTCACGTAGCACAGAAGGCGACAAAGATCAAACCTGATGCCCGGCCAAAAAAGGCTTCTTCTACATGGGTTACTCCTTGCAGCTGACAAACGTGCAGCAGCAACACAGGTTTGGAGGGTAGACACAATCCTGAAAATCCGGGCAGCTCTTCTTGTCGCTGTCGTGTCTATTTTGTCTGCTATATCCGCATACTCTGCTATGCGGGGCCCGGCAGAGGAGAAAGAGTGATGCCGTTCCTCAGAAAAAATCCGAGGCTTTGCGTCTTTTAGGCAGCTGCAGCAGATTGTCCGTGATTGAGGTGGGGTCCTGAGTCCCTGGTGTTTGAGACGCTGTCCTGGAAGTTGGGGTGACAGTGGGTGTCTGTGGCCCACCTGCCGGGGTCTTGTAGCCAGGTGTGCTCAGGTGTGCAGGGGACGGGGTGTAGCTGGCTCGGAGGGCTTTGTCTGTGAATTTGCTGGCAGTCCTGTTTACTAAGCGTTGCATGGCTGGTGACATGGCTGGGTTTAGTCCTTTGGGAGTAAGACTAGAAGAAGAAGAAAAAGAAACACATGGGTTTTTAAAATAAAACCAATAATAATTTTAGATAAGAGACGACTTGCATTGGTTGGTTGTGACTAGGTAAGGCTCTATCTGCAATATGCATGTCAAAGTATCATGGCACCGCTTTAAACAGCCATGGCTTCTTCCAGAGGCTGCTGAGAGTTGTTAGGAGACCCCCTATTCCCCACACAGAACTACAATTCACACAGTACCCAGAAAAGAGGATTGTTTACCTCCCAGACATAGCCCTGGCTACCAAAAAGGTACCTGAAGAACAGATGAAGCAGAGCATTCAATATCTACCACTAAGCTAAGACATCCAATTTCTTTGCTTCTAAAAATCAACATCCAAAATTCAGGTCAGCCATTCTGGCACTCTAAAAATGCCAAGTCTTCCTGCCCCCCCCCAGTGTGTTTTTCCTCTTGAATGCTGCAGTTAGATTTTTGGAAAAGAGGCCCCTGATTTTAGCAAAGTCTCACCTGGCAAGGTTCTCCGTGACTCTTCTTAAAGCTTCCTGCTTTTTTGCTCGGTTCTTAGCAGCTGCCTCGTTGGCCATCTTAAGCCCTAGCCTCTCTCTGCGACCAGGCTCCAGGATCTGGGAAAAGACCAGAGGTTACCGGTGCTACATGAAAAACTCATCTTTCCAGACATAGGTTCATTGCTCACTTGTGCTTTTGCTATGGAAGCAATGTAGCCAGAGGTGGGAGACCTATGGATGTTATTGGATTCCACCTCCCATCCCCGCATTGAACATTTCCAGGGCAAACACAGAAGCTCTACACCTTGTGCTCCAAACTCTTCAACAGTGCTATTCAAACTAGGGCAGTAAGAGACCTTAGAGTCTAGGACTGGGGTAGGGCAACCTGTGGCTCTCTAGATGTTGCCTGACTACAACTCCCATCATCCTCAACTACTGAGTTATGCTGTTTAGGACTTATGGGAGTTGGAGTCCACCATCCAGAGGGTATCATGTCAGCTACCCATGGGCTAGAGAAATGGATTGGTTCAGAGAGACCCGGGTTATAATTCCAGGTATGAGAGAAAGCTCACTGGGTGATCTGAGGTTGGTCACCATCTCTCAGCCTGACCTACCTCCCAGGCAACTGGGCAGGTACGTGGTGGTGAGAGAACTTAATATGTCACCCGGAAGCGGAAACAGAAAGCTGCACACACAACCCTTCTCGCTTAACTGCAAAAATACCCAAGAGTGTAAAACTGAAACACCCTCTATCTGAGCCACCTTCTTAGAGTTGCTTTGCTTTTGCAAGAAGTATACTGGTGGGTTTTTTACAGCAAAGACACATCAAGGGCAAAGATGAAACACTGATCTCTAAACTTGGATGTGCTGAATAGCTTTAATAATAACTGCCGTCCATCAATGCCTTCCCACTGCATGCAATTTTGACTGCTAGGAGACACGCATTTCTTCTTCACCTTTTTGCCCATTTATCACAGCAAATGCAGGTGTACTGCAAAGGCAGCAGAAGAGCTCTAAAGCCTTTGAGCCCAGATGACTCTGCAGTGGGCGATGGGGTTGAACCAGGGAAAAGAAACACCAGGCATCAAGATTCCCTTACCTTCACCATAGGAAGTAGGTGAAAGGAGAAGACACGCAAGTTAATTCCCCGCTGCCTTTGTCACTTTGTTCCTGCTGGCTACTGGTGCATACACAGGGCAAGTCAGCTCGGGGCTTTAATATGCCCGAGGCTAGAACAGATGTTTCTGATGCCCAAGTGGCAATTGCTGTACCTGGCATGCCATTTCAGCCAACCAACCCCCCGCCCCCCGCCGGAAGCCACAACCTCATTTGTGCAGCCAGGCTCCACCCAGTTTGCACAGCAGACAATGTTCTGAGAACCTCGCCCTTTAAATACCTTGAAGGCTGGTCCAGGTGTCCTGTCTACATACGGTGTGTCTGAGCCTTCTAACCTCAAAGGGGTGCTTTCAATCTCACCCCACGTCATAAGAGGGGAGTCGTTCACACCTATGAATAGAGTTTCACAAGTTAAGTCTAATGAGACGGACTGATGGCAGGCTCTTTGCTTAAATATTGCCAGTTATAGCTTGAACTGCAGTTGTGGTGGCCTTCAATTAAATCCATAAGACCTACCTTGGGGGGGGGGGCAAATCGTGGTTCCCCAATTGCTATGCAGCCTGACCCTAGCTAGGTAAAGGTAAAGGTACCCCTGCCCGTACGGGCCAGTCTTGCCAGACACTAGGGTTGTGCGCTCATCTCACTCTATAGGCCAGGAGCCAGCGCTGTCCGCAGACACTTCCGGGTCACGTGGCCAGCGTGACAAGCTGCATCTGGCGAGTCAGTGCAGCACACGGAACGCCGTTTACCTTCCCGCTGGTAAGCGGTCCCTATTCATCTACTTGCACCCGGGAGTGCTTTCGAACTGCTAGGTTGGTAGGCACTGGGACCGAACGACGGGAGCGCACCCCGCCACGGGGATTCGAACCGCCAACCTTTCGATCGGCAAGTCCTAGGCGCTGAGGCTTTAACCCACAGCGCCACCCGCGTCCCCGACCCTAGCTAAGCGGGTCACTAATAAAGTCTAAACCACAGAGCCTAGGGCTTGCTGATCAGAAGGTTGGCAGTTCGAATCCCTGCGACGGGGTGAGCTTCTGTTGCTCGGTCCCAGCTCCTGCCCACCTAGCAGTTCGAAAGCACGTCAAAGTGCAAGTAGATAAATAGGTACTGCTGCGGTGGGAAGATAAACAGCGTTTCTGTGCGCTGCTCTGGTTCGCCAGAAGCGGCTTAGTCATGCTGGCCACATGAACTGGAAGCTGTCTGCAGACAAACGCCGGCTCCCTCAGCCTATAGAGCGAGATGAGCGCCGCAACCCCAGAGTCGTCCGTGACTGGACCTAGCGGTCAGGGGTACCTTTACCTTTTAATAAAGAGGTAAAGGGACAGGCACCCTCTCCTCTCCATAGCTGACTGCCCACAAACACTCTCTCCACTATGTGCTCCCTATTACTAGCCAATGCCAGGAATCACAATGTAATTATTTACTCCATGAGCCATCCCCTTGCTTCACCTGTTAGAAAGCTATGCTTTCTTCCCCATAACCTTGCAGAATTAGCTCCTGTGGCTGAAACTGCCCTTTCCCAATGAACAAGGTTTTGTGGACTGGGGGGCTAAGCATTCAGTCACATTTGCTAATAAAATGTCAGTTTTGCCTTGTCTAACTGCAAGCTAATTTATTTTTCTACAACACGATTCTTGGTATTCCCCGCCCGCCTCTTCTTACCAGGAGCTGGGGAGGGCGTGGCCACAAATCCATATCCATTGACCTTTGGCGATTCCTGGGGAATGAGCTCCTTCCCATCAGGACCTACTTTACCCTGCTTGTACTAGATTTCGCAAAGAAAAAAAAAAGAAAAGTTTGGTAACAATTGCTTACACAGATTCAAAAAGCTTGCTTAACATTTTATAATATTTTTAAAAATTATTTCAAATATTTATACCACTTAATCCTGCACCATCTAGTACATAGGCTCTCACTCTTTAACTCTTCTAAGGCATCAAGCTCCCACCTTCAACAACAAAAATCTGCTTTTTTCTCTTAAACTGATACCTGATCAATTGATTATTTTATAATGTTTGGCCATATACTTCACTGGTCATATTTGCACCTGATGCTAAACCAAGATTTAGCATGCTGCACATAAGCAAGGAAGATCCACAACAATCCTTCGGATCACACACTCCCCCTCTCGATGGCTGGCAGAGGGACTTCAAAAGCTTTTACTCATAAGTTTTACTTAAACCTAGCTTTTTCTGTCATCCAGACAAGGAATTGTGGTTTAATGTTTCTGAGCCAGATTTGAGGTTCTTGTATTCATTTACAAGGCCCTTTAGCAACTTAGTCCAGGATATCTTAAGAACAGACTGATCCTTTTTATCCCTGTCTAATCACTAAAATCCTTGGGGGAGTCTCAGCTGGAGGTCCCCTGTGGCTGAACTGCTCGGCTCATAAGCCTTGCAACTCCCTCCAAACTGAATTAGACAGGTGCACTCCTTGCTGAACTTAAGATGCACAACAGAGGCTTTCTTATTCAAGCAGGCATTAAAAGGTAATGTTTGCGTTTCTGTTTGGTTTTACGATTTTTATTGATTTACTCTCTGCATGGTTAATTTTTATGTACATCGCTGACAAAGGCCAACAATTGAGGAGTATAGAAATGCACTAAAAATACAACAGTTGTAATCAAGTCACCTTCAACATCCACATCTGAAGCTGGCTTGTTTTGCAACTGATCATGATCCCGTCTGGGTGTTATGGCAAGCCGTGATTAATAGGGGAGGAGTAAAAGCTTCCAAAGTCATCCTCCCAGCTGAACAAGGAGCAAAGGTGTTTGCATCCACAGCTTGCTGTGGTTCCCTCCTGTTCATTCACCACGGTTTTGTGCAAAATGCAAATGCAACCACTGACGGTCAATATAAACAGACGAGAGCAAATAATAATAATAATAATAATAATAATAATAATAATTTATTATTTATACCCCGCCCATCTGGCTGGGCTTCCCCAACCACTCTGGGCGGCTTCCAACCAAATATTAAAATACAGTAATGCAAAGTCTTCTGCAAGAGGCTCTCTCCACTGGAACTCACCAGCCTTCTCTTTCCTATTTAAAATTGCATTTAATCAGTTGAAGGACTTTAAAGATGCTCTGCTGAAAGCTAGTAAGGGTAGAATTTTCCCTCAGCTGCATGTATGGGGGGTGGGTGGAATACTGTATTTTTCGCTCTATAGGACGCACCTTTTCCCCTCCAAAAATGAAGGGCAAATGTGTGTGCGTCCTATGGAGCGAATGCAGGGGGAGGCAGGCAGGAAAAGCCCCCAAAAGCCGCACACAAGCTCCGTGCGGCTCTTGTGGGCTTTTCCTCCGGAGGGAGAAGGGACTGATGCAGCCAGTCAATCCCTTCTCCCTCCTCGTAGAAAAGCCCACAGGAGCTGCATGCTCCTTAAAGGGTGCGTGGCTCCTGTGGGCTTTTGCAGGAGGTGGGGGTATTGCGGGAAGGGACGCTCCTGTGGGCTTTTGCGGGAAGGGTGGGCAGAGAGGGGGAGAATTTTTTTTTTCTTGTTCTCCCCCTCTAAAACAAGGTGCGTCCTATGGTCGGGTGCGTCCTTTAGAGCGAAAAATACGGTATATAATTTTAAATGTATCCACCTGTAAGTAGAGGAAACACACCGATTTCAAATAAAGAGGATGTGGGAAAGTTAAATCAGCTCTCTAACCTGAGCATTGAGGGCTGCTGCCTGTTGGAGCTGGGATTTGCTCAAGGCTTGGCTGAACGGATCCTTCAGGAAACGGGTGTTTCTGTGGACAACTTCCCGTGGCTTTTTAAACACACTCTCCTCTTCAGGAACACCTGGAAAAGGCAGAACATTAGCATCAGACCGAAGGCCTGATATCAAAGCAGCAAACAAAAGTCTTGCCATTTGCAATTTTAAAAGAAAAACGTACTCCCGTAAGTTAAGAATGAAAACTCAAATAGAAGAACAGAGCAAGAGTTTTCTCACAATTACACTTCCATGCTCATCTCTCAGTGGTGCAGGGAATGAATCAGTATCCCCCCCCCTCTCTACCCCATAATATTAGAACTCAGAAGGAGCACCTCAAAGGCAGCAATGACCAATTAGGCCCAACAAAATTATTAATTCTGAAAAGGTACTGAAAGGTGAGAAGACACACAGGGAAGAAGCTGCAGAGAATCATGTCCGGCGTGTGTGTGCGTGCACAGACAAACACACCCTTACAGCTATCGGTCCATTTGGCTGTCTCCATTTGCTGGAGACTCTTGCGACATCACTGAGCTCACCTGGTGGGTAATACATGAGGGAATTCTTAGCCTTGTACTCCCATGTCTCCACCCCAGCTTTCCCATTTGCCAGGGCCTGCTGCTCTTCTGCTGACGGAAGTGCCAGCTGCTCCTGGTGCCGCTGAAACAGATTTGACAAAGATCTTCAGTGATGGGCACAAACAGTAGTACGTAAGAGTAAAAAGGTGCGGATTAAGTGGGCCTCCAATTTACTTGGGGAGTATATAATTATTATCTTACTTTTCAGTGTGGAGAATGCACGCCTTACTTTATTACTTTGTGTAACGCTTGGTGTCGGAGCAGGGCTCAACCCCATTTTCCCCCACTAGAAGTCAAGACTGTGTGTATGGCACAGTTCATCTACAGGCCCCAAGCACTTGACCATGACCAGATTGCTTGGCTAGAGTGAGTTTCCTGCATATGCTTCAGGACCACAGGTGATCATTTCAGAAGGGAACACAATCTAAAAGTCTTAAGGGAGGGCTGTGTTGGTGGCCCTCTCTTACCAAGGGAAGATCAGTCTCCTACATGGAGGTATTTAAATAATGGAGATACACAAAGCTCTTTCCCGCACCTGGGCAAATTCCTCTTCTGCGTCGTAGAGCCATGAATGCCTGGCTCTCTCCTTTTCTTCTGCCACGTCCATGATCTGCTCAAAGGAAGCGTTATCCTCGCTGGTGTGTTTTGCCAAGAAGCTGTCCAGGCTGGGCAGAGCATCTTTGCTCTCTTCTTCCTCCGTTTCACCTGTAGGAAAGGGGGGAGGAAGCAAACACAGATAAGACTTTGAAGTCCTGCCTCAGTCCTTCAGAGGATGGATTTCCCCAGGCCTTTAAACAAGGCACCAATGAGGATACCAGAAGCTACGACACAATACAACTAGAGATGATAGGGACTCAACCTGAGATCTTTTTGCGTGTAAACCATGTGCTCTTATATCACCAAACTGCACCCCCCCCCAATTTTTAATACTAGGGATACCAGGAGGAATTGTTTCACATTCTTCTCAGCCCTGAAACCAAACAGCAACATATAGAACAACCCAAACAAGCAAAATGAGAATTTCTTACCTTCCTCTGTAGTTTTTACTGGGAGCTTGGGTTTATTCAATGTGGAGGGGTCACCGGGATGAGCCTCGGGCGTTTCAAACGTGGCTGGAGTAACATCTGTTCAAAAGCGTTTTTGAAAAAGCAATGATTTAGGAATGTATTGTTCCGAGAGCCAGCATAGACAAGGCCCCGGTTCAAATATCCACTGAGCCACAAAGTACAGTGTTTGTACTTGATTAACACAATCCCCCATCACCTAATTACCTCATAGGATAAAAGGGGGATATCATATATCACGTGTAGGGAACCTTTGGCCCACCAGATGTTGCTGAACTACAAATCCCATCACCCCTGGCCACACTTGCTGATGGGAGATGTAGATCAGGAGCACTTGTAGGGCCAAAGGTTCCATAAATGCTGCCTTTAATTCTTTTGAGAAACAGAAAAGACTGAAATGAAAAGAAAAGAAAAGAAAAAGAAAAAAAGCCCAAAGAGTATTCTGGCCCCGTCAGCAGCATTATATGCAGGTTTCGGCGATGCATATAAAATTGCTCTACTGGGTATTCTTTGCAAATCATAAAGACACCCCCAAAATGACAAAGGAACATGTTCAAAACTCTATGATAAACATCAACACCAATAATCCAAGGATCAGGATCCAAATAAATTCTTACATGGTGCAGGGGTGTCTTTGGAAGTTCTCCCCAAGGAAGAGCCAAATTTGATGGCTATCTGTCTCATTTTCTCCAAATCACCACTTTCTTCAGCATCTAGATAGTCCTTCTGAGCACGCAATTTCTCAACGTCAGGGAAAAAATCCCTTTGGATGATTTTCTCCAGGCTCTGCAAAACGCCAAATTAACAATGTTTCAGGGTAGGAGGAAAAGAAAAAAAATTAAAGGAACATGTAATATAATTTTGTGGTGCACGCGGCAGGAGCCTCAGAAATTTAGCTTAAGTAAAGCGGCTTGCTGGCCCAGGCCTGTCAAACCTTCAACCCATGTGCCGTGACACCTTAGCAATGTATTCCATCTTACAATGTATCTGAGAAACCACACCAAGACCTGCAGGTATAGGGCATCATATAAATTCAATAAATAAATAAATAAATGCCTTGTTTTGCACCCCAAGAAACAAAGGTTTTGATCCAAAACTCAGCTGGCCTAAATTAATGTAACCACCGTCACCAGTGGAGATAGAAAACAGCCATCATGACGAGCAGACTTATGACTTTATAAGGTCTGTCTGTTGGCATCACCCACATTTACTTATTTATCTTCTAAAGAAATACAGTGGTACCTCGGGTTACATATGCTTCAGGTTACAGACTCCGCTAACCCAGAAATAGTACCTCAGGTTAAGAACTTTGCTTCAGGATGAGAACAGAAATCGTGCTCCGGCGGCACGGCAGCAGCAGGAGGCCCCATTAGTTAAAGTGGTGCTTCAGGTTAAGAACAGTTTCAGGTTAATAACGGACCTCCGGAACAAATTAAGTACTTAACCCGAGGTACCACTGTATGTGCAGGATATTGCTTCTAAAGCAAGCCAACACCTGAAGGTCCAAGTCCAACGTCTGTCAGTTGTTCTGCAATGCTCCCTTCCTTACCACCCTTCTAGTGTATGTATTTATTTAATTTTATTTATTTTCAATACATTGAACATCCCACCAAGGACCTGCCCAACCCACCTGTGTCCAAACTGCTTTCCCACACCATTATGTTGTTGCGAAAACAAAAAATCCACAGGGATCTTCAGTTAACGGGTGGAATATAAATACAGTAAGCATAATAACAACAACCCTGTGATGTAGGCTTGGCAAGGGAAAAAATATAATGTATACACAGAGAGAGAGAGAGAGAAAAGGCCTGCAACTTACACAGCGGTTACGTGCCAGGCATCTCTCCAATGGTCAAAACTGCATACAGTGGTACCCTCACCCTGCCATGCACCCCTACTCCGCCAGACCCCCCCACCCCGCCAGACCCCTCCACTCCCAATGAACCCAGAATGAACCCCCGCTGCCACCGGACCCCCGACCCCCCCACCCGACTCCTCACCCCACCAGACCCCCCACTCCCAACGGACCCCTCACCCCGCCAGACCCCCCTCCCACTGAACCCCCCACCCCGCCAGACCCCCGCCCACCGGACCCCCCACCCCACCGGACCCCCCCCTCCCACCGGACCCCTCACCCCGCCAGACCCCCCTCCCACTGAACCCCCCCACCCCGCCAGACCCCCCTCCCACTGAACCCCCCCACCCCGCCAGACCCCCCCTCCCACCGGACCCCTCACCCCGCCAGACCCCCACACTCCCACCAGACCCCCGCTCCCATTCCCCTCGCTCGCCTGGATGTAGCTCTCCTCGTCCAGGACCCTCTTGCTGCTCTTGGGGGCCTCCTTGGCCGCCTCCTTCACCACAGCCACGGCGCCCGCCTCGGCCGGGACTGGCACCAGCGCTCTGGCCGAGGCGGCGGCGGCGGCGGCGGGGCCCGGGTCGCTCATCTCTCCCGCCAGGCCCAGAAAATCCCAGCAACGGCACCTCGGTCGCCCTTAGCAACGCGCCCGGGGGTCCTTCGGCCGTACGCAGACGCCCGCACGGGGCGACGCAGCTCCGCTTCCGGCAACAGCGACACCGACGCCCGGAAGCGGCGCGGCTAGATCCCACCCCTTCCCCCCTCACGGAAAAGGTCGTGGGGAACCGCAAAGGCCTTCGGGATTTAGAGTCGCTGTGAGGGGGAAATTGCCTAGTCAGGAAACTACGCCTCGCTCCCTCCGTCGCCGTAGAGGTGTAAGCGGAAGATGTTACCAAACAGCTGCAGCTTCCGGGTCTGTTTGGAGGCCGAGGTGCGGCTCGGTTTGGTTCAGCTGGTCTGCATTGCAGGGTTGGCGTAGTATCTCTTCCATTGGCGCCACTTGGGGTCCAATTGGGATCGAATGTGGCCCTCCAAGTCCAGCCCTCTAAAATCTCCCCAGGCCACACCCCTCACCCTGATTGATTGATTGATTCTATTTCTCTGCTGCTTTTTATTCCAATAAATCCCAAAGCGGAGTTTGCGCTAATAACTAATAATAATAATAGTTTCATAATAACTGCCCCTCATTTATATAAATGCCTACCATTATTATGTGGGAATGGGGAGGTGTACTTTGGTTTTAACGACTTTGGTTATGTAACACAGCTGCAGAATGACAATAAAAATGTTGCTATTAATTAATGCAAATTTTTTTTGCATTGTACATTGTCATCACTTCCCCATCCCCATGAAGCAAAAGAAAAATATTTAATAATAAATAAATAAAAATCAAAAATAATGGAATTACACTGCACTAAACACAGTGCCTGATCACCTCATCTGTCTCTTGAGAAATATCTATGTGGGACAAGAAGCTACAGTTAGAACTGGATATGGAACAACTGATTGGTTCAAAATTGGGAAAGGAGTACGACAAGGCTATATATTGTCGCCCTGCTTATTTAACTTATATGCAGAATTCATCATGCGAAAGGCTGGGCTGGATGAATCCCTAGCCGGAATTAAGATTGCTGGAAGAAATATCAACAACCTCAGATATGCAGATGACACAACCTTGATGGCAGAAAGTGAGGAGGAATTAAAGAACCTTTTATTGAGGGTGAAAGAGGAGAGCGCAAAATATGGTCTGAAGCTCAACATCAAAAAAACGAAGATCATGGCCACTGGGCCCATCACCTCCTGGCAAATAGAAGGGGAAGAAATGGAGGCAGTGAGAGATTTTACTTTCTTGGGCTCCATGATCACTGCAGATGGTGACAGCAGACACGAAATTAAAAGACGCCTGCTTCTTGGGAGAAAAGCAATGACAAACCTAGACAGCATCTTAAAAAGTAGAGACATCACCTTGCTGACCAAGGTCCGTATAGTTAAAGTTATGGTTTTCCCAGCAGTGATGTATGGAAGTGAGAGCTGGACCATAAAGAAGGCTGACTGTCGAAGAATTGATGCTTTTGAATTATGGTGCTGGAGGAGACACTTGAGAGTCCCATGGACTGCAAGAAGATCAAACCTATCCATTCTGAAGGAAATCAGCCCTGAGTGCTCACTGGAAGGACAGATCGTGAAGCTGAGGCTCCAATACTTTGGCCACCTCATGAGAAGAGAAGACTCCCTGGAAAAGACCCTGATGTTGGGAAAGATTGAGGGCACAAGGAGAAGGGGACGACAGAGGACGAGATGGTTGGACAGTGTTCTCGAAGCTACAAACATGAGTCTGACCAAACTGTGGGAGGCAGTGGAAGACAGGAGTGCCTGGCGTGCTCTGGTCCATGGGGTCACGAAGAGTCGGACATGACTAAACGACTAAACAACAACAAACACAGTGAAGGGGGGGGCAACTATATACGTTTATATGAGATGTTACTATGAAGGAATCCTGTACATCGTAAACTGTACTTTATTCCTGGCGGGGCAGGGACCACAATTGCATAAAGGTGACTCCACAAGCCTTCTGATACACTACACTGATATACCTCACACATTCAGTGAAAGAAATGACACCAGGCAGGGTAACTGACAATAGTTTATTCATTAGATGCAGACACTGAGACTACTAGGAAATGTGCATCAGGAGATGAGACTGCAAGGGGCCATAAACATTCCAGCGGAAATCCATAGATGTAGCTGTTGCATTCTTTTCGCAAAGCTGTTCCTGTTGGGGGCGGGCGGAGAGAGAAGACAGATTAAAGGTAAAGGTACCCCTGCCCGTATGGGCCAGTCTTGCCAGACTCTAGGGTTGTGCGCCCATCTCACTCTATAGGCCGGGGGGCCAGCGCTGTCCGCAGACACTTCCGGGTCACGTGGCCAGCGTGACAAGCTGCATCTGGCGAGCCAGCACAGCACACGGAATGCCGTTTACCTTCCCGCTAGTAAGCGGTCCCTATTTATCTACTTGCACCCGGGGGTGCTTTCGAACTGCTAGGTTGGCAGGCGCTGGGACCGAGCAACGGGAGCGCACCCCGTTGCGGGGATTCGAACCGCCGACCTTTCGATCGGCAAGTCCTAGGCGCTGAGGCTTTAACCCACAGCGCCACCCACGTCCCTATTTATGAACATTTATTACATATCAAAGACCTTAACATTCTTATCACACCTAACCCAAGTGCCAGACAGGTAGCCATCAAGATCACAAAGAGCTGCAGCAGCCCAGGAATGGATTCTGACTCCGGAGAACAAAAAGGATAGTGAGCAACTTAACCAGTTGGGTCAGGAAGTGTAAATAGATTTATTGTCTTGTTTTTATCGGGTGTCAGGTGATGGGTAAAAGGCAGGAAGGATAGCTACCTGACACCCAGGCTCTGCCCATTTACCTCCCCTTCTGATGATGTAGAAATGATGTAGTGATGATGAAAGGTGGGAGGGCGTTCCACAGGGAGGGTGCCACTACTGAGAAGGCCCTCTGCCTGGTTCCCTGTAATTCTTTACAAGTCGTTCTTAATATAATCCTAAGCCTATTTGATACTTCCAAGTGATTTCTAATTATCTTATGTTACAATATTTGGCTAAATATTCTTTGAATTTCTTCCAGTCTTCTTGATATTCCTCTTCCTTCTGGTCACGGATTCTTCCATTCAGGTCAGCCAGCTCCAAAAAGTCCAACATCTTCACCTGCCATTCTTCTATTGTTGGTCCTGCTATAGCAGTTTTGCTTACAAATAAAGGTCAGGCTTCTTAGCCACTTTGCTTTAAGTTTTGCCTTGGTCTTGCCTGTTTTCTTAAAACTCTCTGACCACAGGGAATCCTTTCACCTAGTGGGCTCATGGAATCCCGAGGACTAGAGAGCAGCCGGTGAGCATTTCTGGTTCTTTTCAACTGAATGGTATAGTTTTTGTAAAAGATGCAGGGATTTCTGATATGTAAAATGAACCATGCAAAAAGAAGAAGGGAAGTCACTGATATCTTAAGGATGTAAAATGAGTGTTTTTATTGTAAAACAGAAAACTTAAATAGTATCTTGTGCTCAAAGCAGCCACCAAGCACATGAGCACTTTCCCATCTTGTGGGGAAACAAAACATACAGAAGCAAAACATAGCCATTGTGACAAGTTGTCATTGGTAGCCTTCTTCCTGGAGCCAGTTCCACAGTTTAACTGTGCTGCTTAATGTGCTTCTTTTATGCGTGTGGTGGCCTGGAATTCAGACTTGGAGGCTGAACCTGAGGAATCCCAACCTGCACAGGAGTCCCCACCTCCAGAACCAGCTGAGCCGGGGCTGGGGCCTGAGCCTGAAGGGTCCTCACCTGTGCTGGATCCTCAGGTGCAGGCACCAGCTGAGTCTGCTCTGGCTCCTGAGGTGATGGAGGACCCATTGCCTACAGGTGCTCCACTCTCAGCCCCGTCAGGGGAAGCTGAGGTTGCCTCTGGGTCCAGTAACCCTCCAGCCTCTCCTGAGCTGCAGAGGCTCAGGGCAGAGGCGCGGAGGGAACTAAGTTCCTGCAGGAGGAGTGCTCACCTCCAGGAGAGGCGAGTCACCTGTGGACCAGGGCCGCCCTATGCCTCGGGGCAGATAAAAGCCAGCCAGCCCCAGTCCCAAGTTGCGGGAGCAACATTGTTGGTATCCAGTTCCTGCCTGCACCCTGTCCTGCTCTTGAACTCAACCGACTCCGTGCCTTGGACCCAGCTTCAGCTTTGACAGACTGCCTCCATACTGCACCCTCGACCACGGACTGGACTTGGACCTTGCCTCTTGATTAACCCCCGGGACCAGCACAATGTGCCTTGAATTCTTCTTCTGTCTGCCTGAAAATTCAAGTGTATTTTCAACTTGTTTCTCCTAGTAGATGCATTTTATAAACAGTTTAGCATAGTATAGGCACAATTGCAGACAGCATCCTCTTTATAAAATCTGTATTTTTCCATGAGTGTTCATATTCTTTACATCTTCGCTTCAAGAACTGCATTGTTAGATTTGGAGAAGTGCAGATTTCAAAGGAGAGCAGCGTTTTGATTCATGGATTGATTGGGGACATGCAAATTTGGGATCCTCTCATTAAAATGCAAACCAAAATAAATTATCCCCCCGCCACCACATCTCTACACGACATGGAAAGAAAGACAAGGAAGCCAAAGTTAGATATTTTAATGTTTGTGTTCATGTGGATCATGTTTCTAAATGTGTGCTAATAGTAAAGATATTTAAGATGTCTCATGCAGCCACATTTTTAAGATTTGAACTGCAGACAAACATTTACTTTGCAAAGCTTTCTAAGTGGTAAATTCTATTCTAGGCAATTTTGGTTGCTGGCAAATGAGCTAATTTGACACTTGGCGAAGAACCTAGCCATCCTGCGCAGTCACTGATAGCCTCATCCTGCCTGAATTTGTCCAGTCCTCTTTCAAAGCCATCCCTGTCTCATGTGCTGCATGAACTATGTGCTGATTCATATATGTCCTGAGTCTTCCAACGTCCAGCTTCATGGGATCTCCACGACTTCTGCGTGTGCTGCCAAATACAGTTCTTTCCAAGGATATCAAGACAAAAGGAATGAGAAGGTGGAAGGGGAACCAAAACAGTTTTATTAACAAATAAACAGCAGGCATACAAAGCATAACATAAAACATACCCAGCAGGGGCTACCCAATCTCCCCTTCAGCTGCCTGGAGCCCCAGGTAGAGCAGCAGGAGAAAGACCCCGACCGTTGGTCTCCCAGCATCAGGTCCTTTGATCTGGGCAGAAGCTCACTGGGCCCTTCCCACCTATGGCTTTTATAGCCTGCCTTGATGTAATCAAGTGAACCTGGCATTAAAAGTAAAGGGACCCCTGACCATTAGGTCCAGTCGTGACCGACTCGGGTTGCGGCACTCATTTTGCTTAATTGGCTGAGGGAGCCGGCGTACAGCTTCTGGGTCATATGGCCAGCGTGACTAAGCCGCTTCTGGCGAACCAGAGCAGCGCACAGAAACACCGTTTACCTTCCCGCCGGAGCGGTACCTATTTACTTGCACTTTGATGTGTTTTCAAACTGCTAGGTTGGCAGGAACAGGGACTGAGCAACGGGAGCTCACCCCGTCGCGGGGATTCGAACCGCCGACCTTCCGATCGGCAAGTCCTAGGCTCTGTGGTTTAACCCACAGTGCCACCCGTGTCCCGAACCTGGCATTACTCATGATTAATACAGAGCGGCTGAGAGTCTCCGACTACCTGCAGCCGGCATTCAGCCTTCACTTGCAACACAGAAGAACCCAATAAACTCCCGACAGGTGTGTGAAACACAAGAATGCAGCAGACCTCCAAGTGGGGATGTTAAAGGGAAAGGGACATCTAACTCCTCGAAATACAATTGTCTTCCGCATTTCCACTACACTGCATCATGGGAGAGGAAAGGATATCCGCTTTCTCCAAGCAAAGCAGAATTGTATGAACTTCTATCAGGTCACCTCTTGCAGGTTTATATAATGGCCTTATAATATATGCAGCTTTTCTCTAAACTGAAAAGTCCCAAATGCTGTAACTTATCCCCATAGGGAAGTAGTTCCAACCCCTAGATGGGTTTTAGTTGCCCTTTTCTGAACCTTTTCTACCACTGCAGTAACCTTTTTTAAATGTGGCAACCAAATGGCATGCAGTATTCCAGCTGTGGTTGCACCCAGGGCTTTTTTTCCCAGCCGAAACTCAGTTGCTCCAGCTCAGACTGCATGGCTTTTACAACCCCCTCTCTCCTATGCTAATCATCTAGGAACTTTTACCACTCTGCAACTAAGCTATGTTTTACTGCCTGTGCAACTTTCTGCAACTGAAACTGACCTTTGAAGAGTTTGTAAGTAAACCATTTATCAACTTACCAAATGTGTAGTTTTTTCCTATGCTAGAGGAAGAGGGAAGTTTTGGAACTCACAACGACATATTGCCTCTCAGGTGGATGCCATTGCCATTATAGGAGAACAAGGGAGGGAGGCGTTTTTGGTGAGTTCCACCACCTCTTTTTCTAGAAAAACAGGACTGGTTTATATAATGGCCTTATAATATATGCAGCTTTATTTTCAGTTCCTTTCTGAACAATACCTAGCTTGAATTTTTCTTTTCCCCCACAACTGCTGCCCACTGGCCAACACCTTCACTACGACCCCAAGGTCTGAGCTTTTCATTTAGATCTGAGCTGTCTTGGAAGCTTAAATTTAATTAGCTAATATGAGAACTACAAAGCGTACTTGATGCTTTGAAAAGTATTTCGTCTGGCAAGCTGAGTTTAACCCTCGAGGAGTTTAACTTTGCTGCCCGTAACTTGGCTGAAGGAATTTGCAGCGAAGGAGAAACAGACCGGAACAAGGTGGAAACTGAGAGGTTACTTCTCAGAGGAGATAAACCTTAATCATAAACATGTTTCTCACACAAATAGGAGTGATTAGATGTGGTTCTTGAACTAAAGGTATTTCCTCCGTACAACTTGTGTTACCTTTTAAAGGTAAAGAGACCCCTGATCATTAGGTCCAGTCGTGGCTGACTCTGGGGTTGCGGCGCTCATCTTGCTTTATTGGCCGAGGGAGCTTCCGGGTCATGTGGCCAGCATGACTAAGCCGCTTCTGGCGAACCAGAGCAGCGCATGGAAACGCTGTTTACCTTCCCGCCGGAGCGGTACCTATTTATCTACTTGCACTTTGACGTGCTTTCAAACTGCTAGGTTCTAATGTAATTGAGTTGTGATCCATTAGTATTTTGGGTTGGATTTTAACTTTTTTAGTTTTCATTAATAACTTGTTCGTTACCCATATTGTGTCTAGTGTTCCCCCTGATTGCTGAGCTTCCAAGAAATGAGTGTATTGTCTTTCGTTTGGGTTTTTGTATCTCCATACATCCGTTAGGTTTAGGTTTTCTACCATATGGAAGAAGGTTGATGGTAATCTCCTTCCCTTTGATTTTCTCTCTTTTTTTCCCTCTATCTTGATCAATAGATGTAACACCGTTAAAATCTCCCATAAGGATAATCTCCTCATTTATATATTCAAGTAGCTTGCACTCTACTTCCCTAAAGAAGATTGTCTTATTTCCATTACATGCATATACGCCTGCAATGATTATTTGTTCATTCCTTCTAGTAACCTGAACTCCCAATATCCTACTGTCATGGTCTTTGAAAACTTGTTTTGATTCCAATTTTGGGTTTACATAAATTACAATTCCCCTTTTCTTTTTAATATCTAGGGAGACAAATTCTTGACCTAGTTTTTTATTTTCTAAAACCCTTCAATGCTTCTTAGCTACGTGGGTCTTTTGCGGGCAGATAACATCCCATTGTTTTTTTCTTTAGTATATGCTCTATCTTATTCCTCTTATCATTTAAACCGTTAACATTCCAAGATATAATCCTTAGCTCCATTAAACTTTATAACTCTTTATTTCCTGACATAGTGTCTTTAGGAGAAAAAGTGTAAAGAAGAGATATTTTTAACAGAAAAATAATTTTGTATCTTCTTGATTCTTTGTCTCTGATTTTATTGTTACTCGTCTTCACTAGCTTTCTTGAAGTTATTGGGTTTCGTCGTCTCTTTCCAGTCCTGAGTCTCCTCGTCTCCCCAAACTCCTTTTTGTACCTTCTCCAGAATTTTCCAGCCTCCTCTGGTGTCCTAAGAGTTTTTCTTCTATCCTTGTAGGTAAACATGATTCCCTCCGGGAACTCCCAGCGAAATCTGATCGATTTTTTCTTGAGTGCATCTGTCACGACTTTAAAATTTTGCCTTTCCCTCAGAATTCTTTTAGGGATTTCTTTATGAATTATGATGTTCTTGTCATCAATTATTAATTTAGATTGTCCCTTTTTTTGTAGTATTTTATCCTTTAGAAGTCTTGAGTTAAGGAATACTAAGCAGTCTCCTGGGCCTTTAAACGTCTTTGATGTTTCAGATCTAACGCGGAAGATTTTGTCAATGTCCAGCAGCATCTCATCTTCTTGTACCACCAGCTAGTTTGCAAGTTCTTGAATCAGCTTCTCAGCTATTCTTTCTCCTTGAGATTCCGGTACACTGCAAAAGTGGAGAATCAGCTCCCGCTGGTGTAATTTCAACATAGCAATTCCATCCTGGATTTCTTCGTATGTTCTCTTTAATTCTAATATTTCTTCATTTGTTGCTTCCTGTATTTTTTTATTTCTTTATTTTCATTTTGCAAATTCTTAGACACTTCTTCTTGTTTATTAGCTCTACCTTTAAGATCTTGTACAGATTTGTCCAAGTCCTTAGTTTTAGTATTTAATTCCTGTATTTGAGTTGTTAAATCTAAAATTAGCTTAGAGTTCTGTACAATTTTACCTTCCAATGATTCTTGAAGTGAGTCTAATTTATCATTTAAATTTCTGTTCATTCCCATTATCAGTTCTTTCACATCTGCGTTAGGATCAATTTCTGCAGCTGATCGTCTTCTAACTTGAAGTCCTGTAGCAGATGTTAATGTGGTTTGATATTTTTGACTCAATGTTGTCTTGGATATCATTAATTATTTTTATGTAATTCAAATCAATTTCCAAGTTGATTATCTATTTTATCCACCAAGAAGCTACAATAATTGTTTTCCAGAATTAATTTTATATCCCAAAGTCTATCAATTAATTCAGGTCGTGGGATTATTTGTCAGTTGAGGTCCTGATAGGAATTACTTTTAATATTTCATTTGTATGAATTTATGAGTCTGTGAGAAGTAATCACACTTCCTTTTTCTGGTATTATCTGGACCTCCTTCAGCCTTATTTTGTCACTCCATCTTTGTTATTTCCCCATAAGTATTCTGCTCTCCCTTTCTATTGATTTTTGTTGTTTCGTCTTCAGAAATACGGGAGTGCGTTTGTACCCATCGTCTGCCATATGGAGTAACCTGGTGTGTTTCTCCATGGGGTCTCGGGGTGTTTCACAGTCAGGCTTGCGTCCTTCCTGCGCTGAGATCCCTCTGACTTCACCCACTTAAACTGTGCTGGAATGACAGAGGATCCCTTTCTGCACTGCTTGGTGCCTTTTTTGATCTGAGACCTCCTCTCAGACCTTTCTAGGGGTTCACGTCACCCTTGCTCCCCCTTATTACACGCGTTCACCATGACTGGAAATGCTACACTAAGGCAGAACAAATTCCCCGACCCACCACTTGAGAGCACCACAGCCGGAAGATCACCAGGGATTTCTTCTTGTTGTGCCTCACCTGGCCAGGGATTTTTCCTTGTTGTGCCCCAGCCAGAGATTTCGTCTTCTTGTGTTCTGGCTGGGGATTTCCTCTTGTGCCCTGCCTGGCCAGGGATTTCTTCTTATTGTGGCCTGCCAGCCACATATTTCTTCTTGTTGTGCCTGGCCAGCCAGGGATTTCTTCTTCTGCCCTGGCCAGGTATGTATTCTTGTGCCCTGGTTGATGGGTGATGGTTCTGCCTTGGTTGTTGTTGTGCCTGCCGCCCTTGCCTGCGCAGGGTGATGTTCCGCCTTTGTTGTTGTTGTTCTGCCTGCCGCCCCTCCCTGCACACAATGATTTTCCGCCTTGGTGGTTGTTGTTGTTCTGCCTACCGCTACTGCCTGCAAATCGTGATGATTCTGCGTTGGTTGTTGTTGTTGTTCGGCCTGCCACCCCTGCCTGAGAATCATGATGGTTCTGCCATGGTTGTTGTTGTTGTTGTGCCTGCCGCCCCTGCCTGCTAATCGTGATGGTTCTGCCTTGGTTGTTGTTCTGCCTGCTGCCCCTGCCTGCGCAGGATGATGTTCCGCCTTTGTTGTTGTTGTTGTGCCTGCTGCCCCTGCCTGCGAATTGTGATGGTTCTGCCTTGGTTGTTACTGTTGTTCTGCCTGCAGCCACTGCCTGCAAAGCATTGTGGTTCTGCCTTGGTTGTTGTCGTTCTTCTTCTGCCCTGGCCAGGTATGTATTCTTGTGCCCTGGTTGATGGGTGATGGTTCTGCCTTGGTTGTTGTTGTTGTGCCTGCCGCCCTTGCCTGTGAATCGTGATGGTTCTGCCTTGGTTGTTGTTGCTGTTGTTGTGCCTGCCGACCCCTGCCTGCGCAGGGTGATGTTCCGCCTTGCTTGTTGTTGTGCCTGCCGACCCCTGCCTGCGCAGGGTAATGTTCCGCCTTGCTTGTTGTTGTGCCTGCCACCCCTGCCTGCGCAGGGTGATGTTCCGCCTTTGTTGTTGTGGTGGTTGTGCCTGCCGCCCCTGCCTGCGAATCGTGATAGTTCTGCCTTGGTTGTCGTTCTGCCTGCTGCCCCTGCCTGCAAATGGTCATGGTTCCGCACTGGTTGTTGTTGTTGTTGTTCTGCCTGCCGACTCCTGCCTGCGAATCATGATGGTTCTGCCTTCATTGTTTTTGTTGTTGTTGTGCCTGCGGATCCCTGCCTGCTCAGGGTGTTGTTCCGCCTTGCTTGTTGTTGTGCCTGCGAATTGTGATGGTCCGCCGTGGTTGTTGTTCTTGTTGTGCCTGCCGCCCCTGACTGCGAATCATGATGGTTCTGCCTTTGTTGTTCTTGTTGTTGTGCTTGCCGGCCCTGCCTGCGAATCGTGATAGTTCTGCCTTGGTTGTTGTTCTGCCTGCTGCCCCTGCCTGCAAATCGTCATGGTTCCGCAGTGGTGGTTGTTGTTGTTGTGCCTGCCGACTCCTGCCTGCGAATTGTGATGGTTCTCCCTTGGTTGATGCTGTTGTTGTTGTGCCTGCCGACCGCTGCCTGCGCAGGGTGATGTTCCCCCGATGTTGCTGTTGTGCCTGCCGACAAGTGCCTGTGAATCGTGATTGTTCTACCTTGGTTGATGTTGTAGTTGTGCCTGCCTCCCCTGCCTGCGAATCGTGATGGTCCTGCCTTTGTTGTTGTTATTGTTTTGCCTGCCGCCACTGCCTGCGAAGTGTTATGGTTCCACCTTGGTTGTTGTTGTTGTTGTGCCTGCCGAACCCTGCCTGCGAATCGTGATGGTTCTGCCTTGGTTGTTGTTGTTGTTGTGCCTGCCGCCCCTGCCTGCGAATCGTGATGGTTCTGCCTTCTTTGTTGTTCTGCCAGCTGCCCTTGCCTGCAAATCGTGATGGTTCCGCCTTGGCTGTTGTTGTTCTGCTTGCTACCCCTGCCTGCGAATCGTGATGGTTCTGCCTTGGTTGTCGTTCTGCCTGCTGCCCCTGCCTGCGAATCGTCATGGTTCTGCAGTGGTTGTTGTTGTTGTTGTGTCTGCCGACTCCTGCCTTCGAATCCTGATGGTTCTCCCTTGGTTGATGCTGTTGTTGTGCCTGCCACCGCTGCCTGCGAAGCATTATGGTTCCACCGTGGTTGTTGTTGTGCCTGCCGACCCCTGCCTGTGCAGGGTGATGTTCCGCCTTTGTTGTTGATGTGCCTGCCACTGCTGCCTGCGAAGCATTATGGTTTCACCTTGGTTATTAATGTGCCTGCCAACCGCTGCCTGTGCTGGGTGATGTTCCGCCTTTGTTGTTGTTGTTGTGCCTGCCGCCCCTGCTTTCAATTTGTGATGGTTCTGCCTTGGTTGTTATTCTGCCTGCCGACCCCTGCCTGCGCAGGGTGATGTTCCGCCGAGGTTGTTGTTGTTGTTGTTGTGCCTGCCGACCCCTGCCTGCGAATCGTGATGGTTCCGCCTTGGCTGTTGTTGTTGTTCTGCTTCTTGCTGCCCCCACCTGCACAGGGGGATGTTCCGCCTTTGTTGTTGTTGTTACTGTGCCTCCAGCCCCTGCCTGCGAATCGTGATTGTTCTGCCTTCGTTGTTTTTGTTGTTGTTGTGCCTGCCAACCCCTGCCTGCGCAGGGTGATGTTCCGCCTTTGTTGTTTTTGTGCCTGCCACCGCTGGCTGCACAGGGTGATGTTCCGCCTTTGTTGTTGTTGTGGTTGTGCCTCCCGCCCCTGCCTGCGAATCGTGATAGTTCTGCCTTGGTTGTCGTTCTGCGTGCTGCCCCTGCCTGCGAATTGTCATGGTTCCGCAGTGGTTGTTGTTGTGCCTGCCGACTCCTTCCTGCGAATCGTGATTGTTCTGCCTTGGTTGATGTTGTAGTTGTGCCTGCCGCCCCTGCCTGCGAACCGTGATGGTTCTGCCTTGGTTGTTATTGTTGTTGTGCCTGCCGACCCCTGCCTGCGCAGGGTGATGTTCCGCCTTTGTTGTTGTTGTTGTTGTGCCTCTGGCCCCTGCCTGCGAATCGTGATTGTTCTGCCTTCGTTGTTTTTGTTGTTGTTGTGCCTGCCGATCCCTGCCTGCTCAGGGTGATGTTCCGCCTTTGTTGTTGTTGTTGTTGTTGTGCCTGCCGCCTCTGCCTGCGAATTGTGATGGTTCTGCCATCGTTGTTCTTATTGTTGTGCCTGCCACCCCTGGCTGCGCAGATTGATGTTCCGCCTTTGTTGTTATTGTTGTACCTGCCGCCTCTGGCTGCACAGGGTGATGTTCCCCTGATGTTTATGTTGTGCCTGCCGACAAGTGCCTGTGAATCGTGATTGTTCTGCCTTTGTTGTTGCTGCTGTTGTGCCTGGCCTCCTGCCTGCGAATTGTGATGTTTCTGACTTGGTTATTATTGTTGTTCTGCCTGCCGCTGCTGCCTGCGAAGCGTTGTGGTTCCGCCTTGGATGTTGTTGTTGTGCCTGCCAACCGCTGCCTCCAAATCGTGATGGTTCTGCCTTGGTTGTTGTTGTTGTTGTGCCTACCGCCCCTGCCTGCGAATCGTGATGGTTCTGCCATCGTTGTTCTTATTGTTGTGCCTGCCACCCCTGGCTGCGCAGATTGATGTTCCGCCTTTGTTGTTGTTGTTGTGCCTGCCGACCGCTGCCTCCGAATCATGATCGTTCTGCCTTGGTTGTTGTTCTTGTTGTGCCTGCCACCCCTGACTGCTAATCGTGATGGTTCTGCCTTTGTTGTTCTTGTTGTTCTTCCTGCCGCCCCTGGCTGCACAGGGGCATGTTCCGCCTTGGTTGTTGTTGTTGTTGCGCCTGCCGCCCCTGCCTGTAAATTGTGATGGTTCTGACTTGGTTGTTATTGTTGTTCTGCCTGCTGCTGCTGCCTGCGAAGCATTATGGTTCTGCCTTTGTTGTTGTTGTTGTTGTTGTTGTTGTTGTTGTTGTTGTTGTTGTTGTTGTTGTACCTGCCGCCCCCTGCCTGCACAGGGTGATGTTCCGCCTTGGTTGTTGTTGTGCCTGCCACCCCTGGCTGCGCAGGGTGATGTTTCGCCTTTGTTCTTGTGGTTGTCGTGCCTGCCGCCCCTGCCAGCGAATCGTGATAGTTCTGCCTTGGTTGTCGTTCTGTCTGCTGCCCCTGCCTGCAAATCGTCATGGTTCCGCAGTGGTGGTTGTTGTTGTTGTGCCTGCCGACTCCTGCCTGCGAATTGTGATGGTTCTCCCTTGGTTGATGCTGTTGTTGTTGTTGTTGTTGTGCCTGCCGACCGCTGCCTGCGCAGGGTGATGTTCCCCCGATGTTGCTGTTGTGCCTGCCGACAAGTGCCTGTGAATCGTGATTGTTCTACCTTGGTTGATGTTGTAGTTGTGCCTGCCTCCCCTGCCTGCGAATCGTGATGGTCCTGCCTTTGTTGTTGTTATTGTTTTGCCTGCCGCCACTGCCTGCGAAGTGTTATGGTTCCACCTTGGTTGTTGTTGTTGTTGTGCCTGCCGAACCCTGCCTGCGAATCGTGATGGTTCTGCCTTGGTGGTTGTTGTTGTTTTGCCTGCCGCCCCTGCCTGCGAATGGTGATGGTTCTGCCTTGGTTGTTGTTGTTGTGCCTGCTGACCCTTGCCTGCACAGGGTGATGTTCCGCCTTTGTTGTTGTTGTGCCTGCTGCCCCTGCCTGCGAATCATGGTGTTTCTGCCTTCTTTGTTGTTCTGCCAGCTGCCCTTGCCTGCAAATCATGATGGTTCCGCCTTGGCTGTTGTTGTTCTGCTTGCTACCCCTGCCTGCGAATCGTAATGGTTCCACAGTGGTGGTGGTGGTGGTGGTGGTGGTTGTTGTTGTGGTTCTGCCTTGATGGTTCTGCCTTGGTTGTTGTTATTGTTGTGTCTGCCGACTCCTGCCTGCGAATCGTGATGGTTCTCCCTTGGTTGATGCTGTTGTTGTGCCTGCCGCCGCTGCCTGCGAAGCATTATGGTTACACCTTGGTTGTTGTTGTTGTGCCTGCCGACCCCTGCTTGTGCAGGGTGATGATCCACCTTTGTTGTTGTGCCTGCCACCCCTGCCTGTGCAGTGTGATGTTCCGCCTTTGTTGTTGTTGTTGTGCCTGCCGCCCCTGCCTTCAATTTGTGATGGTTCTGCCTTGGTTGTTGTTCTGCCTGCCGACCCCTGCCTGCGAATAGTGATGGTTCTTCCTTGGTTGATGTTGTAGTTGTGCCTGCCGCCCCTGACTGTGAATAGTGATGGTTCTGCCTTCGTTGTTGTTGTTGTTGTGCCTGCCCCCCCTGGCTGCGCAGGGTGATGTTCCGCCTTGGTTGATGTTGTAGTTGTGCCTGCCGCCCCTGACTGCGAATCGTGATGGTCCTGCCTTTGTTGTTGTTATTGTTGTGCCTGCCGCCCCTGGCTGCGCAGGGTGATGTTCCGCCTTGGTTGCTAATGTTGTTGTGCCTGCCACCCCTGCCTGCGAATTGTAATGGTTCTGCCTTGGTTGTTATTGTTGTTCTGCCTGCCGCCACAGCCTGAGAAGTGTTATGGTTCCACCTTGGTTGTTGTTGTTGTGCCTGCCGACCCCTGCCTGCGCAGGGTGATGTTCCCCCGATGTTGATGTTGTGCCTGCCGACAAGTGCCTGCGAATTGTGATTGTTCTGCCTTGGTTGTTCTTGCTGTTGTGCCTGCCGCTCCTCCCTGCAAATTGTGATGGTTCTGACTTGGTTGTTATTGTTGTTCTGCCTGCCGCCGCTGCCTGCGAAGCGTTGTGGTTTTGCCTTGGTGGTGGTGGTGGTTGTTGTGCCTGCCAACCCCTGCCTGCGCAGAGTGATGTTCCGCCTTTGTTGTTGTTGTTGTTGTGCCTGCCGCCCCTGCCTGCGAATCGTGATGGTTCTGCCTTGGTTGTCGTTCTGCCTGCTGCCCCTGCCTCCAAATCGTGATGGTTCTGCCTTGGTTGTTGTTGTGCCTGCTGCCCCTGCCTGCGAATTGTGATGGTTCCACTGTGGTTGTTGTTGTGCCTGCCGCCCCTGCCTGCGAACCGTGATGGTTCTGCCTTGGTTGTTGTTATTGTTGTGCCTGCTGCCCCTGCCTGCGAATCGTGATGGTTCTGCCTTGGTTGTTGTTATTGTTGTGCCTGCTGCCCCTGCCTGCGAATCGTGATAGTTCTGCCTTGGTTGTCGTTCTGCCTGCTGCCCCTGCCTCCAAATCATGATGGTTCTGCCTTGGTTGTTGTTCTGCCTGCTGCCCTTGCCTGCGAATTGTGATGGTTCCGCTGTGGTTGTTGTTGTGCCTGCCGCCCCTGCCTGTGAACCGTGATGGTTCTGCCTTGGTTGTTGTTATTGTTGTGCCTGCTGCCCCTGCCTGCGAATCGTGATGGTTCTGCCTTGGTTGTTATTGTTGTTGTTGTGCCTGCCGACCCCTGCCTGCTCAGGGTGATGTTCCGCCTTTGTTGTTGTTGTTGTGCCTGCCGCCTCTGCCTGCGAATTGTGATGGTTTTGCCTTGGTTGTTGTTGTTGTTGTGCCTACCTCCCCTGCCTGCGAATCGTGATGGTTCTGCCATCATTGTTCTTATTGTTGTGCCTGCCACCCCTGGCTGCGCAGATTGATGTTCCGCCTTTGTTGTTGTTGTTGTGCCTCCTGCCCCTGCCTGCGAATCGTGATGGTTCTGCCTCGGTTGATGTTGTAGTTGTGCCTGCCGCCCCGGACTGCAAATCGTGATGGTCCTGCCTTTGTTGTTGTTATTGTTGTGCCTGCCGCCCCTGGCTGCGCAGGGTGATGTTCCGCCTTCGTGGTTGTTGTTGTTGTGCCTGCCGCCCCTGACTGCGAATCGTGATCGTCCTGCCTTTGTTGTTGTTATTGTTGTGCCTGCCGCCCCTGGCTGCGCAGGGTGATGTTCCGCCTTGGTTGTTGTTGTTGTTGTGCCTCCGGCCCCTGCCTGCGAATCGTGATTGTTCTGCCTTCGTTGTTTTTGTTGTTGTTGTGCCTGCCGATCCCTGCTTGCTCAGGGTGATGTTCCGCCTTTGTTGTTGTTGTTGTTGTTGTGCCTGCCGCCTCTGCCTGCGAATTGTGATGGTTCTGCCATCGTTGTTCTTATTGTTGTGCCTGCCACCCCTGGCTGCGCAGATTGATGTTCCGCCTTTGTTGTTGTTGTTGTGCCTCCCGCCCCGCCTGCGAATCGTGATGGTTCTGCCTTGGTTGTTATTGTTGTTGTTGTGCCTGCCGACCCCTGCCTGCGAATCGTGATGGTTCTCCCTTGGTTGATGCTGTTGTTGTGCCTGCCGCCGCTGCCTGCGAAGCATTATGGTTCCACCTTGGTTGTTGTTGTTGTGCCTGCCGACCCCTGCTTGTGCAGGGTGATGATCCACCTTTGTTGTTGTGCCTGCCACCCCTGCCTGTGCAGTGTGATGTTCCGCCTTTGTTGTTGTTGTTGTGCCTGCCGCCCCTGCCTTCAATTTGTGATGGTTCTGCCTTGGTTGTTGTTCTGCCTGCCGACCCCTGCCTGCGAATAGTGATGGTTCTTCCTTGGTTGATGTTGTAGTTGTGCCTGCCGCCCCTGACTGTGAATAGTGATGGTTCTGCCTTCGTTGTTGTTGTTGTTGTGCCTGCCCCCCCTGGCTGCGCAGGGTGATGTTCCTCCGCCTTGGTTGATGTTGTAGTTGTGCCTGCTGCCCCTGACTGCGAATCGTGATGGTCCTGCCTTTGTTGTTGTTATTGTTGTGCCTGCTGCCCCTGGCTGCGCAGGGTGATGTTCCGCCTTGGTTGCTAATGTTGTTGTGCCTGCCACCCCTGCCTGCGAATTGTAATGGTTCTGCCTTGGTTGTTATTGTTGTTCTGCCTGCCGCCACAGCCTGAGAAGTGTTATGGTTCCACCTTGGTTGTTGTTGTTGTGCCTGCCGACCCCTGCCTGCGCAGGGTGATGTTCCCCCGATGTTGATGTTGTGCCTGCCGACAAGTGCCTGCGAATTGTGATTGTTCTGCCTTGGTTGTTCTTGCTGTTGTGCCTGCCGCTCCTCCCTGCAAATTGTGATGGTTCTGACTTGGTTGTTATTGTTGTTCTGCCTGCCGCCGCTGCCTGCGAAGCGTTGTGGTTTTGCCTTGGTGGTGGTGGTGGTTGTTGTGCCTGCCAACCCCTGCCTGCGCAGAGTGATGTTCCGCCTTTGTTGTTGTTGTTGTTGTGCCTGCCGCCCCTGCCTGCGAATCGTGATGGTTCTGCCTTGGTTGTTGTTATTGTTGTGCCTGCTGCCCCTGCCTGCGAATCGTGATAGTTCTGCCTTGGTTGATGTTATTGTTGTGCCTGCTGCCCCTGCCTGCGAATCGTGATGGTTCTGCCTTGGTTGTTGTTATTGTTGTGCCTGCTGCCCCTGCCTGCGAACCGTGATGGTTCTGCCTTGGTTGTTGTTATTGTTGTGCCTGCTGCCCCTGCCTGCGAATCGTGATGGTTCTGCCTTGGTTGTTGTTATTGTTGTGCCTGCTGCCCCTGCCTGCGAATCGTGATAGTTCTGCCTTGGTTGATGTTGTAGTTGTGCCTGCCGCCCCGGACTGCAAATCGTGATGGTCCTGCCTTTGTTGTTGTTATTGTTGTGCCTGCCGCCTCTGGCTGCGCAGGGTGATGTTCCGCCTTGGTTTGTGATGTTGTTCTGCCTGCCGCCCCTGCTTGCAAATTGTGATGGTTTTGCCTTGGTTGTTGTTGTGCCTGCCGACCCCTGCCTGCGCAGGGTGATGTTCCCCTGATGTTTATGTTGTGCCTGCCGACAAGTGCCTGCAAATCGTGATTGTTCTGCCTTGGTTGTTCTTGCTGTTGTGCCTGCCGCTCCTCCCTGCAAATTGTGATGGTTCTGACTTGGTTGTTATTGTTGTTCTGCCTGCCGCCGCTGCCTGCGAAGCGTTGTGGTTTTGCCTTGGTGGTGGTGGTGGTTGTTGTGCCTGCCAACCCCTGCCTGCGCAGAGTGATGTTCCGCCTTTGTTGTTGTTGTTGTTGTGCCTGCCGCCCCTGCCTGTGAATTGTGATGGTTCTGCCTTGGTTGTCGTTCTGCCTGCTGCCCCTGCCTCCAAATCGTGATGGTTCTGCCTTGGTTGTTGTTGTGCCTGCTGCCCCTGCCTGCGAATTGTGATGGTTCCACTGTGGTTGTTGTTGTGCCTGCCGACCCTGCCTGCGAACCGTGATGGTTCTGCCTTGGTTGTTGTTATTGTTGTGCCTGCTGCCCCTGCCTGCGAATCGTGATGGTTCTGCCTTGGTTGTTGTTATTGTTGTGCCTGCTGCCCCTGCCTGCGAATCGTGATAGTTCTGCCTTGGTTGATGTTGTAGTTGTGCCTGCCGTCCCGGACTGCAAATCGTGATGGTCCTGCCTTTGTTGTTGTTATTGTTGTGCCTGCCGCCTCTGGCTGCGCAGGGTGATGTTCCGCCTTGGTTTGTGATGTTGTTCTGCCTGCCGCCCCTGCCTGCGAATTGTGATGGTTTTGCCTTGGTTGTTGTTGTGCCTGCCGACCCCTGCCTGCGCAGGGTGATGTTCCCCTGATGTTTATGTTGTGCCTGCCGACAAGTGCCTGCAAATCGTGATTGTTCTGCCTTTGTTGTTGCTGCTGTTGTGCCTGCCCTCCTGCCTGCAAATTGTGATGGTTCTGACTTGGTTGTTATTGTTGTTCTGCCTGCCGCCGCTGCCTGCGAAGCGTTGTGGTTCCGCCTTGGATGTTGTTGTTGTTGTTGTGCCTGCCGACCGCTGCCTCCAAATCGTGATCGTTCTGCCTTGGTTGTTGTTCTTGTTGTGCCTGCCACCCCTGACTGCTAATCGTGATGGTTCTGCCTTTGTTGTTCTTGTTGTTCTTCCTGCCGCCCCTGGCTGCACAGGGGCATGTTCCGCCTTGGTTGTTGTTGTTGTTGCGCCTGCCGCCCCTGCCTGTAAATTGTGATGGTTCTGACTTGGTTGTTATTGTTGTTCTGCCTGCTGCTGCTGCCTGCGAAGCATTATGGTTCTGCCTTTGTTGTTGTTGTTGTTGTTGTTGTTGTTGTTGTTGTTGTTGTTGTTGTTGTTGTTGTACCTGCCGCCCCCTGCCTGCACAGGGTGATGTTCCGCCTTGGTTGTTGTTGTGCCTGCCACCCCTGGCTGCGCAGGGTGATGTTTCGCCTTTGTTCTTGTGGTTGTCGTGCCTGCCGCCCCTGCCAGCGAATCGTGATAGTTCTGCCTTGGTTGTCGTTCTGTCTGCTGCCCCTGCCTGCAAATCGTCATGGTTCCGCAGTGGTGGTTGTTGTTGTTGTGCCTGCCGACTCCTGCCTGCGAATTGTGATGGTTCTCCCTTGGTTGATGCTGTTGTTGTTGTTGTTGTTGTGCCTGCCGACCGCTGCCTGCGCAGGGTGATGTTCCCCCGATGTTGCTGTTGTGCCTGCCGACAAGTGCCTGTGAATCGTGATTGTTCTACCTTGGTTGATGTTGTAGTTGTGCCTGCCTCCCCTGCCTGCGAATCGTGATGGTTCTGCCTTTGTTGTTGTTATTGTTTTGCCTGCCGCCACTGCCTGCGAAGTGTTATGGTTCCACCTTGGTTGTTGTTGTTGTTGTGCCTGCCGAACCCTGCCTGCGAATCGTGATGGTTCTGCCTTGGTGGTTGTTGTTGTTTTGCCTGCCGCCCCTGCCTGCGAATGGTGATGGTTCTGCCTTGGTTGTTGTTGTTGTGCCTGCTGACCCTTGCCTGCACAGGGTGATGTTCCGCCTTTGTTGTTGTTGTGCCTGCTGCCCCTGCCTGCGAATCATGGTGTTTCTGCCTTCTTTGTTGTTCTGCCAGCTGCCCTTGCCTGCAAATCATGATGGTTCCGCCTTGGCTGTTGTTGTTCTGCTTGCTACCCCTGCCTGCGAATCGTAATGGTTCCACAGTGGTGGTGGTGGTGGTGGTGGTGGTGGTTGTTGTGGTTCTGCCTTGATGGTTCTGCCTTGGTTGTTGTTATTGTTGTGTCTGCCGACTCCTGCCTGCGAATCGTGATGGTTCTCCCTTGGTTGATGCTGTTGTTGTGCCTGCCGCCGCTGCCTGCGAAGCATTATGGTTCCACCTTGGTTGTTGTTGTTGTGCCTGCCGACCCCTGCTTGTGCAGGGTGATGATCCACCTTTGTTGTTGTGCCTGCCACCCCTGCCTGTGCAGTGTGATGTTCCGCCTTTGTTGTTGTTGTTGTGCCTGCCGCCCCTGCCTTCAATTTGTGATGGTTCTGCCTTGGTTGTTGTTCTGCCTGCCGACCCCTGCCTGCGAATAGTGATGGTTCTTCCTTGGTTGATGTTGTAGTTGTGCCTGCCGCCCCTGACTGTGAATAGTGATGGTTCTGCCTTCGTTGTTGTTGTTGTTGTTGTGCCTGCCCCCCCTGGCTGCGCAGGGTGATGTTCCGCCTTGGTTGATGTTGTAGTTGTGCCTGCCGCCCCTGACTGCGAATCGTGATGGTCCTGCCTTTGTTGTTGTTATTGTTGTTCCTGCCGCCCCTGGCTGCGCAGGGTGATGTTCCGCCTTGGTTGCTAATGTTGTTGTGCCTGCCACCCCTGCCTGCGAATTGTAATGGTTCTGCCTTGGTTGTTATTGTTGTTCTGCCTGCCGCCACAGCCTGAGAAGTGTTATGGTTCCACCTTGGTTGTTGTTGTTGTGCCTGCCGACCCCTGCCTGCGCAGGGTGATGTTCCCCCGATGTTGATGTTGTGCCTGCCGACAAGTGCCTGCGAATTGTGATTGTTCTGCCTTGGTTGTTCTTGCTGTTGTGCCTGCCGCTCCTCCCTGCAAATTGTGATGGTTCTGACTTGGTTGTTATTGTTGTTCTGCCTGCCGCCGCTGCCTGCGAAGCGTTGTGGTTTTGCCTTGGTGGTGGTGGTGGTTGTTGTGCCTGCCAACCCCTGCCTGCGCAGAGTGATGTTCCGCCTTTGTTGTTGTTGTTGTTGTGCCTGCCGCCCCTGCCTGCGAATCGTGATGGTTCTGCCTTGGTTGTTGTTATTGTTGTGCCTGCTGCCCCTGCCTGCGAATCGTGATAGTTCTGCCTTGGTTGATGTTATTGTTGTGCCTGCTGCCCCTGCCTGCGAATCGTGATGGTTCTGCCTTGGTTGTTGTTATTGTTGTGCCTGCTGCCCCTGCCTGCGAACCGTGATGGTTCTGCCTTGGTTGTTGTTATTGTTGTGCCTGCTGCCCCTGCCTGCGAATCGTGATGGTCCTGCCTTTGTTGTTGTTATTGTTGTGCCTGCCGCCTCTGGCTGCGCAGGGTGATGTTCCGCCTTGGTTTGTGATGTTGTTCTGCCTGCCGCCCCTGCCTGCAAATTGTGATGGTTTTGCCTTGGTTGTTGTTGTGCCTGCCGACCCCTGCCTGCGCAGGGTGATGTTCCCCTGATGTTTATGTTGTGCCTGCCGACAAGTGCCTGCAAATCGTGATTGTTCTGCCTTGGTTGTTCTTGCTGTTGTGCCTGCCGCTCCTCCCTGCAAATTGTGATGGTTCTGACTTGGTTGTTATTGTTGTTCTGCCTGCCGCCGCTGCCTGCGAAGCGTTGTGGTTTTGCCTTGGTGGTGGTGGTGGTTGTTGTGCCTGCCAACCCCTGCCTGCGCAGAGTGATGTTCCGCCTTTGTTGTTGTTGTTGTTGTGCCTGCCGCCCCTGCCTGTGAATTGTGATGGTTCTGCCTTGGTTGTCGTTCTGCCTGCTGCCCCTGCCTCCAAATCGTGATGGTTCTGCCTTGGTTGTTGTTGTGCCTGCTGCCCCTGCCTGCGAATTGTGATGGTTCCACTGTGGTTGTTGTTGTGCCTGCCGCCCCTGCCTGCGAACCGTGATGGTTCTGCCTTGGTTGTTGTTATTGTTGTGCCTGCTGCCCCTGCCTGCGAATCGTGATGGTTCTGCCTTGGTTGTTGTTATTGTTGTGCCTGCTGCCCCTGCCTGCGAATCGTGATAGTTCTGCCTTGGTTGATGTTGTAGTTGTGCCTGCCGCCCCGGACTGCAAATCGTGATGGTCCTGCCTTTGTTGTTGTTATTGTTGTGCCTGCCGCCTCTGGCTGCGCAGGGTGATGTTCCGCCTTGGTTTGTGATGTTGTTCTGCCTGCCGCCCCTGCCTGCGAATTGTGATGGTTTTGCCTTGGTTGTTGTTGTGCCTGCCGACCCCTGCCTGCGCAGGGTGATGTTCCCCTGATGTTTATGTTGTGCCTGCCGACAAGTGCCTGCAAATCGTGATTGTTCTGCCTTTGTTGTTGCTGCTGTTGTGCCTGCCCTCCTGCCTGCAAATTGTGATGGTTCTGACTTGGTTGTTATTGTTGTTCTGCCTGCCGCCGCTGCCTGCGAAGCGTTGTGGTTCCGCCTTGGATGTTGTTGTTGTTGTTGTGCCTGCCGACCGCTGCCTCCAAATCGTGATCGTTCTGCCTTGGTTGTTGTTCTTGTTGTGCCTGCCACCCCTGACTGCTAATCGTGATGGTTCTGCCTTTGTTGTTCTTGTTGTTCTTCCTGCCGCCCCTGGCTGCACAGGGGCATGTTCCGCCTTGGTTGTTGTTGTTGTTGCGCCTGCCGCCCCTGCCTGTAAATTGTGATGGTTCTGACTTGGTTGTTATTGTTGTTCTGCCTGCTGCTGCTGCCTGCGAAGCATTATGGTTCTGCCTTTGTTGTTGTTGTTGTTGTTGTTGTTGTTGTTGTTGTTGTTGTTGTACCTGCCGCCCCCTGCCTGCACAGGGTGATGTTCCGCCTTGGTTGTTGTTGTGCCTGCCACCCCTGGCTGCGCAGGGTGATGTTTCGCCTTTGTTCTTGTGGTTGTCGTGCCTGCCGCCCCTGCCAGCGAATCGTGATAGTTCTGCCTTGGTTGTCGTTCTGTCTGCTGCCCCTGCCTGCAAATCGTCATGGTTCCGCAGTGGTGGTTGTTGTTGTTGTGCCTGCCGACTCCTGCCTGCGAATTGTGATGGTTCTCCCTTGGTTGATGCTGTTGTTGTTGTTGTTGTTGTGCCTGCCGACCGCTGCCTGCGCAGGGTGATGTTCCCCCGATGTTGCTGTTGTGCCTGCCGACAAGTGCCTGTGAATCGTGATTGTTCTACCTTGGTTGATGTTGTAGTTGTGCCTGCCTCCCCTGCCTGCGAATCGTGATGGTCCTGCCTTTGTTGTTGTTATTGTTTTGCCTGCCGCCACTGCCTGCGAAGTGTTATGGTTCCACCTTGGTTGTTGTTGTTGTTGTGCCTGCCGAACCCTGCCTGCGAATCGTGATGGTTCTGCCTTGGTGGTTGTTGTTGTTTTGCCTGCCGCCCCTGCCTGCGAATGGTGATGGTTCTGCCTTGGTTGTTGTTGTTGTGCCTGCTGACCCTTGCCTGCACAGGGTGATGTTCCGCCTTTGTTGTTGTTGTGCCTGCTGCCCCTGCCTGCGAATCATGGTGTTTCTGCCTTCTTTGTTGTTCTGCCAGCTGCCCTTGCCTGCAAATCATGATGGTTCCGCCTTGGCTGTTGTTGTTCTGCTTGCTACCCCTGCCTGCGAATCGTAATGGTTCCACAGTGGTGGTGGTGGTGGTGGTGGTGGTTGTTGTTGTGGTTCTGCCTTGATGGTTCTGCCTTGGTTGTTGTTATTGTTGTGTCTGCCGACTCCTGCCTGCGAATCGTGATGGTTCTCCCTTGGTTGATGCTGTTGTTGTGCCTGCCGCCGCTGCCTGCGAAGCATTATGGTTACACCTTGGTTGTTGTTGTTGTGCCTGCCGACCCCTGCTTGTGCAGGGTGATGATCCACCTTTGTTGTTGTGCCTGCCACCCCTGCCTGTGCAGTGTGATGTTCCGCCTTTGTTGTTGTTGTTGTGCCTGCCGCCCCTGCCTTCAATTTGTGATGGTTCTGCCTTGGTTGTTGTTCTGCCTGCCGACCCCTGCCTGCGAATAGTGATGGTTCTTCCTTGGTTGATGTTGTAGTTGTGCCTGCCGCCCCTGACTGTGAATAGTGATGGTTCTGCCTTCGTTGTTGTTGTTGTTGTGCCTGCCCCCCCTGGCTGCGCAGGGTGATGTTCCGCCTTGGTTGATGTTGTAGTTGTGCCTGCCGCCCCTGACTGCGAATCGTGATGGTCCTGCCTTTGTTGTTGTTATTGTTGTGCCTGCCGCCCCTGGCTGCGCAGGGCGATGTTCCGCCTTGGTTGCTAATGTTGTTGTGCCTGCCACCCCTGCCTGCGAATTGTAATGGTTCTGCCTTGGTTGTTATTGTTGTTCTGCCTGCCGCCACAGCCTGAGAAGTGTTATGGTTCCACCTTGGTTGTTGTTGTTGTGCCTGCCGACCCCTGCCTGCGCAGGGTGATGTTCCCCCGATGTTGATGTTGTGCCTGCCGACAAGTGCCTGCGAATTGTGATTGTTCTGCCTTGGTTGTTCTTGCTGTTGTGCCTGCCGCTCCTCCCTGCAAATTGTGATGGTTCTGACTTGGTTGTTATTGTTGTTCTGCCTGCCGCCGCTGCCTGCGAAGCGTTGTGGTTTTGCCTTGGTGGTGGTGGTGGTTGTTGTGCCTGCCAACCCCTGCCTGCGCAGAGTGATGTTCCGCCTTTGTTGTTGTTGTTGTTGTTGTGCCTGCCGCCCCTGCCTGTGAATTGTGATGGTTCTGCCTTGGTTGTCGTTCTGCCTGCTGCCCCTGCCTCCAAATCGTGATGGTTCTGCCTTGGTTGTTGTTGTGCCTGCTGCCCCTGCCTGCGAATTGTGATGGTTCCACTGTGGTTGTTGTTGTGCCTGCCGCCCCTGCCTGCGAACCGTGATGGTTCTGCCTTGGTTGTTGTTATTGTTGTGCCTGCTGCCCCTGCCTGCGAATCGTGATGGTTCTGCCTTGGTTGTTGTTATTGTTGTGCCTGCTGCCCCTGCCTGCGAATCGTGATAGTTCTGCCTTGGTTGATGTTGTAGTTGTG